>NC_057713.1:9047969-9060514 GCF_004010195.1 Chiloscyllium plagiosum
GGGACAGGCAGGGGGCTGGGGGAACACAGCAAGGGAGGCAGCATCAGGAGGGACAGGCAGGAGGCTGGGGGAACACAGCAAGGCAGGCAGCATCAGGAGGGACAGGCAGGAGACTGGGGGAACACAGCAAGGCAGGCAGCATCAGGAGGGACAGGCAGGAGACTGGGGGAACACAGCAAGGCAGGCAGCATCAGGAGGGACAGGCAGGAGACTGGGGGAACACAGCAAGGCAGGCAACATCACGAGGTGGAGAATTCAACATTTCGGGTGTAACCCTGCTTTAGCCCTGCTTTAGCAAAGCAGCAATGTAATCACCATCAATTGATTTAAAAGCTCATCTGGTTCACAAATGTCCCTGCGGAAAGAAACTGCTGTCCTTCCCTAGTCTGGTCTACATGTGACTCCAGACCAACAGTGAGGTTGACTCTTATCTATTTTCTAGGCAATTAGAGATGGACAATAAATACTGGCCTTGTCAATGATGCCCACATTTAAAAAAGAAATTGCTCATGGGCTGTGAGCCTGAAGTCACATGTAGGCCAGACAAGGTAAGTATGGTAGATTTCCTTCCCACAGGGGGATCAGGGAACCAAAATTTGTTTTTAAGTAGCAATTAACAGTGGTTGACATTAGGCTTTTGTTTTACTCTGGATTTTAAAAGTAAATTTTCAATTCAGGTTTCACCATGTACCATGATAGAATTTGAAGCCACGTCCTCAAAACATTGGCTTTCTTGGTTACTCAGCTAATGATACTACCATAATGCTGCCACCACCATTAGCCTTTCCTCAGATCCCATGAGTAAATTTTGAAAATAGCTGACAATACAGACAGATGGACCCGAAACAATTCCTCACTGAACTGCTGACATCTACCAAAGCAAATTTTGAAAATACATTATTAGAAAATAATGTGGAAAAGTATTAAAATCTAATTTCCCCCTCAATAAATATTACTGTTATTTAAATTGACAAATTACATTTGCCAGCAGCTGAAGTGTTGAAATGCTTAAAGAAACTTTCAACATCACACTGCAGCTGCGATGTTTAAGAGTATGGCTGTAGTTTGTATTATTAAATTCTTAATGCTGCACCAATGTAAACACTGAAAGATATTGAAAGGGATAACATAATAAGGGGGAGCGTTTACCTGGAAAGTCTTGCAGCAGCAAAATGGATGACTAAAACTATTACATTTGGCATTCAGAGGGTTTTTAAAAGTTATTTGTTCAATGGCAAGACTAGATTATCAGTTATTGTCAATCTTTAGTTGCCTTTGAGGATATAGTCATGAGATGCAGTCTTTAAATGATTGTTGTTCACATGGTGTACACTATCAGACAGGGAGTCTCAATAATAATGGCAGAATGGCAATATAGTTTCAAATTGGGAAAATGTGAAAGCAGGGGATCTTGCAGCCAGTGCTGGTCTCATGCATCAGTTATCTTTGTCCTTTTAGAACCATACAGCGTAGAAAAGGCCCTTCGACCCATTGAGTCTGCACTGATATAACCATCATGAAAGGCGCGATAATTCTCGCACTTGTTCCATTTCTTTTTGGACCAAGATGGCGGCAGATCCGAACGTTCCAGCTGGAGCTTATCCACTCCGTGCATTCATTTTCTTCTTCTCTTTTATTCTCCGCTCAGCGTGTTCTTTGCTTCTTCTCTCTCGGCCCCCGACGACTCCCAGCCTCTGGCGACGACTCCCAGCCTCTGGCGACGATTCCCAGTCTCCACCGATGACCCCCAGCCTCCGACGACTGGTGACCTCTCGGTCTCGTGTGACATGGCGACCGACTGGCCTGGCGCGGTGGGTGCAGCATCCTCCTTGCCCGACGTGGTGGTCTGAAACAATTTCCCACCCTCATGATCCTCAAGGTGAAGCCAGATGTGGTCTGGAGGCTCGGTGCCAGAGCGGTCTGGATTGGAAGACCGTGGTTTTGAATTTTTATTTCTGCAACACTGGACATTTTATTTCTCCATTTTCTAAGACCTTGTAACTAAAGAAGCTGTGCCTCGGTACCTTTGCATCTAAGATGGTGCTGTGACTGACAACTTATAAACTTTTCACTGTACTTAGCATTGAGTACTTTTGACAATAAAGACTAATTTCTTGAATGTTATGATACTTGCAGTGCTCTTCTAATCTTTTTTTTTAAAGGTTGAAAGGTTTCCAGCCTCCACTACCTTCCCAGGCAGCGCATTCCCGGAGCCCACCACTTGCTGAGTGAAAAGGTTTTTTCTCAAATCCCCTCTGAATCTTCTGTCCCTTATCCTAAAACTATAAAACTATATCCTCTCATGATTGACTCCTCAACAGGGGAACAACTGCTCTCAACTGACCCTGTCTGTCCCCCTCATAGTCTTTTACACCTCAATTATGTCCCCTCTCAATCTTCGCTGCTTTAATAAAAAAAATCTAAGCCGACCAAGTCTCTCCTTATAGCTTAGTTTTTTCAATGCAGGCAACAACCTGGTGACCCTCCTCTGTAAGCCTCTCTAGTGTTATCACATCCTTCCAGGAGTGAGGTGACCAGGACTGCACACAATATCCCAGGTGTGGCCTAACCAATGCTCTGTACAACTCCAACATTTATACTAGATGCCATGATTGATGAAAGCAAGTGTTTAGATCAGTGGTGCTAGAAAAGCACAGCAGGTCAGACAGTATCTGAAGAGCAGGAAAATTGACATTTCTGGCAAATGCAGATTCCTGATGAAGGGCTATTGCCCGAAACGTCGATTTTCCTGCTCTTCAGATGCTGCCTGACTTGCTGTGCTTTTCCAGCACCACTCTAATCTTGACTCTGATCCCCAGCAGCTGCAGTCCTCACTTTTGCCCTGATGAAAGCAAGTGTCCCATATACCTTCTTAATTATTTTATTCACATGCTTTGTGACTTCAGGGATCTGTGAATAATTACCCCAAGATCCCTGTGTCCCTCTGAGTTACCCAGTGTCCTGCCATTCATTAAATATTCTCTCAGCTTGTTTCTTCTTCCAAAGTGCATCACCTCACACTCATCGGGGTTAAATACCATCTGCCATTGCTCTGCCTATCTGACCAACCCACCTATGTTACCTACGACCATCTTAGTTAATTTTAGGTAATATGGGTTTCGAAGGAACCTAAGTGAGTTGCTGCAGCATATCTTATAGATGGTATACCCTGCTGCCACTGAGTATTGGTGGCAGAGGGAACATATGCTGGAAGATAGTGAAGGTGACACTGATTAAATGGCCTGCTTTTTTCCTGGTTGGTGTTGAGCTGCCTGAAGTTCTTAGCTTCTTTGAACTGCCGGGGAAGAGTAGAGTATTTCTTTAAACGTCTGAGTTATGCCTTGTTAAATGGCAGATAGATTTTGGGAAGGGGTCAGGAGATGAGTCACCTGCTGCCAAATTCCCTGCCTCTGATCTGCTCTTGTTGTCACAGCAGTTCATCCAGTTCAGTTTCTGGTCAACGGTAATTCCCCGGATGTTGATCGTGATGGAGGCATTCAGCAATATCAATGCAGAAATTTGAGGGTTCATACATTAGGTTTACCTTACATGAGGATCAATGGTCGGCACAACATCGTGGGCTGAAGGGCCTGTTCTGTGCTGGACTGTTCTACGTTCTATGTTCTATGTATGTCACACTGTGATGTTAGAGAAGGCCATTGCAGTACATTTGTGTGGCGTAAACGTTCCAGTGATTATAAACACATGATACAGCACTGAAATTGAATCTTTTAATTTCAGCAGTGTTCAGCATTTCCTGTTGGCTTTCTGCCAGCACTACCTTTCAGAAATTGTAAAGCAAACTGTGAATATTTGAGACTGTGAACATTAATGTTAATGACTCATGGCATTGATGGTTACCCATCATGCAACATTCCACTTTGCAGTGAGTGCACTTGTGATTTTTAAAGTTAATAAAAGCAGCAAACACAAGCTCTAGAGTATATGATGAGGCTTGGTTTTGGATAAGCTAAAGAATATCTTTGTTGACAAATTATTTTCAGCTCAAAGTTATCAGCAGCGTACTAAATGGGTGGGCTATGATCTTCTGCTGGAGTCCCTCATAAAATCTATTTTTAGACATTAAAGTGTTCATAAGCCAGCCTAAACAAGTTGCCACAGATCTTCTTCAGTTCTAAGGAATTGTGAATAAACAAATTATAGTTGCAACATTCCCACAACATTTTTCTGTAACCTCTTCCCACAGCATAATCCTGCTTTGGGAATCTTGCTCCATTGATGCCTTGTTGGCCCAAACTCAAATGTGTTACTTGAAGGCAGTTGATAAAACCGGTCTCTTGTTTCCTGCTCTAGGGTCATTTCTCAGCTCGCCACTGGCGGGACATTCTTCGGTCAGCATTCCTGCCTCTGGGTCAGGAGGCTGTGCCTGCAAGTTGTTGGGGCATTGCTGAAGGTGTGCGACCCTGTGGGATGAGCTGTTCCATTGACTGCCTCAAGTAGGTAAAAATGAACCAGCGTCACCAGTACAATTTCCGACGTCCCAGCTGATGCTTATCCCTCAATTGACAACGTAAAGACACTGATGATGTCACCTAGTATGGTGACAAAACATCTGAAAACAAACCTTCAAGCTCAGCAAGCTAACTTACATACTTATCATTAATCTGAGCTACAAGTCTAACATAAAGGCACGTTATTGACCCATAGTTGCATTGCTGCTTCTGGGACCTTGTAATGCACAAATTGGCTGCTCTGTTTGACCAGGATTCCAAATTGCGCTATTGACTGTAAAACAATCCTGTGATTGCGAAAGGCGCTACGTGAATGCAAGTCTTTCTTTTTGTCACGATTAACTCATAGGTGGCGAGGGGCGATGGGGATTCCCGTTATCCGGAACGTTATTTAATTTCGAAACTTTGGCAGGGGTTGAGTGGAAGCCGACGCTGATGGTGCCGGAGTTTGGGAAAGCACAGGAGAGAGACAGAAATGGAACAGCTAGACGATGGTAAGCTAGATCTGCAGATTCCATGGTGAAGGCTGAGGGGGGGGGATTGAAAGTTCCACATGGCTGATATCATGAGAAAGAGGAAGTCAGACATGAAGACTGTGGATAGGACGGAAGATGTGGAAATCACTCTGTGTGTTTGTGTTATTTTTTTGTGTGTGTGGGTGGTCGTGCGAGGGGGGAGTGGAAGCCAACCACAAAAGCAGGACCAGAAACCATATTAACCTTGTACCATTCTCAAAGCAGTTGAATCACCCAAGCATTTTTGCGGTGAGTTATACTTGTGTGGGTTAGAGAGATCTGAAAGTAATGTGTTTTGCTGCATTGTGAAGGGGGACCTCAGTGTGATTTGTGGAATGTGGGTAAGAATCAACATAACAGAAGTCACTGAGCACCATGGTGGGCAGACAGTCCTCAGACACTGTGATGTGCTATGTACATGTAAAGTAAAAATACAAACAGTCCTATATTAGAAGAGAAAAATTTTCATTGACCCTTTCTGCATTCCTCTCATGGATTGTAGATTAATCTCCTGCATTATCACATTTGAAAGAAACATTTCTGCCAGCAGAAATTACAATATTTCCGTTTGGAAAGAAGCAGGAAAGGGCACAAATATAGTTATCAGTAGTGCTTCACCTGAGGCCCACTGAAGATGTTGCCTAGCAGGGTGACGAAACATCTGGAAATGAACCTTCCAGCTCAGCGAGCAAACCTACATTAGTTATAAATTCACCAAAGATCCTCAGACAGCACCTTCCAAACCCACAACCACTTCCATCTAGAAGGACAAGGGCAGCAGATACATGGGAACACAACCCCCCCCCGTAAGTTCCCCTCCAAGCCCCTCACCATCCTGACTTGGAAATATATCAGCATTCCTTCACTGTCGCTGGGTGAAAATCCTGGAATTCTCATCCAAACAGCATTGTAGATCCACGTGCAGCAAGTTGGATTGCAGCAGTTTGAGAAGTCATGTGTGAGGCTGATAATGTTCCACTCACGGTTTGTGTTCACTGAACAAGCAATTGTCAAGTTTTGAAGGATAAATGAAAGTTAACTTTAGATTATCTTTAAAATTTCATAAAAGTTATAATGAGTTTATTTGGCCATCACCTAAACTGCCAAATGGCAAGTGCTGAGCAACATATTTCATTTGGAGGTAACAAGGGGTTCGAAAGGAGACATTGTTCAACATAAGGACACATCCAGCCAGGTGGTAACATGAAGTGGTGTATGATCAAGGAAGGATGTTTTACAGCCAGGCTCCAGCTGAATTTTATTAATTTGACAGGCTTGGCGGGCTGAAGGGCCTGTTCCTGGGTTGTAAATTTTCTCTGTGCTTTCTTTGTTCTTTGTTACTATTACAGATGGCATTTCCCAAACTGTAGAGCTCCTGGATAAAGGATGGATTTACCCTCTTCCCTTTTTTTATTCAATTACCCCTTGCAAAAAGGTTCATTTAATAAAGGTCCATATCCTTGTGGAGACCTTGTTCCCAGACCCCGAAATAACTTATGTTTTAAAAGGCGATAATTTAATCAGGCTTTCTTGAACTAACAAAAAGAATGTGTATTCATTATTAAACACATTAAGAGTTAGTAACACAACATACACACACAGTTACCTGACGAAGGAGCAGCGTTCTGAAAAGCTAGTACTTTCAAATTAATCTGTTGGACTATAACTTGGAGTTGTGTGATTTTTAACTTAGAAATAAGAGGTTAGTCTGAAAAGGTGAAAAGTATGCGGATCAGTTTCTGAACTGATGTGATAGTGAACTTTGCAGGCAATGCAATTGAGCTTAATGATATTGGTAGCTGATCAAATATATTTAGAGATTCTTGGTTTTGTAGGCTGATTGAAGTTCTGATTTCTTATGTTTCTGTAATTGGTTTGTAACATTCAGGATGATAAATTGTCTTCCTATACCCTGCAGCACAGGGGTAATTAGGGAACAGCCCTTTGACTGTGACTGTCATGATATGCTAATGCTCAAAGCCAGGCTAGTACTCATGAAAATGTTCAGTCCCACGAGTCTACTCCAGCAGAGTTGAACGTGGCTTTTCAGCTGCTGTCCTTGTCTGCAAGAAGTGGATTTCCATTGAGAGGGAGAGATAGTCAGCCTCCTCATTGTCACTTCTTATTATGTCTCCCTGTTTCACATTTACCCCTTGATAATTTATGTCAATCTGCAAAATACCATGGGCTTCACACAGTTTTTCTCAGACAGTCACTGAATTTATGTCTGCAGTTTTTCCATCGCAGACCTTGTTATGGACCAGGCCAGACCCCTCAAAACGTTTCAGGAAGGTAGCCCAGACCCTAACTTTGTTAGTTGCTTTAAGCAGATGTAAAGTGGGTATTCCAGGAGAGATGTAGCTGGTCAAACCATTTAGTTTTAAACAAAACAGAATTAATTTACAAGATTACTGAATGAAACATAAACAGAAGAGAACAGAATACCGAATAACTTAACCTATCTGAAAACCCAACGCATTATCCCAACTTAATGATGCTGTTCCGATACTTGCAACAATTCCCCATAAACACCTAAAGGCACAAAATATAAAGTGAAACCCAGTTTTTAATAGGAGAGACATCAGAGAGAAAGTACCAGCCTGGACCTGCCTCTTTGAGTCCAGCAGCCTTTCTTCACAAACCAGGGAAACACTGAGCTGGGAGAACTGGCCACTCTTCATTCATTGTACAAGTGTTTTTTTCTCTAAAAAACTTGAAAGCCTGCTGCCTGAGGCAGTATCTGTTAGCTATAATCAAACTCGTCCTTAGACCCTTCAACTTAGACTTTTTGGAGCCTGTGTCTCTGAAAAAAAAACAAGGACTGCATAGCCTTGTTAAAGGAGCAGGGTCATCACAGTCCTTTTAAAAATAACACATTTTGGAATCAAATCCCAAGATCTCCTTCTCCATCAATGTTAGTAAAATGAAAGAGCTGGTCATTGGCTTCAGGAAGCAGGGCATACCCCTGTCTATATCAATGGAGCTGATGTGGATATGGCCAAGAGCATCAAGTCCTAGGATTGATGGTCATCACCAATCTGGCTTGATCCACCCACATCGAAGCAATGGTTAAGAAAGCACAACAATGTCTCTACTTCTTCAACAGACTAAGGAGGTTTGGCATGTCTGTAAGAACTCTTACCGATTTTTATAGGTGTGCCACAGAAAGCATTCTATCTGGATGCATCACAGTTTGGTATGACAACTCCTCTTTCCAAGACTGCAAGGAACTACAAAGAGTTGTGAATGCACTCCAGTCCATCATAGCCTTCCATCCATTGACTCCATATATACTTCCCACTGCATCAGGAAAGCAACCAACATCATCAAAGATTCCTCCCACACAGTTATACTCTCTTCCACCCTCTGCCGTTGGGCAGAAGATATAAAAGTTTGTATACACGAATGAACAGATTCAAGAACAGCTTCATCCCCAATGTAATTAGATTTCTGAATGGACCCCTCAAATTTTAAATTTAATGTTAATCATGCTCTTTGTGCACCTTCTCTGCAGCCGTAACACTGTATTCCTCGCTCGGTTCTATCACCCTAATGCACTTTGTATGGTGTGATCTGTCTGTACTGCATGCAAAACAAAGCTTTTTACTGTACCTAGGTACATGTAACAATAATAAATCAAGATCTGATGTCCTTCATCTGAAGATTTTCCAAGATATAGGTGCAGGGGGAATAGACACTTTGACGAATATTTTCCAAAATTTCCTGAATTCTGAAATGGTGCCATCAGGTTGGAAATGAGCAAATGACATTGTTATTCCAGAAAGGAGGAAGAGAGCAAACAACTAATTAGCCTGACATCAATCATTGAGAAAGTGCTAAAATCTGTCATTGAGGACGTCTTATCAATTTATTCAGAAAACCATAGTAACATCAGACAGAGTCCACATTGCTTTACGCAACAGAAATTGTGTTTGACATACCACCTAGAGTTGCAGTGTGCAGGTGCCATAATCCTACTGAACTATCGGGCTATTGTCACATTAGAGATAGAGAGACAGAGAGTGAGACAAAGATACTTTTGATGGTTTAACCTGAGGGTCAGGCAATGGGAGAGGGTGAAAAAGATAGTTCACTGGTAACCTCAGCCAGTATGGGAGTTAGACTCATGCAGTTGGCATTACTGTGCATTGCAAACCAACTGAGCTAACTGAACTCCATTGGAATCGTAGAATGGAACCAGCAGCAGAGATATATATAATTTATTGTGATTTCTAAAAGACATTTGAACAAAAGGCTAATGGGCAAGATGAGGGTTCATGGATGTGTGGGCAATATATTAGCATGGATTGAGAATTGTTTAACAGGCAGGGAGCAAAGAGTAGGCATAAATGGGGCACTCTCAAATTGGCAGACAGAGAGTGTATGGATCAGTGCTAGGCCTCAGCTACTGCCAATCAATATTCATGACTTAGATGAAGAAACAGAAGGCACTATGCCCAGGTGATGCAAAGCTAAGTGGAAATGGAAGTTGTGGGGAGGACGCAGAGAGGCTGAAAAGAAATATAGAGGGGTTGATGAGTGGGTGGCAAGATGCTAGAGATGAAGTATAATGTTGAGCAATGCAAGGCAATTTATTCTGGGTTCTCTCCACAGGTGCTGCCATACCTGCTGAGCTTTTCCAGCAATTTCTGTCATTGTTTCTGATTTCCAGCATCCCCATTTCTTTCAGTCTTTATTAATTTTAATCTTTGGAGTAGGAAACTCTTCAGAATATAATTTCCCTTTGCAATAAAAGAGCAGTATTTTTTAAAAGGTAAAAACCTTGTGGATCTTGATGATCTGAAACTTGGCTGTTCTCATGCAATGGGGTCTGTGAGTATCCTCGCAGATGGTGGTGCTGGTGCGTTACAGTTCATTCAGGAGTGTTACTTGCACGATGAAGCCTGTAGCGATAGACAGTGGTGATGGAAACTTCAATTCTCCTCCCATTGGACAAGCACGCAGTAATCTCACCCACTCTTACTGTAAATCAATGGTGTGCATTGGAAGGATTTGCAGAACTATATTCAGTCTATTTGGCTTTTCTCATAAATTCATTTGCAGGATCTAGGAGGGGCCAGGATTTATTGCTTATCCCTAATTGTCCTTGGGAAGGTGGTGGTGAGTTGCATTCTTGAACCACTACGGTTTGTGTACTGTAGGTAAACCCACAAGGCCGTTAGGGAGGGAGTTGCAGGGTTTTGAAGGAATGTTGATTCATTCCCACATCAGGATTGAAAGTGGCTTGGAGCAGAAGCTGTAGATGGTGGTGTTGCCCTGTATCTGTTGTCCTTGTCCTTCCAGGTGGTAGAAAAGTCACAGGTCTGGAAGCTGCTGTTGAGGGACACTTGGAGAATTGTTGTGGTGCATCTTGTAGATGGTAAACTCTGCTGCTATTGAATGTTGGTTGTTGTTGTGAAGTCAAAAGAGTGTATGGACACTTCAAGAGAGAGGTGAGTGTGGTGCTGGAAAAGCATAACAGGTCAGGCACTATCTGAGGAGCAGAAGAATCGACGTTTCAGGCATAAGGCTACTGTAACCGTCCAAACACGTGGGGAGGATTCACTCCTTACTTATTCCTTGCAGATGGTGAACAAGCTTTGGTCAGTGAGGAGGTGAGTTACTCGTTGCAGGATTCCTCACCTCTGATCTGCTTTTGTCACCACAGTATTCAGTCCAGTTCAATTTCTAGTCAATGATAACCCCCCAGGATGGTAATTGTGGGTGATTCAGTGATGACAAAGCCATTGAATGTCAAGGGGTGGTGGTTGGATTCTCTCTTGTTGGTGATTGGCATTGCCTGACACTTCTGTTGAACAAAAAAATACTTGAACCTATCAGCCCAAACTTGAGTGTTGTTCAGATCTGAATTATGAGCAAGTCTTGGTGACAAGGGTCGAATAAAATTAACACAAGTAAAACGTCAGTAATGAAGCAATTAATGGAATTGAGGCCCTAACAGAGATCCTTATGGAACACAACTGCTCACATCCCACCCATTTGAGTACCTACCCATTATCCCTACTTTCTGTCATCTGCCACTCAACTTGTTGCCCAGCCATGTCAGTGAGTCGCCGTTAGTTCCATGAGCTCCCAGTTAACAGTCTTTTGTGATAAATATCCAAGATATACCTATTTCCATCCCAGGGTATTAAAGGAAATTGGGGCACTTTGTTGATATCCTAACCATAATCCTTCAGGGTTCGTAGGTTCAGGAGTCGCCCCCCTGGATTGGAAAATTGAACATGTTACTCTGCTTTTTGAGAGTGGTAAATGATGAAAACCAGGGAATTACAGACCGGTTCGCCTAACATCCAAGGTATGGAAATTGTTGGAGTCTATAAGCAAGGATGGGGTAACTGAATACCTTGAAAAATTTCACTTAATCAGGGGCAGCCAGCATGGATTCATGACAAATTTCATTGAATTTCTTTAAAGAGTTGACTAAGTTAGTCGGCAGGGTTAGTGGAGAGGGGATTGTGAATGGATGTTGTTTGTACGGACTTCCAGAAGATACTTGATATAGTCCCACACTAAAGATTTTAACTAAGCCCACAGAATTACAGGCAACTTACTGATATAGCTAGGAAACTGGCTAAGTAGCAGATGACGGAAAGTAAGGTAGGTACGCAAATGGATAGGATGTGACCAGTTGTGTTCCATAAGGATCTCTATTAGGGCCTCAATTATTTAGATTATTTATTATTGACTTGGATATTGGCATAGAAAGTCAAATTTGCTGGTGGTATTGTCAGCTGCATAGATGTTTGTATAAAATCACAAAGGGATAATGATTGACTCAGTGAAAGGGCAAAACTATGGCAGATGGATTCAATGTAAACAAATATGAGGGTATCCATCTGGACCAAGAAAGGGGATTTTCTACGTGGTATAAAATTAAACACAGTGGATGTCCAAAGAGACTTGAGGGTTCAGGCACACAGATATTTAAGATATCACAGACTGGTGCAGAAAATAATCAAGAAAACTTTACATCTGGAGGACTGGAGCACAAGTAGAAATGCTGCAGTTATACAAAATCCTGGTTAGACCTCACGTGGAGTACTGTGAGCAGGTCTGAGAACCACACTTTTGGAAGGATATAGGTGGGAATACAACATAAATTTACAAGAATGGTACCTGGACACAGAGGTTCAGTTATGAGGAGAGATTATCAGGCCTCATTTTCTAGATTTTAGTAGGTTAAGGGATGATCTGTTTGAAGTCTTCAGGATATTAACTCCAAAGGGCAGGGTAGACAAAGACAACTATTTCCATTGATGAGCAGTTCTAGACCACTCAGAAGAGATGTTAGGATGCACTGCCAGACACAAAGGGTGGGAGATGTTTGAAAATGTCTTCCACAAAAGACAGTGTTTACTGGATCATATGTTAAGTTTAAATGTGAGATTGATCATTTTTTGTTAAACAAAGGTATTAAGGCATATGGCCCAAAGGCATGCATTTGGAGTTAGGCCACAGATCAGCCAGGATCTCATTCAATGGCAGAACAGGCTTGAGGGACTAAATGGCATAATCCTGTTCTTGTGTTCCTCCA
>NC_057713.1:9061014-9066191 GCF_004010195.1 Chiloscyllium plagiosum
TTGCTACCTTCTCCCCACCCCCAACCCCCATTTATCTCTCCACCCTGGAGGCTTCTTGCCTCTATTCCTGATGAACGGCTTTTTCCTGAAATGTCGATTTTCCAGCACCACTTTGATCTAAACTCTGGTTCCCAGCATCTGCAGTCCTCACTTTTACCTTGTAAGTTTGCTCACTGGGCTGGTAGAATTGTTCTCAGACGTTTCGTCACCATGCTAGGTAACATCATCAGTGAGCCTCCGATGAAGCGCTAGAGTTCTGTCCTGCTTGTTATTTATCTATCTCGGTCTGTTGAGGTGGGTGATATTATTTCCGGTTCTGTTTCTGAGAGGTTGGTACAGGGGGTCCAATTTGATATGTTTTTAAACGGAGTCCCAGTTTGAATACAAGCCCTCTAGGAATTCCCATACAGGTCTTTGTTTAGCCTGTCCCAGGATGGATGTATGTGTGTGGATACTAGTGATACTTTGTCATGTCGTTTGGTGGCTAGTTGGTGCTCATGTATCCTGATGTCTAGCTTGCTGCCTGTCCATCCAATGTAATGTTTGTTGCAGTTCTTGCAGGGTACTTTGTATATGACGTTCATTCTGCTGGTTATTGGTATGGGGCCCTTTAAATTAATCAGGAGCTGTTTCAGTGTGGTGGTAGGTTTGTGGGCTACCATGATGCTTAGGGGCCAGCATAGTCTGGTCATCATCTCTAAGGTGTCTTTAATGTATGGCTGGGTGGCTAGAGTCTCTGGGCTTGTTGTGCTGTCTTATTTGGGTCTGGTGTGCAGAAATTGGCAGACTGTGCTTATCGGGTACGTGTTGTCCCTGAATATGTTGTACAGGTGTTTTTCCTCGGCTTCTCATAGTTCCTGGGTGAGAACATCTGGAAACAAGCCCACCTGCTCAGAAGACAAACTTACAACCTGAACATCTGCAGTCACAGGTTAGGTGAATTGGCCATACTAAATTGTCCTACAGTGTTCAGGTTTGCATAGGTTCGGTGCATGGATCAGGGTAAATGTAGGGGAATGGTTCTGAGTGGGATACTCTTCAGAGGGTTGGTGTGAACTTGTTGGGCCAAAGGACCTGTTTCCACACAGTAGGGATTCTAATTCTAATATAGTGTTACAGCTACAGAGAAGGTGCAGAGAAAGATCAACTCTAATATATGAGAGGCCTGTTCATAAGTCTGATAACAGCAGGGAAGAAGCTGTTCTTGAATCTGTTGGATTTTCAAATTTTTGTATCTTCTGCTCAATGGAAGAGGGTAGAGGAGAATATAACTGGGGTGGGAGGGTGTCTTTGATGGTGTTGGCTGCTTCCTGAGGCAGTTGGAAGTGTAGATAGAGTCAATGGATGGATAGACTGGACTTGTACCTTCCCCCTAGTTTCTCCTACTCAGTAGGAGTGTCAGAGCTGGGTAATGAGATTAACAATGTAAGAGCGCTACAGAATTTTCTCAGGGTGGGGAAGCCTCCACTGATCCGAGCATCTTACAGTTCCCCTTGTTGCCAACTGGTTCCCTCTCAGTTCCTGGTAAATCTAAAAGTGTGGTTTGCGGATAGAACGCGGATCGGTGATGTTGGATCATTTCTCCGTGGGGACTGAGTTTAAAAACCGGCAAGACACATTTGCACCTTCCACTCAATCACCCCTGAGGGAGCCAGGGTTTGGGGAGTGGGTTTGAGGGGAGTGGTCGGCTGAAAAAACCCCAAGTTTGGTTTTTAGCGCCTATGGAGGAAGGTGAGGGTGTGGTCTAGGATCACCCAGAATGCACCAGGGCAGTCTAATTGAGTGGCTTCCCAGACCCATCAGTGAGCACAGTGTGACCAGGTGTGAACGTGGTGTTGCCCAGATCCTCTAGGGGCATGGGTCCTAGTGGCCACTCCCACCCCATCCTGGGCCCCACTTTCAATCATTTTCGGCATTCGCTGGACTGACATCATGTCTCTGAAACGTTGACTAAATCATCCCTTAACCTGGTAAATTGCAGGGAATTAAACTCTAGTTTGTGTACTGTATTATGTAGTTTAGCTCTTGGACACCAGCTACCCATTCTAATCACTGTACTTTAACATTCAATAGCACTACCATCAGAAATCCCCCACTAGCGACATCCTGGGGGCTTACCATTGACCAGAAACTGAACTGGGCTTGCCATAGAGTAGTCAAGTGACCACGGGCTCAAAATTGAACATTCTAAATTGTCCCATAGCTGGAGAAATCAGGTTTGACAGAGACAACAACCAGCAATTATTAGCTACAGAGAACAGTGGAAACCAAGATCAAAGAGGTTACAAAGGTTTGGGAGAGCCGATTACATCCATCCTGAGAGTTATATATTGAAGAAATGTCGATCAGACTTTCTGGCACCTTGGCTGCCTGAGTATGTGCACGTTACACCTCCCAGCCTGGCTACAATGAAGGGTGTTGGTGCAACTCTATTGGATGATTTGAACCCAGATCATGACCCCATTGGCCAAAGGCCACAAAACATTCTGGAAGGTCCGATGGAAAGAGGACGATAAAAGCACAAAGCTGAAATCCAGACTTCAGTGAAGGTTCAACCTGGCCCAGCAGCAGAGCTCCGACTACCTGGAGACACAGAGAGAGAGAGAGAGAGAGATAGAGAAGATTCATCCTGAACTGCCAGACCGAGTGCTCTTCAGGGAAGAAGACTAGCCTATGTCAAAGAGGAAAGAGTTTGCATCGATCCAATTCAAGCATGTGGTTCATTGCGGATAATTTCTTTCTAAGACAGAGCCAGATGGAGCGTAAATAGTGTGGGAATTTTGGGTATTGCTCTCGTAGTTTTCAATCAGGTTATTTTGTTCACAAGATGGAGTTGAATTTGAAACGTTTATTGTCATATGTATTCAATAGAAAATACAGTGAAACGTGTGTACCATTACCATGCATAGGCACCATTCACATTAACTTAAAAATAAAATTTAAAAATAAAAAAACATAACTTAAAGAAAGTCCAACTTGTCCTTCTCTGCTGTTTAACCTCAAACTAAATTCTGTGTCCCTTTGTCCATCTTACTGACAAGAGGGCTTGGATAAAGTGTTTGTAATATACAAACAGATCAAAGTATACAACAATATAAATACAGTGGCTACAACAGCAGACCAGAGGCTAGGGAATATTGCATCAAGTAACTCCCCTCCTGACTCCCAAAAGCCTACCCAGAAGGCACAATTCAGGAGTGTGATGGAATATTCCCCACTTCCCTGGATAGTGCAGCTCTAACACCAGTCAAGAAGCTTGTCACCATCCAGAACAAAGCAGCCCGCTTGATCAGCACCACATCCACAAGAATCCACTCCCTCCACCACCGACGCTCAGTAGCAGCAGTGTGTACTATCTACAAGGTGCACTGCACAAACTCATCAAGGTTCCCTAGATAGCACCTTCCTGACCCACAACCACTACCATCTGGAAAGAAAAGGGGAGAAGGTACAGGGGAATACCACCACTGCAAGTTCCCCTCCAAGTCACTCACTATCCTGACTTGGAAATATATCGCCGTTCCTTCTCTGTCGCTGGGTCAAAATCCTGGAATTCAGCCATGATGGAATGGTGGAGCAGACTCGATGGGTTGAATGGCCTAATTTCTACTCCTATATCTTACGGTCATATGGACTTAATTCCCTCCCTAAGGGCATTGTGGGTAAACCCACAGCAAGTGGACTGCAGTTGTTCAAGAAGGCAGCTCACCACCACCTTCTCGGGGGCAACTAGGGACGGGCAATAAATAAGGAGAAATGGTTTTTACTGGCAAGCGGCTGGGTAACTCAAGGGCACTAATTCAAAGTAATTATCAAAAGAGAGAAGGTGGAACATTTTGACACAGCAAAATGGTTCTGACCTGCAATGCCCTCTCTGTGAGGGCAGCGGAAGCAGATTCATTAGTGACTTTTAAACGGGATTTGGAAGGAATCATTGAAAAGGGAAGATTGGCGGGTTGCCGGGGAAGTGGCAGCGGAGTGGAACTAATTTTGGAACACTTTCAAAAAGCCAACACAGCCACAATGAGGTGAAGAGCCTCTATCAGTGCTGTATGAATCCATGATCCAAGAATATCAAAGGGTTACCAATGACAACCTTTCTGCCTGTTACAATGCGAACTTACTGTGTGTCTGCTACTTAATTAGTTGCCACTTTTTGTCAGTTGTGTACACAGAGTACTGTAGAATTTAAATTACGGTATTTCGGAATAAGACACCGTGTGAAGGTCACACTAATGAAACTCTTGGGAGACTGATCATTTACTTTATTGGTCAGGAATAAATCCATCAGATGAAGGTTGCAGTTGGACAGTGGCGTGGAGGAGTAGACTTCACTTTTATCCACTAGATGGGGGTGTAGGCAGTAATATGGCTGAACGTTGGGAATGCCACAGAATTATTTTAAGTGTTAGTGCAAGTTTCACCGTTAAATGCACAGATATTATTGTGAGTGCATTGGGCACAATGGAAATGAAAATTAGACTGTTTTTGTACTGAGATTCCAGAATACATATACCGCTTTTACATCTGGGTGGTAATCTGCCCCCATTAAATTAATTTTCTCCAGTTCTTCTGAAGATAATTTCTGGCCTGCATGTGATTACAGACCCACAGCAATGCTTTACTGTCCACTAAAATGCCCTGCTCTAGGGCAACTGGAGATGGGCAGCAAATGCTGGCCTTGCCAGTGATGTCATAACATGCGGGAGCATTCAGCCCATCAAGGCGAAAGTGAGGACTGCAGATGCTGAAGATCAGGGTCTAGAGTGCGGTGCTGGAAAAGCACAGCAAATCAGGCAGCATCCGAGGAGCAGGAAAATTGAAGTTTCGGGCAAAAACCCTTCATCAGGAATGAAGGCAGGGATCCTCTGGGGCGGAGAGATAAGTGAGAGAGGTGTGGGGCTGGGGAGAATGTAGCCAAGAGTACAACAGGTGGATGGAGGTGGGGATGAAGGTGATAGGTTGGAGTGGATAGGTGGGAAGGACGATTGACAGGTAGGACAGGTCATGAGGATGTAGAGGCCGGTCATTAAGTATATTCAAGGCTGAGATAGACAGATATTTAATCAGTAAGGGAATCCTCCACCTGTTGCCTGGAGCAAGAATGCTTCATCTTCCGCCTCGGAGCACTTCAACCCCAGGGCATCAATGTGGACTTCACCAGTTTCCTCATTTCC
>NC_057713.1:9066266-9073978 GCF_004010195.1 Chiloscyllium plagiosum
TTCTTTCTCCACCCCAGAGGCTCCCTGCCTTCATTCCTGACGAAGCGCATTTACCCGAAACATCGATTTTCCTGCCATTCAGCCCATCGAGCATGCTTTGCCATTCAGTGAGCTCGTCGCTGATCTGATAATCCTCAACTCCACTTTTTTGCCTTTTCTCTACAACGCTTGATTCCCTTCCTAATTAAAAATCTGCCTGTCTTAGCCTTAGTTATGCTTAATGACCCAGCCTCAAAAGCCCTCTGCAATAAAGAATTTCACATCCCCATAAAATGAAAACCATGGAGAGCTAATGAACCACCACCTCAGCTGGTTTTGGTGCCTCCCTTTGCTTCTTTCTAGATAAAGGCGCATTTTTTTCACATTAAATAAAAGCTGATCTCTATCGAAATCACTCTTTAGTTACCTATTGCTATTGTTCCTTTTCACTAAGAGCCAGTCATCGTATTCACTAATGCAGAAGAGTGACTGAATTATTTCTGCAGTGAAGTGGAATTTCTCAGATACACATTTTACATTTTTGACCTTCATTCCCTTTTGTTTTCTTTCTCGAGATTGTCTGCTCATTTTCTTTCTCATGTATGGGACGTGGGCGTTGCTGGCTGGGCCAGTATTTATTACCCAATACTAGTTGTCCTGGAGAAGCTGATGGTGACCACTTGCAGTCCATTCCATGTAGGGACACCCTCCGTGCTGTGAGGAAGGGAGTTCAGGGTCCTGCGGCCTAATGCCACTGAATAAAGCAGAGATATATTTCTAACTCAGAATGAGGCAATGGGCAATACAATACTTTAATAGAATCACTGAATGATACTGCCCAGATGGAGGCCATTCTCCCCGTGACAGTTCTTTTGAGAGAACAATTCATTTTGTCCAGCTCATCCAACTCTTTTCTCCTGAATTTATTTTCGTTTTCAAGTATTCCAATCCCAAGTGCATTTTTGAGGTTCTCATTCCTGATGAAGGTGTATTTCCGAACAATCTGCTACATCGTTTAATTCTCCTCGCGTTGCTTCGTGTTCTTTTACCTTATATCAGAAACCACTTCAGGACCAAAGGGCGCAGCGACAGGAGTCAGCCATTCGGTCCATTCACCTTGTCTGCCATTCAATGAGATCTGATTAATGACCGCATCAATCGGGATTATTGGGAGATGGGAGAGTGCAGTTTTGATCTCGAGTCTTTTTATGCAGCAGATCGATATGTTTCTCATTGCTAACGGTATCCTGATAATTCGCCTGATAACCAGCCAGTAGAAGAAAGAAATTGAGTGATGTTCATGACTGAAGCAGGTCATAAATCTTGGACATAATTAAGTAAGCCATTGAGTTCCTTGCACCTTCAATAAGATCTGATCTGATAAGCGTTGTTGAGTGTGGTGCTGGAATAAGCCCTTAGGGCTTATGCCTGAAACGTTGATTCTCCTGCTCCTCAGATGCTGCCTGACCGGCTGTGCTTTTCCAGCACCACATTCTTCAACTCTGATCTCCAGCATCTGCAGTCCTACTTTCTCCTGACCTGATGATCCTCAACTCCACTGCCTTTTCCCCACGCCCCTCGATTCCCTTACTGATTAAATATCTGTCTATCTCCGCCTTGAATATACTTAATAACCAGCCTCTACAGCCCTTTGTGGTAAAGAATTCCACAGATTCCCTCTCCTCAGAGAGAGGAAATTCCTCCTCATCTCTGTCTTCAGTGGGAGATCTCTTATCCTGAGATGATACCCTCTGGTCCTAGGCTTCCCCACAAGGGGAATCAACTTCTTCACATCCACCCTGTCAATTTCTTTAAGAATCTATGTGCTTCAGCAAGGTCATTCTTTAAAACTCCAATGAATTCTGCTCAACCGCTCCACATACGACAGTCCCTCCTTGCCTAGGGATTAGCCTCATGAACACTCTATGGACTGCCTCCAATGGCATCATATCTTTCCTTGGATAAATGGTACACAACTGTCGTGTGAAATTATTTTTTCTCCAACTTCACTGCAGGTAGATGGAATAACAAGGCAGCAATGACACCCAGTGGCTATCTTGAGTAGTTAAAAATCATACAACACCAGGTTATAGTCCAACAGGTTTATTTGGAAGCACACTAACTTTCAGAGCACTGCTCCTTCATTGGGTGACTGTCCCTCATGAAGGAGCAGCTCACTGGAAGCTATTGCTTCCAAATAAACCTGTTGGACTATAACCTGGTGTTGTGTGATTTTACCTTTGTCTACCTCAGTCCAGGGGTGGCACGGTGGCTCAGTGGATAGCACTGCAGCCTCACAGATCAGCGTCCCAGGTTCGATTCCATCCTCGGGCGACTGTCTGTGTGAAGTTTGCACATTCTCCCTCTGTCTGCGTGGGTTTCCTCCGGGTGCCCTGGTTTCCTCCCACAATCCAAAGATGTGCAGGTTAGGTGGATTAGCCGTGCTAAATTACCCATAGTGTTAGGTGTGTTAGGTCAGGGGAAATATAGAGAAATAAAGGAATGGATCTGGGTGGGTTACTCTTCGGAATGTTGGTGTGGATCTGTTGGGCCGAAGGGATTCTAAGTCTAAGTTAAGGCAAAGTCCAACACTGGCTCCTCCACGTGCCAGTGGAGGCACGGGGCGGCACGTTGGCACAGTGGTTAGCACTGTTGCCTCACAGTGCCAGAGACCCGGGTTCAATTCCCACCTCGGGCGACTGACTGTGTGGAGTTTGCATGTTCTCCCCGTGTCTGCGTGGGTTTCCTCCAGGTGCTCCGGTTTCCTCCCACAGTCCAAAGATGTGCAGGTCAGGTGAATTGGCCATGCTAAATTGCCCGTAGTGTTAGGTATAGGTGTAAATGTAGGGGTATGGGTGGGTTGCGCTTCGGCGGGTCGGTGCGGACTTGTTGGGCCGAAGGGCCTGTTTCCACACTGTAATGTAATCTAATCTAATCTAAAATAACTTTGGAGGGAACAGCTTGGGATTGTAGGCCTCACTCACACAAGACAGAAAGATGACCTGGGTAGAATCTCATGCCTTCCCTATGGTGGGTTTGGAGGGGAGGTTGAATTTGGTGAGTCTAGAGAGAGGTTGGAAGCTTTCTGACTCCATCCTCATTACGTCTGTGCAGGGAATCCTGTGCAGCACTTCCTCACTCCTCCATTGATAAGCAAAACATATCAAGGAATAGGAGCAGGAGTAGGCCATCTGGCCCCTCGAGCCTGCTCTGCCATTCAATACAATCATGGCTGATCTTTTCGTGGACTCAGCTTCACTTACCCACCCTCCCACCATAACCCTTAATTCCTTCATTTTTCAAAAAATTATCTATCTTAGTTTTAAAGGTGTTTGCTGAGGAAGTCTCAACTACTTCACTGGGCAGAGAATTCCAAAGATTCACAACCCTCTGGGTGAAGAGGTCCTTTCTCAATTTGGTCCTAAATCTGCTTCCCCTAATCTTGAGGCTATGCCCCCTTGTCCTAGTTTCATCCGCCAGTGGAAACAAGCTCTCTACATCTACATTCCTTTCATAATTTTAAATGTTTCTATTAGATTCCCCCTTATTCTTCTAAAGTCCAATTAATATAATCCCAGTCTACTCAGTCTCTCCTCATAAACTAACCCCTCAACTTCAGAATCAACCTAATGAACCTCCTCTGTACCCCCTCCAGTGCCAGTACATCCTTTCTCAAGTAAAGAGAGCATCACTAGTGCTCCAGGTGTGGCCTCAGCAGCACCCGATACAGCTGCAGCATAACCTCCCTGTTTTTAAGCAATGAAAGTCAAAATTCCATTTGCCTTCCTAATTACTTGTTGTACCTGCAGACCAACCTTCTGTGACTCATGTACAAGGACACCCAGGTCCCTCTGCATAGCAGCATGCTACAATTGTTTACCATTCAAATAATAGTCCTTTTTACTGTTAGTCCTCCCAAAATGGATGACTTCACATTTATTAACACTGTGCTCCTTCTGCCAGACCTTTGCCCACTCACTTAAACTATCTTTGTTTAAAGCTGAGGCAGGAAGACCCGTGATCAGTTGGGCAATCAAGGGCTACTGGATAAATGCAGAAGAGTGGATGTGAAGATTGCTGATCAGCCATGACTCTCTTGAATAGTAGTGCAGGCTCGAGGGGCCGAATGGCCTACTCCTGTTCCTATTTCTAATGGTCTTATGGTCTATCACTGTCACTCACGCAGACCCACACCCTTTCATGTGCCGACCTCAAACTCTAGCCTCGAGAGCAAACCTGATTTTATTCTTGGAAGAAAACATAAAGAGAAAATTCAGAAAGAGTAGCAGCCAGGAGACATTCACCGACACTTCCAACTCTGATGAGATCCCAATAGCTTCTGACTCGACTCAGAAATCCCGATCTGTGAGAGTTGGCCACACCCATTCGTGTTACGTTAAAAAAAACTGAAGACCTCCCAAACTGTTTACTCTAGTGGCCTTCAGTAGCCAGCTCAGCACACCTGCCCCTCAACTCTCTTAAAAAAAACTAGGACAAGAGAAAAGCCTCTTCCCGGGGTCAGTTCTGTTGTCGGACGAAAATTCCAGAAACAAGATTTGAAATCCTGCCCCAAAAACTGAGGAATTGCACAGAATCACACAGAATCATGCAACTAGTACTGTACTGACAGAGGCCATTCGACCCATCATTCCTGGCCCAGCTTGTTAAATGAACATCATTTCCTAGTGTCAATCTCCTGTTTTTACCCCATAAACCTGCACGTTTCTTTTATCCAGATAATGATCCAATGCAGATGATAAATACATCTGGTAAAAAGTGCTGACATCAGTAATGGTGAACATGAAAGTGTTGGGTTTTCTTAAAACCCATCTGTTCCATCAAAATCCTTCATGGCCTCCAGACCCAAAATAATGTGGCTGTCTGTTATCTGCTCTCTGAAGTGGCCAACAGACCCACTCAATGTCAAGATAATAAACGCTGACCCAACCAGTGAATGAGTGCAAAGGTCATTGGTGAGTTATGCTGTCAGTTGCCAGAGCCTTAAACTTTAACCTAAGCACCACCACCAGCTTCTCAGGGGTCAACTAAGGGATGGGCAAGAGAGACAGACTCAGCCAATGACACTCACGTCCCATGATGCTCCTAATCTTGGTTTCTGATGCTACCATTTTGACTGAGCTTTTGAGTGTCAGTCACACTGTCTCCTTTAATCTCAAGTTTTGTCAGAGTATAAATTGTTGTTGATGATGATGTAGTCCCAAGTGAGTGCTTCCTAAGCCAGGGTTGCTCATGATCAGAAGTATAGCATGATGCAAAGTGCATGGATATCTCATGTTGTGCCTCAGTTTGCTTTGCTTTTAGCCAATGTACACCTTCACTTATCATGAAATTAGCATGAGCTGAAAATGTGTTGCTGGTAAAGCACAGCAGGTCAGGCAGCATCCAAGGAACAGGAGAATCGACGTTTCGGGCATAAGCCCTTCATCAGGAATGGGCTTATGCCCGAAACGTTGATTCTCCTGTTCCTTGGATGCTGCATGACCTGCTGTGCTTTACCAGCAACACATTTTCAGCTCTGATCTCCAGCATCAGCAGACCTCACTTTCTCCATGAAATTAGCATGATAAAGCAAGAGTGTAGGGAAGAAAGATCATGTAGGGCTGTTCTTCCAAGCATATAGCAGGGTAGAAGATACTTTAATGAAAGCAAAACACTTTGGATAAAAGCCAGTTCTGAAGGATAGTCATCCTGGATTTGAAACGTGAACTCTGTCTCTCTCTTTCTCTGCAGATGCCGCCTGACTTGAGTCTCTCCAACATTCTCAGTGTTTCTTTCTGAATATTTAGTTCCCAGTTTTGATCCCCTTGTAACCATGTCTGTATAATGGCTATGAGATCCCAACCATTAACCTCCATTTGTGCAGTTAATTCATTTATTTTGTCCTGAATACCACATGATTTTCAATAAAGAACCATTATTTTTTACCTTTTTTAAACATTTTTTTCCCTCTTTAGCTTTATTTGCTG
Organism: Chiloscyllium plagiosum; assembly: GCF_004010195.1. NCBI lineage: Eukaryota > Metazoa > Chordata > Chondrichthyes > Orectolobiformes > Hemiscylliidae > Chiloscyllium > Chiloscyllium plagiosum. The sequence continues at coordinate 9,072,233 of NC_057713.1, forward strand.
CTTTTTTACGTTTATAGATTTTCTGTCCCACTCTGAGTATCAAGCCCCAAAAGTAGTTGTCCTGTAATGTTGCCCGTATCATTTTGCTCTGTAAGCCTACGTACGACAGGTGTATCCTCGCTGGATTACCTTGACAGGAGATCTACATCAGCCGTGCTGCTGTTACTATTGTATTTGGTTTAATTAATTAATCTAGTATTCCTGATTTTTACACTTGAGGAATTCCCTGATCTTTACACTTTACTGTCTTTTTGTTTACGCACGACTATCAAACTTTTATTTTGGCAGGCCATCGCCTTCAGCAGTTTCAAATGTCCCCTGGTCATCGATAGTTTCGACAGGTTCTGGTCCTCGATGGTTTCAATGGGCCCCTGGGCTTTGACAGTTTGGACAGGCCCTGGTTGTCTGCTGTTTCGATAGACCCCCAGTCCTTGGCAGTTTTGACAGGTCCCCCTCATCAGCAGTGGCTGGTTCGTGAAACCGAGAGTCTGTGGAATGAACAAAAAATGATATTTGTACAAATTTTGTCTAATTTTTTAACATAATTTGTAAATTACGTAATGAAATGGAGCTTTTTTGTGAGGACTTATGCACTGTTTTATGTATTTTCGGAATTGCAAGTAACATCAAATTTCTATCTATCTATACTTCGGATATTTTTAAGAAGTGACCTAAAAGATTAGCGACACAAAAATAAACCGAAGTCTTCACTTTTACATTAAAAACTAGAAATAGTGCCTACTCACTGCTTTTTCCATACTCGCATCATGCATGTGACTCAGTCACTTGTCAAATGCAAGTCGCCTCTCAATCCACACCTTGTATGCTCCCCACCATCCCTCACTCCAAATATGCTGTGTTGAGCCTTAGGAATAGAATAACCTTCTCTCACTCAACTCAAGCACTCTATTGCAAATCACACTCGAGCACAAAGTCACATTAAGTTGGCTAGTTATATATGCTTCTCAGACAGAAGGCCAAGCTGAGACACTTAATGAGGATTCATTTGCAGCAAGTTCTTAATTAAATTGCTCTTTTCATGAGAACCCTCAAAAGAAAATCTTGCTTAAGGCTGGCAACAACAGAAATTAATTGTAGATTTCAGTTTAATGTCAGCTGCAACCAACAAATTAAGTTAGGTTTGCACAAAATAAGCATTTAGATTTTTTTACCCAGCAATGCACACACTCAGTTAAACACAAGAGTTTTCACTATGTGCTGTCAAGCAAATATATAAGCTTATTCTTGTCATGCCACATTATCTTTGCAGAGATCTATTAATTATTAGTATTTGTTAGTAATTAGTATAGATTAATAATTACTATCTATTAGTAATTGAATAGGGACAAGCTTTCATAAAAGAAATGTAAGTCCATATGATGTTGAAGAAGAAGTAGGCCATTTATTCATTCAATTATGCTCCAACATTCTGTGATATTATATGAGCATAAGACATAGGAATGGAAACAAGGCCAATTGGCCCATTGAGTCCACTCTGCCATTTAATCATGGCTGATGGGCTTTTCAAAGCTGAAAATGTGTTGCTGGAAAAGCGCAGCAGGTCAGGCAGCATCCAAGGAACAGGAGAATCGATGTTTCAGGCATAAGCCCTTCTTCAGGAATGAGGAAAGTGTGTCCAGCAGGCTAAGATAAAAGGTAGGGAGGAGGGACTTGGGGGAGGGGCTTTGGAAATGCGATAGGTGGAGGGAGGTCAAGGTGAGGGTGATAGGCCGGAGTGGGAGTGGG
>NC_057713.1:9075312-9132052 GCF_004010195.1 Chiloscyllium plagiosum
GTTGTGGGACTATGAGGTTGGTGGCGGTGGATGGGAGATTCCCTGAGGTGATGAGGTTATGGACGGTCTGGGAGATGATGGTTTGGTGGTGGGAGGTGGGGTCATGGTCAAGGGGGCAGTAGGAGGAGGTGTCCGCGAGCTGGCGTTTAGCCTCAGCGGTGTAAAGGTCGGTGCGCCAAACTACTACCGTGCCTCCCTTGTCTGCTGGTTTGATAGTGAGGTTGGGTTTGGAACGGAGGGAGTGGAAGGCTGCACGTTCCGAGGGTGAGAGGTTGGAGTGGGTGAGAGGGGTGGAGAAGTTGAGGCGGCTTTTCAACTCCACTTACGTGCGCTTTCCCCATAGCCCTTAATTCCATGCGAGATCAAGAATTTACCATATCTGATCTGATAATCCTTAACTCAATTTTCCTGCCTTGTCCCTGCTATCCTTGATTCCCATACTGGTTAAAAAACTGTCCATTTCAGCCATGAACATGCTTAATAACCCTTGCCTCTCTAGCCCCCTACAGTCAAGAATGCCATAGATGCAGTATCCTTTCGGAGAGATAAAATCCTCCTTATTGCTGTGTAAATGGGCGACCCTTTATTCTGAGATGATGCCCTCTGGTCCTGGACTATCCCACAAAGGGAAACACCCTCTCAGCATCTATCCTGACCAACCTCCTCAGAATCTTATGTTTCAACAAAGTCACCTCACATTGTTCTACACTCCAATGAGTACAAGCCCAAACTATTCAATAAGAAAATCAAATTTCAGATTGTTCACGTGCTGTTCATGCATTGACAAGCATTCAGGTTATCTGTTACTGGCTCAGTGTACAGTCAAGATTAGAAGGAGAACTTCAATTAACAGAAAAGCACAGAGACATGTAAACAGTTATGCAGTGGTCAAGAGCTCTGTCCTGAAGTAGGGTTGAGCATCATTATTTGGTCCTTGTTTTGATAAATTTAATAAATTACATGGAATATATGAAAACATACCTGTAGCTAGAATGAGTACATGTAACCAATCAGAACTGGTAAGCTCACTCACCTTGAACTGTAATTGTAATGCACTTGGAAGTTACAGTCGAAGTTTGAAGAGATTGGTATGAGGCAAGCCAGGTGGATCTCTTGAATATGCGTTCCCTGATTGGTGCTGTTAACCTGGGCTAATCAGGGGGCCCTGGCTGACAGATATAAGTAGGAGTGAAATAAGCACTACTGTTGTTTGGCTGTAGCATAGTGAGGGGAAGAAATGTGTATACGCACATAACCAGGAGATTAGAGTCATAGAGTCATAGAGATGTACAGCATGGAAACAGACCCTTCGGTCCAACCCATCCATGCCAACCAGATATCCCAACCCAATCTAGTCCCACCTGCCAGCACCTGCCCCATATCCCTCAAACCCCTCTTATTCATCTACCCACCCAGATATGTTTTAAATGTTGCAATTGTACCAGCCTCCACCAATTCCTCTGGCAGCTCATTCCATACACATACCACCCTCTGTGTGAAAAAGTTGCCCCGTAGATCTCTTTTATATCTTTCCCCTTTCACCCTAAACCTATGAATCCCCTCAGTTGAGAAACAAAAAAATAGAAAAAAAGAAGAACATAAACAGGAGTGTTAGGAGTTCTCCTGTCTCGAGCATACCGACCTCTGTGGAGTTATTTTAAAATTAAAGAGTGAGCTGAAAATAGGTGGAAGGTGGTGCTCAATTGATAGCATGGATTGGTTGGGCTGAATGGCCTGCTGACTTTGCTGAACATTCTCCATAACTAACTGTGACACTGACTTGAAGAAAAGTTGCAGTTCAAGAGCCAAATTTCACAGAAGGTGCTGTGTAATTTGTCTCACAAAGTGTCACGGGGTGTGCACAGACTGAACAACAGATGGCTTGATGTTTAAACGATGACATTTAATTTTATTTTTACTGAACTTTTTCAAATGTCATGGAATCATCTGCCAGTTCCGGAGATGAGCATCGTCGGAGACAGAAACTAAACTCAACTGAGAGCCTATTTGCGCTATTACTTATCCAAAGCAATGACCTCCCAGAATCTCCCCAGCCTGAGACCAAACAAAATGGGCAGACCTGTGACCAAAGCAGAAAGTGGTTAAAACAGACAGTGATGAAAGCAGATCATGTTGGATTCATGTAATGGGTCAGGCCATAGCTGTGAGAATTGTTAAAAGGCAGAATTTTCTTAGGATTTCAGAGGCAGGTTCATGAACAAGGACAGTTTTGAAAATTAGCACTGGGAGGTTGAAGTGTTTCCACTCTCTCTTGGCTTTCCCTGTGGAGTGGTATTGAAAGCAAGAGGGAAAAGGCCTTTCATCTGTCAGGTAATTCATTAAAGGCTTTCAGAAATCAGTTATGAAGGGCTTTATCTATCAGCGTGCTTCTACCCTTGCCACTTTCCATCACTCACAACACCATGATCGAGTTTCCCTTATCCTCACTTTTTATCCCACCAGCCTCTGCATTCAAAAGATCATTCTTCACCATTTCAAACAACTCCAGCAGAACACCATCACCAACACATCTTCCCATCACTCCCACTGACTGCATTTCACAGCGATCATTCCCTCTGGGACCCCCTAAACCCTTCCACAACCACCAACACCACCCCTCCCTCCCCATGGCAACTTCCCCTGTCACTGCAGAAGGTGCAACACCTGCCCCTTCACCTCCTCCCTGATCACTATCCAAGGACCTAAACAGTCTTTCCAGGTGAAGCAGCATTTCACCTGCACCTCCTCCAACCTTGTGTATTGTATTTACTGCACCCAATGTGGCCGACTCTACATTGGAGAAATTGAATGCAGACTGGGTGACCGGTTTGCAGAACACCTCCAATCTGTGCGCAAGCATGACCCTGACCATCCCGTAGCTGGTCATTTTAACACAGCATCCTGCTCGCATGCCCTTGTGTCTGTCCTCAACGTGCTGCAGTGTTCCAGTGATTCACAGCGCAAACTGGATGAACAATGCCTCATCTTCAGACGAGACACTTTATAACCTTCAGGGCTTAATCTTGAGTTCAACACCTTCAGATTATGAACCCATTTCAATTTCTTCCATTTGTTTTAGCTTTCCTTGTTACATTCTCTGTCACCATGTCCTCTCTCCCTCCCCACCCCTTTGGAACTATCTACTCTTTGCAGGAGACACACCATTGTTCTGCCATTCACAATTTGCTATAATTTAATCTGAACTATCAATGCCCTTTCTCCCTCAGCACTCCACACCCCTTCCACCCCCGCACTATTTCATAACTGCTGCCCACTCCACACTTCATTTCAGCTCTGAGAAAGAGTTATTTAGACTTGAAACGTTAGCTTGCTCTCACTCCATGGATGCTGTCTCACCTGTTGTGATCTTCAGGACCTTTTTCATTTTCAACTCGCTTTAGCTTAGAATCCTTAGTTTTCCAGCAATGCAACCTGTTTCTCACCCCATCAGCAACTCTCCAGTGTCTGTGAGGCTAACAAGGGTAATGATGGTCCTGTGGTATTATCGCTATAGACTATTAATCCAGATATCCAGATATAGTTCTGAGGACCTGGGTTATTCGATTAAGAATCTAAATACCAATTGTTAGGAAACTCTCACCTTGTTCATTAACGCCCTAAGGGAATAACGCTGCTGTCCTTATCTGCTCTGGCCTGTGTTACAGTGTATAACAGAAGCATGTCGCATCAGGTAAGGCACTCTGTTCGAGGCTAAATACAGGATGATGATTTGTGATACCAATGGTAGGTAGTTAAAATAGACTACACAGAATATAACAGCCACAAATATATTAAATTTTGGGCTGTAGAGCACATTGAATTGAACACAAATCACAACATAACACAATGTATGAAATGGTTTTAGATTTTTCAACAAATTTATATCTGTGTGACAGTTCTGATGTCTGGTAGCGGGAGCTACTGAGAGATGCCACAGAAGCCGGGTTTGTTTCTTTCTTTAGAGAAGTTATATCAGAAATAGATCCCTATAGAATAGAACAACACAGAAGGAGGCCAATCAACTCTTTGTATCCATGATGGCTCTTTGGAAGAGTTTTCCAATTAGTCCCACCCCCTGCTACCAACATCTTGGGGTTTACCATTGACCAGAAACTGAACTGCAATAGTTATTTAAATACAGTGGCTACAAGAACAGGTCAGAGGCTGGGAATTCAGCAGACAGTGAAAGACCTTCCCTTTGCTGAGATGAGTGCAGCTCCAAAAGGTACTTAGGAAGGTGGGGTCAATCCAAGGTCAAGTCAACCACCTGATTAATGACCCATCTGATGTCTTTAATACTCATTCCCTCCACTCAGGAACAGCAGTGTGTGCACTGCAACAATTCACCAAAGCTCTATCAGCTGCATCTTCCAAAGCCGCAACCTTTACCATCTAGAAGGGCAAGGGCAGCAGATGCAAGGGAACAAGCCCCCTCAAGCCTTCTCCATCACTCAATAAGATCAGGTCTGATTTGTTTACTCCAAATTCTCTAACTTCAAATGATGTTGATCTTGCTTTGTGCACTTCCTGTGCAGATGTAACCTTGTGCACCTCGCTCTGTCTAAACACCTGATGATTTGTATGTCCTTGTTTACTATGATCTGCCTGTACTGCTCGCAGAACAAAACTTTTCATTGTACTGAGGTACGTGTGACTATAATAAATTAAATCAAATCATTACATCAACTCAAAAAACCAAATCAGATTCCCTTATACTCCCAAGAAATTTGGAGTCCCATACAGCATGGAAAGAAATCCCCAGGTCCAATCAGTCCATGTCAACCATTTTCCAAAACTAAACTAGTCCCGCCTGCCTGCATTTGGCCCATATTCCTCAAACCTTTCCTAGTCATGAACTTATCTGAATGTCTCTTAAACATTGTAACAGTGCCTGCATCCACCTATTCTCTGTCAGTTCATTCTACCACCTTCTGTATAAAAAGATTGCTCCTCGGATCCTTTTTATGTCTTTCTTCATTCACCTTAAAAAATATGCCCCCCCCTACGTTTGAACTTGCCCGCCCTAAAGAAAGACGACCCTTATGCCCCTCACGATTTTATAAACCTCAATAAGGTCATCCGTCAATCTCCGACACTCCAGTGAAAAAGGTCCCAGCCTTTCCAGTCTGTTTTTACATCTCAAACCCTCCATTCCCAGCAAAATATTTTCTGAATCTCTTCAGTTGAATAACAACAGGGCCACAGCTCTTCCAAATCATCGGTACCAAATGGGAATATCAAAAGCTATTCACGTCTTGTGAAAGGGACAGATATGTCTGTTTATCACAATTCCTAAATGTATTTTTGATGTTTATGTTCATGCACATACCATCTACATGCTTCTGTCTCGGCTGTAATTTCCTAAACGCTGCGAGAGTGTTGTGTGTACATTCCAGATGTATTATGTTGTGGGTGGGCGTTTACATTCACAGTGCATCGTCAGTTTTTGTTTTAATGGGTTCTGCTCTCCATTGCATTGCACATCTCACACTTACCCCTTCACCAAGCTCTGTGCTTGTTCAAAAACTCTCTATTCCTAATGTTCTGACAAAGTGTCATTCAGCTAACGTTCTTTTCTATTTTCATGAATGTTGACTGAGCTGTGGAGTGTTTCCAGCATTTTATCAGTTTTTAATCGGATATCTATCCCTCCTGCTTTCTCAAGGACAATGGTCTTTTGAAAAATCCATAGTCCGGGAGTAAATGGTGGCACAAACAACTCCAGACTGAGATTAGTTTCCTGCCATTTGAAGATGCTTCGCTCAGAAACTAGTTCCATGATGTTCAAAAATGTTCGGTAAAAATAGAATTGAATGCTAGCGTTTAAACATGCAGTCTGTTGCTCAGTCTGTGGCATCTTGCAAAACAAACTGGTTAGTACTTCCTGTAAAATGTTGCCTTTTCCGATTTATGGCTTAATACCTATTTCTCAGGTGCTAATTTAAACCAAATGTCAGAGAGCATCCATCAGATTAACAGGTCATTTGACCCATCATGACCCTGCGGATATTTATGGTCTTCACAAGCTCTTCCCACCATCTTATATCCCACCTTGTCAGGAGAACCTTTAATTTGTTTCTGTTCTGTGAGCTGATTGAGCTTTCCCCCAAGTACATCGATGTTGTTGGCCCCAACTATTCAATGTAGTCTGTGCGTTCCACATCCTAATCAGTTTTAGGTTAAAGATGTTTCTCCCAAATTAATGACCACCTTGGGTGTGGAGGGGGGTGCAATTAGCTCAAATGGCTAAGATGTGGTTTCGAATAACACCAACAATCTGGATCCCTGGAATCTATGCCAGAGCAGGAGGGACCTGTACAAGAATAACAGGTTTCACCTAAACTAGAGGGGCACCAATAGCCTTGCCGGGGGAGGGGGAGGGGTGGTGTGTGGTAGTGCCATCCAGGACGCTTTAAGCTAGTGTGACAGGAGAGTGCTAATCAGAGCAGTTTGGGAATAGTGATCATAATTTCTAACTTTAAGATAGTTATGGTTAAGGATAAGACACGTACTCATATGTAATGATGTGGGAAAGCTAATTGCAACAGTATTCGGTAGGAACTGAAGACATTAGATTGGGGGAGGCTGTTTGAGGGTAAATCCACATCTGACATGTGGGAGTCTTTTAAAAGTCAGTTCTGGACCAGAAGGTTCCGGTGATGATGAATGATAAGGATGGCAAAACTCAGCAACCCTGGATGACAAGAGATATTGCAAGATTAGTGAAAAAAAGAGAAAGGAAGCACGTATAAGGGTTAGGAAACTGAAATCCGCCAGTGCCTTTGAGGAATATAAAAGATGTAGGGAAGGACTTAAACAAGGGATTAGGAGGGATAAAGGGGACCATGAAATGTCCTTGGCAAGTGGAATTATGGAAGGTCCCAAAACGTTCTGTATATATATGAGGAGTAAGAAACTAGTTAGTGAAAAGGTAGATCCAGGGACAAAGGACAGAATTTACGCATGGATCCAGAGGAAATGGGTGAGGCCCTTAATGAATATTCACCAAGTAGAAGGACAAGGATGATGGCATATTTGGTGAGGAGTATATTGATATTCTAGGGAATGTCAATATTAAGCAGGAGAACTTAACAAGTACTTTGCGTCAGTATTCACAGTGGAAGACATGAGTAATATCCCAAAAATTAAAGGGTGTCACGGGGCTGAGTTGAGTATGGTTGCCATTATGAAAGAGATAGTGCTAGGAAAGTTAAAAAGTCTTAAAATTGATAAATCTCCTGGCCCCGATGGGATACACCCTAGAGTTCTGAGAGAGGTGGCTGAGGAAATAGCAGAGGCATTGGTTGAGATCTTTCAAGAGTCACTGGAGTCAGGAAAGGTCCCGGATGATTGGAAGATGGCTGTTGTAACCCCCTTGTTCAAGAAAGGATCAAGGCAAAAGATGGAAAATTATAGGCCAATCAGCTTAACCTCGGTTGTTGGTAAAATTCTAGAATCCATCATTAAGGATGAGGTTTCTAAATTCTTGGAAGAGCAGAGTCTGATTAGAACAAGTCAACATGGATTTAGTAAAGGGAGGTCATGCCTGACAAACCTGTTGGAATTTTTTGAAGAGGTAACAAGTAGGTTAGACCAGGGAAACCCAGTGGATGTGGTCTATCTAGACTTTCAAAAGGCCTTTGAGAAGGTGCCTCACGGGAGGCTGCTGAGCAAGGTGAGGGCCCATGGTGTTCGAGGTGAGCTGCTGGGATGGACTGAGGATTGGCTGTCTAACAGAAGGCAGAGAGTTGGGATAAAAGCGTCTTTATCAGAATGGCAGCCAGTGACGAGCGGTGTCCCGCAGGGTTCAGTGTTTGGGGCCGCAGCTGTTCACGTTATATATTAATGATCTGGATGAAGGGATTGGGGGCATTCTAGCGAAGATTGCCGATGATACAAAGTTAGGTGGACAGGCAGGTAGTACTGAGGAAGTGGGGAGGCTACAAAAGGATCACGACAGGTTGGGAGAGTGGTCCAGAAAATGGCTGATGGAATTTAACGTGAGCAAGTGCGAGGTCTTGCACTTTGGCAAAAAGAATAAAAACATAGACTACTTTCTAAATGGTGAGAAAATTAATAAAGCCAAACCACAAAGGGATCTGGGAGTGCTAGTCAAGGATTCTCTAAAGGTAAACATGCAGGTTGAGTCCATGATTAAGAAAGCGAATGCAATGTTGTCTCTTATCTCAAGAGGGTTGGAATATAAAAGCAGAGATGCTAGGAAATTGTTTCAGTTAGACGAGGAGATTAGGACCCGTGGACACAGCCTTAGAATTAGAGGGGGTCATTTCAGAACAGAAATGCGGAGACATTTCTTCAGCCAGAGAGCGGTGGGCCTGTGGAATTCATTGCCACGGAGTGCAGTGGAAGCCAGAACGCTAAATGTCTTCAAGGCCGAGATTGATAGATTCTTGTTGTCTAGAGGAATTAAGGGCTACGGGGAGAACGCTGGTAAGTGGAGCTGAAATGCGCATCAGCCATGATTGAATGGCGGAGTGGACTCGATGGGCCGAATGGCCTTACTTCCACTCCTATGTCTTATGGTCTTATGGTCTTAAGAGGAATTGGGTGTCTTCAAAAATGTTATATATATAACTCTCCAGTGTTTGATGGGATCTATCCCAGGATACCCAGGTAAGGAGGAGAAAAGATTGCTCAGGCCTTGACAGGGATTGTTGTAATTTCTTTCGCCACAAGATAGGTCCCAGAGGACTGGAGAATGGTCCATGTTGTTTAAGAAGGGCAACAGGGATAATCTGGAAAATTACAGGCTGATAAGCTTCACATCAGTGATAGGAAATTATTGCAGAAGATTCTTAGGGATAAGATTTACTCACACTTGGAAAAATATAGTCTCACAAACTTGATTGAATTTTTCAAGGAAGTGACAAAAATGATCAATGAGGATACAATGGCGGATGCTGTCTACGTGAACTTTACTAAAGCATTTGACCAGGCCCCTCATAGTAGGTTGGTCTGGAAGATTAAGTCATATGGGAGCCACAGTGAGTTGGTAAGTTGGATTCAAAATTGGCTTGGCCATAGAAGACAGAGGGTAGCTGTGGAGAGGTGCTATTTTTCTGGCTGTAGGTCTGTGATCAGAGGTGTCCTTCAAGGTAAAGTAATGCTACCTCTTTTAATTTGTAACACCGATTGGGATGAAAATGTAGATGGTCTGGTTAATAAGTTTGTAGATGACACAAAAATTAGTGGAGTGGTGATAGTGAGGAAGATTACCAAAGGATAGAGCAGAATATAAAATAGCAGATTGAATTTAATCGGACAAATATGAGGTGATGCACTTTAGGAGGTCAAATGCAAGAGGAAAGTATATGGCATATATCAAGTATAGGGGCATTGATATACAGAGAGAGATCTTAAGGTGCAAGTTCATATCTCCTTAAAAATGGCGACACAAGTAGATAAGTTGGTAAAGAAGGCTTACAACATGCTTGCCTTCATCGGTCAGGGCATTGAGTATAAAAGTTGACAAGTCATATTGCAGCTGTGTAAAACTTTACTTCATCCACGTTTGGAATATTGTGGGGTGTTCTGGTCTATGGGAAAGTTGTGGAAATTTTGGAGAGGGTGCAAAAGAGGTTTACCAGTGCTCTGGATTGGAGTCTATTTGCTGCAAGCAGAGGTTGGACAATCTTAGATTGTTTTTGTTGGAGACTGAGGGGTGACCTGTTCCAAGTCTATAAAATGATAAGAGGCATTGGATAGGGTAGAGAGTCGGAGTCTTTTGTCCCAGGGTGGAAATGTCAATTACTAAGGAAGCATAGGCTTTAGGTAAAAGGGACAAGTTTAAAGGAGATGTGAGAGGCACGTTTTTACACAAAAGTAAGTGGCTGGAATGTGTTGCCAGAGGAGCTGGTAAAAGCAGATACAATAGCACATACAAGAGCACTACTTAAAAGGTACCTTGACAGACATATGAACTGAAAGGGAATAGAGGGGACCATGTGGAGACTAAAGGTTTTTAGTTTAGTTGTGCGTTGGTGCAGGCTTGGTGGGCCGAGGGGCGTGTTCCTGTGCTGTATTGTTTCTTGTTTATTCTATGAGAAAGTGAGGACTGCAGATGCTGGGGATCAGAGTCAAAATGTGTGGTGCTGGAAAAGCACAGCCTGTTAGGCAGCATTGGAGGAGCAGGAGAGTTGATCTTTCGAGCATAAGCTCTTCATCAGGAATGTGCGGGGTGGGGCAAGGGGGCTGAGTGATAAACGAGAGGCAGCTGGGTCTGGAGGGAAGGTAGCTTCAGGATGTGACTGAAGAGCTTCAGAGCAGAGGAGGTGACCTGAGGCATGCAGTGAGAGAGAGGTTCACTGAGATCCTTGTAGAGGGAGGAGGAGAACTACTTCAAGGTGGTTGTTTAATACAGGATTCAATCCCTCTTCCAGTTGAGGCAGACTGGAGGACCTGCTTCTTCTCACTACCCCTTGGTAAAATCACAGCATAAGATTAGATTAGATTCCCTACAGTGTGGAAACAGGCCCTTCGGCCCAACAAGTCCACACCGACCCTCTGAAGAGTAACCCACCCAGACCCATTTCCCTCTGACTAATGCACCTAACACTATGGGCAATTTAGCACGGCCAATTCACCTAACTTGCACATCTTTGGACTGTGGGAGGAAACCCACACAGACACGGGGAGAATGTGCAAACTCCACACAGACAATTGCCTGAGTCTGGAATCGAGCCTGGGTCCCTGGTGCTGTGCAGCAGCAGTGCTAACCACTGCGCCACTGTGAAATAACCATGGACGCTTCCAGGATAAAAGATTATCTAATATTTCTGACTCCTGGTGTTGTATGTGCACAAGTGGAAACACTTTCTCTACGTTATCAACTTTTATTGTCTTCTGTTAGATCACTTCTCGGCCCTAAATAATTTGGAGGAAAACGTGGCTGGCCTAATTAGTAAGTTTGTAGATGATTGGTGGAGTTGCAGATAGTGAGAAGGATTGTCAGAGGATATAGCAGGATAGAGATCAGTGGAGGCATGAGCAGAAAAATGGCAGATGGAGTTAATAAAGTGCAAGAGGGCTGTTTAAAAGAGATGTGCGAGACAGGCTTTTCACACAAAGGGTGGTGTGTGCCTGGAATGTGCTGCCAGAAGTGGTAGTGGAAGCTGACACAATAGTAGCATTCAAGAAGCATCTGGACAAATACATGAATAAGAAGGAAATAGAGGGATACAGATCCTGTAAGTGAAGACAGTTTTAATATGGAAGGGCAAAATGTGGTGGTGCTGGCTTGGAGGGCACAGAAAAGAGCTCCATTGGTCGGTCTGACCTCTCATTCTGGCATCATTCATGTCAAACATTTCCACACACTTCCCATGCTTTTTGCATCCTTTTTTAGAGAATGGAGACCAGACAGTTGATACTGTTTCCAAGTGTGGTCTAACCAAAGTTCTGTACAGGCTTAAAATAACTTTTCAGCTTTTCAATTCTACTTCTCTAGAAATAACTCCAGTGAGCAATTAGTATATCCAGGTTGCAGAAGCAATGTTTTCTTAAAATACATGAACTTCTATTTTTACCACCTTGTTCGCTGTTCACAGATCTTGCTTTAACCTTTGCCAACTGGCTCAATTTATTCTACCTGGGTTTGTCTGTCATTTTCCATTGAATGTCTAACTGTGAGATTGAATGCGTTTCTCGACAATTCTCTGCTGGAGACGACAGAATTGCTAAAGTACAAGATAAAAAGTTGGATGTCGTTTGTAATTACCGGTATCTTCAGGGAGGTGTTGTGTGTGTGTATTTTGACTGCATCCTTCTTCTGTACCTGATTACGCTGATAACTCACAACTTAAATGAGCCAGAAAAAACATTTCCAACTTTAATTGCTTTCTGTTAATTAATCCACTCAGAATTCTGAAAATCTTTATGAAGACAAATGATCGAAACACCTAGTTAATGTAATATCTGGAGAATAAAATCCAAAGGAATTGAGCACAATCTGGCAAAATGGAAATTGCTTTCCTTCACTCACCATGTATTATTGCCCTAAATTGAACCAAGAAGTCATAAAACACAAGTGAAATTTGAATAACAGTTTATTTTGAAAGTACTTTCATGTGAATTATAATTGAAGAATAAAAATGTAGCCCTACAGTTAAGGATATATTGGATCTAAATAAACTCATGCATGACTCTAATTGTTTCCATGTTTTAATCAGTGAGAAGGATAGGAGGATATTGACAGACTGCTACGACAAGCACACACATGATCGATGTGAAATGATGTATTTTGTGTGGGAAAAAAGAGTTAGATAGTCTGTTGAAAATTTTCCTGAGGTCTTCACATTTCTTGCTCTCATTCAATCACAATGCAAATCGGGTATCACCTGCAAGGATCTTAGATATAAAGCTTGCAAAGCAAAGGACCCAACTCTGAACTATGGACTCCCATTAGTAACAACATTCCAGTCTCACAAAAAAACCATAACACTCTGCTCCTTACCACTTTCCTGCAGATCCAATGGCTTTTACAGTTTGAACCAGACTGATCTTGGTTCCATAGAACCCTTACAATGTGGAAACAGGCTGTTTGGCACAACAAGTCCACACCAAACCTCCAAAGAGTAACCCACTTGGCCCATTCCCCTACACATTCCTGAGCACTAAGGGCAATTTAACATGGCCAATCACCTAATCTGCACATCTTTGTACTTGTGGGAGGAAACCGGAGCACCTGGAGGAAACCCACCCAGACCTGGGGAGAATGTGCAAACTAGATCAGCAGGGGGTAGGGAGCCTGAGGCGTAGTTGCAGTGCACAGGAGGATGAGAGTAGGGAGGACAGGGACAGGATTTCAGGGTCACAGGAATGTGCTGGCAGACAGCAAACTGGTTTGAAGTGTATCTACTTCAACGCCAGAAGTATCTGAAATAAGATAGGTGAGCTTGCAGCATGGATAGGTACCTGGGACTACGTCGTGGCCATTTTGGGGACATGGATAGAACAGGGTAAGGAATGGATGTTGCAGGTTCCAGGGTTTAGATCTTTCATTAAGAACGGGCAAGGTGGTAAAAGAGAGGGAGATTTGGCCTTGTTAGTCAAGGATAATATAACGGTGGCTGAAAGAACTTTTGACGAGGACTTGTCTACTGAGGTAGTGTGGGCTGAGGTTAGAAACAGGAGAGGAGAGATCACACTGCTTGGAGTTTGTTATTGGCCTCCGCAGAGTTCCAGGGAGTGGGAAGAGAGGATTGGCAAAATTATTCTGGGTAGGAGTAAAATGAACAGGGTGGTCATTATGGGGGACTTTAATTTCCCCAACATTGACTAGAAATGCTATAACTCTAGTCCATCAGATGGATCAGTTTTTGTCCAATACGTACAAGAGGGTTTCCTAACACAGTATGTCGAAGGGCTGACAAGAGGGGAGGCGGACTGGATCTGGTGCTTGGTAATGAACCAGGCCAGGTGTTTGATTTAGTTGCAGGTGAGCACTTTGGAGAGAGTGACCATAATTCAGTTACGTTTAGTTTAGCAATGGAAAGGGATAGGTACATGCCATAGGTCAAGAGTTATTGATGGGGCAAGGGCAATTATAATGCGATTAGGCAAGAATTAGGATGCATAGAATGGGGTAGCAAAATGCGGGGGATGCAGACAATGGAAATGTGGAGCTAGTTTAAGGAACAGATATTGCGTGCCCATTATAGGTATGTCCCTGTCAGGCAGGGAGGAAGTGATACAGTAAGGGGACTGTGGTTTCCAACAGAAATTGCATCTTTTGTTAAGCGGAAGAAGGAGGCTTATGTGTTGATGAGGCAAGATGGTTCATATGAGACGATGGAGATTTATAGATCACTTAGGAAGGATTTAAAGAGAGAGTTAAGAAGAGCAAAGAGAGGACACGAGCAGTCCTTAGCAAATAGAATAAAGGGGAACCCGAAAGCTTTCTATAGGTATGTGAGGAATAAAAGGATGACTAGGGTAGGAATAGGGCCAGTCAAAGACAGAAGTGGGAAGTTCAGTGTGGACCCTGTGGAGATCGGAGAGATGCTAAACGAATATTTCTCATATTACTCAGGAAAAGGAGAATATTGT
Source organism: Chiloscyllium plagiosum (assembly GCF_004010195.1). Classification (NCBI taxonomy): domain Eukaryota; kingdom Metazoa; phylum Chordata; class Chondrichthyes; order Orectolobiformes; family Hemiscylliidae; genus Chiloscyllium; species Chiloscyllium plagiosum. The sequence goes on from NC_057713.1 coordinate 9,089,380, forward strand.
AGAGGAGAAGAATGAGGTACGAGATATTAGACTAGAAAGGATCGAGGTTAGTTACGAACAGGTGTTATCAATTCTAGAAGGAGTGAAAGTAGACAAGTCCCCTGGGCCAGATGGGATTTATCCGAGGATTCTCTGGGAAGCTAGGGAGGAGTTAGCAGAGCCTTTAGCTTTGATATTTGAGTCGTCATTGTCTACAGGTTTAGTATCAGAGGACTGGAGGATTGCAAATGTTGTACTCTTGTTCAAGAAGGGCAGTAGAGATGACCCAGGAAATTAGAAACCAGTGAGCCTTACTTCTGTTGTAGGAAAGGTTTTGGAAAGGATTATAAGAGATAAGATTTATAATCATCGAGCAAGCATCAATTTGATTTCAGATAGTCAACATGGTTTCATCAAGGGCAGGTCATGTCTCACAAACCTCGAAATACTTTTCGAATTAGCAAATAAGTTAGATTTGAGTTTAACCAAGGAGAAAAGTAAAGCTGAAATTGTAAGGGAATTACTCAAACATTTAGGTGTATCAGAGAAACAGACAAGTGTAGCAGAGGTAGAAAAACTTAAATTACAATTGAGGAAAATGGAGTTAGAAGATAAACAAACAGAGAGAGAAGAAAGAGAAAGAGAGAGAAGTGAGAGAGAGAGGAAAGAGAGAGAGAGAAGGTTATTAGCTGAGCAAAAAAAGAGAGAAGAATGAGAGAGACAAAAAGAGAGAGAATTTGAACTTGAGAAGTTGCGACTTAGTCAGCAAAGTCAAGTTAACAGGATGGAGATTAAAAGACAAACTAGTGATGCATATAAATATGTCAAAACTCTGGCACATTTTGATGAGAAAGACTCATCATTTTGATGAAGTAAAGCCTTCTTTACTTCATTTGAAAAATTGGCTAAGCAGATGGAGTGGTCCACGGATTTATGGGTAATAAGACTAAACTGGAAGGCAGAGCTAGTGAGGTATTTGCTGCACTGTCAGATGAGGGGGTCAAGAGATTATGAAGAGGTTAAACAGGGTATTTTAAGTGCTTATGAATTGGTACCAGAAGCATATAGACAGCGGTTCAGAAACACAAAAAAGGAACTAGGTCAGACTTACGTTGAATTCGAAAGAATTAAATATTGTGACAAATGGCTGCGTGCTTTGAAAATAGGTAAGACCTTTGAGGCTCTAAGAGAGATTATTCTGCTGGAGGAGTTTAAAAACACACTTCTAAAGATGGTAAGAATTCACTTGGAGGAACAGAAAGTTCAGGAAGTGAGAAGGGCAGCAGAATTAGCAGATGAGTACATGTTGGTGCATAAGACAAGCTTCCAACCAGAATTTCATCCTGTGAGGGATAAAAGTTGGGAGAAGGGGAGATGCTATATTACTAACCCAAGAGTAGAGAGCACTGGTAAGAATTTACCATAGGATAAAAAAGAAGCCCAAGAAGCTGGACAGGAGGTGAAAGGTCTCAGGTGTTACCACTATAATGGAGAGGGACACAGAAAATTACAGCGCCAATGGTTTCAGGAGGGCACTGGGCAAAGGTGTCTTCGCTGCCAGAAGGTGGGACAAATAAATTCACAGTACTGGTCATTAAAGAAAGGCACTGTGGGAAAAGATGTGGTAGAAGAAGCTAAGCCAGTGGCATTAGTGAAGGTAGTAAAGGAAACATCAAGAAGACCCAAGGAGCTGCAGGAGAGTGCACAGCCTAGGAAGGGGCTCGGTATGGAGTTACTACCTGACGTCTATAAAGAATTTGCCTCTGTGGGTAAAGATTACTCAGAAAGGACAGGGGGAGACGGACAAGAAATTATAATTTTGAGAGATACAGAATCTAACCAGTCACTGATAGTAAAGGATGAGCGAATATGCACTCTTTCTGCTCTGTTACCCGACAGTGTGGTAATTTGTCAGATAGATGGACAGAAATTTAGCATTCCCCTGTGTAAAATCAGGTTGGAGTGCCAACTCAAGACTGGGGAAGTTACAGTGGGAGTGATTGACAGAGTGTCAGTTCCAGGAATCCAGTTTGTTCTTGGGAATGATTTGGCAGGAACAAAGGTAGGAGTGACACCCCTTGTTGTGGAGAAGCCCAGGAAAGACCAGGGAACTGAGGAGTTAAAACAAAAATATCCTGGTATTTTCCCAGACTGTGTGGTAACCAGATCCAACTATCATAAGTCGCAGCAAAAGGTAAAGAGAAAGATGAAGGAGTTGAGGTTCAGTTAGCAGATACCCTGTTTGACGTAATGGTGCAGGAAAACCCAGAACAGGCAGGGGGTCAGACAGAAGTGTTTAGTCTTGAAAGGCTAAGAAACTTGACAAGACCATATAAGATATATATGTGGATGTGTTCTCTGAAAAGGAGGCAGAGAATATTCCGGAGAGTTATTATCTGAAAGATAGAATCCTAAGGTGGAAATGGAGACCACTGCAGGTTAGTGCAGAGGAGAAATGGGCCGAAGTGCACCAGACTGTGTTGCCGGTAGCATACAGACAGGAAGCATTATGGGTAGGGCATGAACTACCTGTTGGAGGTCATCTAAGAGTACAAAAGACTCAGGCTGAGGTAGAAAAACATTTTTATTGGCCTGGAATGCACAAGGATGTGATTAACTTTTGCATATGTGTCATACATGCCAAATGGTAGGTAAGTCTCATGTGGTAATAAAACCAGCACCTTTGTTGCCAATTCCCATATTTGAAGAACCTTTCACATGGGTTATGATTGACTGTGTCGGTTCCCTCCCAAGGACTAAAAGTGGGAACCAGTACTTGTAACCATAATGGATGTGTTGACCAGGTTTCCGGAGGCAATTCCATTATGGAGTATTAAGGCAAAAGGGGTAGTAGATGAGTTAGTAGCATTCTTCACACGGTATGGCTACCCAGAGAGATTCAGTCGGACCAACGGTCAAATTTTATTGCTAGGCAGTTTAAGGAGGTTATGGATAGCTTAGGTATACAACACTTTAAATCCAGTGCGTATCATCCTGAATCCCAGGGAGCTTTAGAAAGGTGACCTTGAAGACCATGTTGTGAGCATACTGTCAGGATTACCTGAATGATTGGGATAAAGATAAGTCATTCGTATTGTTTGCCATTAGAGATTCCCCAAACTAATCTACTCAGTTTACTCCCATTGAGTTAATATTCCGGCTTGAAATGAGAGGCCCTTTAAAATAATTAAAGAAAAATTGACAGGACCAATGTTGGAGATTTCACACTTAGATTATGTATAGGAGGTGAGTGAGAGATTAAACTGAGTAGGTGAGTTAGCTAAACAGCCCCTAAAGAGGGCACAATATAGAATGAAGCAGGTGACAGATAAAACTCTGAGACTCGGACCAGTGATAGGAGATCCCTTCAAAGCCAGGTTTAGTGGTATCTATCAAACTGAAAAAGGTTGAGTCAGTTGAACTATTTAGTAAACATGCCAGATGGAAAAAAAAAGGTATTGATTCTGTCATGTGAACATGTTGAAACTGTATTATAACAGAGAGAAGGAACGAGAGAAACAGGTGTTAGTTACTGCCCCACAGAGTGAGGAATCAAATCCAGAAGATGTGGATTTAGATGTGCCTCAAAATAAATTAAAAAATGAAGAAGTCCTTGAGGAGTTGGATAGGTTAGTAAGCTATCTGTCGCAGGAGCATAGAACGCAGTTGAAAGATTTGTTACTGCATTGTAAGGATATATGTAAGAATCAGATTGGGAGGGCTAATGCTATTGTACATGAAGTAGATGTAAGGAATACTGCTCCAATAAAACAACACGCCTATCGACTGAATCCTCAAAGCCAGACAGGTCTAGAAGTAGGTGGAGACCATGCTCGACGAGGACATCATCGAACCAAGCCAGAGTGAGTGGATGGGACTCAACAATCCTACATGGATTATCGGAAGGTTAACGCCATTACAAAGTCGGACTCATATCCAATACCGAGATTGGAGGACTGTATTGAGAAAGTCAGACAAGCCAGTTACAATACCAGGTTGGACTTAATGCATGGTTACTGGCAGGTACCTTGATCAGAGCTGGCGAAAGAAATTTCTATGTTTGTAACTCCAAATGGGCTGTATCAGTTTAAGGTGATGCCCTTTGGAATGAAGAATGTTCCTGTCACATTTCAAAGACTCATGAACAGAGTCGTGGCTGGGTTAACAAGGTATGCAGTGTATTTGGACAATGTAGTGATCTTTAGTAAGTCCTGGAAAGATCACATAGTACAGTTAGCAGAGCTCTTTGAACGACTACAAGAAGCAAAACTGGTGATAAACTTCAATAAAACAGAATTCACGAAAGCATCAGTCATGGAAGGTTGACCCCATAGAATGCAAAGACGAAAACTATCGAGGAATTTTCATGACCAACCTCGAAGAAAGACGTGCTTCGATTACTAGAACTCAGCAGATTCTTTCGGAAGTCTGTTCCAACCTTCAGAAGTGTAGTGACACCGTTAACCAATTTGCTGAAGAAGAACACAACGTTTCGGTGGACAGAACTATGCCAGGGGGCATTCAACCATTTGGAATCAATATTAACCACCAAACCAGCTTGAGCTACACCAAACTTTTCAAAGCCTTTGAAAATCGCCATGGATGCTAGTCACATTGGAGCTGGAGCTGTACTCCTACAGGAAGTTGAAGATGGGATTGAGTTGCCAGTTGGTTACTTTTCGAAGAAGATCAATATCCACCTGAGGAAATATTCCACAATCGAAAAGGAACGATTGAGTTTGGTACTGGCCTTACAACTTTTTAATGTGCATGTCACAAACAATGTGTCAGAGACGGTTGTGTACACTGACCACAATCTGCTTGCATTCTTAGAATGTTTTAAAGATAAGAACATGAGACTATTTCATTGGAATTATGTTACAGATTTGCAATTTAAAAATTATGTATGTTGCAGATTGGAAGAATGTAATCGCAGACGCGTTATCATGGATTTAACTGATAATGTTTAGATGAGATTTGTCTTTATTTAATGTTATATGAAAAAGTTAAGGTGAACTTATATTAAAGTTATTTGTATGTTAGGGTAATGTGTTTAAAAAGGAGAGGAAAAAATGAAGCCATCTTTTTGTTATGATGGTTCATTTTTTCTTAAGGGGAGAGGTGTTATGAAGATGTGGGAGTACTTTAAGAGAGTTAAAAGTAGCAGAACTACCGGACACAGCACCAAGTGTTCTCAATAAGGTAACAATGTTACACTTGGTCGAACAACTCAATTAGCTTGTTGCCTGGAGACAAAAACAAATCCAAATTTGACCAATCAGTTTAAATTATACCCTGAAAAAAGACCAAACTCCAATCAAGTCTGAATTGAGTATATTGACAATCTTAACAGCCAATGGCACAATTTGATGCTCTGGGGTATAAGACTGGGGAAAACTGAACATTTGGGAGGAGAACTGCCAAACCCCAGAGGGTTAAAAACTGCCTGAAAAATAGCTTTCTTAACAGGTACCTTTTTGATCAGTAATCTGTGAAGCAGAATCCCTCAGAAGAAGAAAAGAAGACACAGGAAGATCCAAATAGAAGAACCGAAAGCTGCCTGGTTTTTGAGATAAAAAGTGTTGTTTTGTAAATCTTAATTGGGAGCTTTATTGGACAAGTATTATAGAAGGGAAGGTTAGAGTAAGGAGTTGTACATCGTTCTTAGTTAATTATTCTCTGTGATACTTTAAGAAATAAGGTTGTTAATTTTTACTTTAAATAGTGCTTGGCCACTTGAATTTTAACAGATTACTGCATGGGATAAATCCTTTCTGTGTTGCTGGTTTTAAACTAAGCAGGAGGGTTTGCCCTGTGTCATAAGAGGCAGCACGGTGGCTCAGTGGTTAACACTGCTGCCTCACAGCGCCAGGGACCCAGGTTCAATTCCCGCCTCAGGTGACTGTCTGCCTGGAGTTTGCACATTCTCCCCGTGTCTGCATGAGTTTCCTCTGGGTGCTCTGGCTTCCTCCCACAATCCAAAGATTTGCAGGTTAGGTGAATTGCCCATGCTAAATTGCCCATAATGTTCAGGGATATGTAGGTTAGGTGCATTAGTCAGGGGTAAATGTGGAGTAATAGGTTGGGGGAATGGGTCCAGGTAGGACACCCTGGAGGGTTGGTGGGCCGAAGGGTCTGTTTCCACACTGGAGGGATTCTATTCTCAGTCACCAATTGATGGATCTCACCTGGAAAAGGCCTGCTCCCTCTGAAATGCAACACAATATGAGCTGGTTATATATATGGCTAGCCCCTAATTTTAGGGTGGCACAGTGGTTCAGTGATTAGCACTGCTGACTCACAGCGCCAGAGACCTGGGTTCAAATCCCGCCTCAGGCAACTGTCTGTGTGGAGCTTGCACATTCTCCCCGTGTCTGCGTGGGTTTCCTCCGGGTGCTCCAGTTTCCTCCCACAGTCCAAAGATGTGTGGGTCAGGTCAATTGGAAATGCTAAATTGCCTGTAGTGTTAGGTGAAGGGATAAATGTAGGGGAATGAGTCTAAGTGGGTTGCGCTTCGACGGGTTGGTGTGGACTTGGGCCGAAGGGCCTGTTTCCACACTAAGTAATCAAAAAAGATCTAATCAAAAAAGAAATGAGTCTGGGTGGGTTACTCCTAGGAGGGTTGGTGTGGACTGGTTGGGCCGAAGTGCCTGTTTCCACACTGTCGGAAATTGAATCTAATAATATTGTTGAATTGCTAGTTGTGTGACATTACCTGGACACCACTGCCTTTCCCCTCAAAGTAGTGTTTGTTATTGGTAGAGATGAACTCATCCAGACGAATGTTGAGAATTTGATCACAGTCCTAACTTGTGCCTTGTAGATGGTGGACAGGCTTTGTGGAGACAGGAGGTGAATTATTCACCACAGAATTCCTAGCCTCTGATCTATTCAGTTATTGTAAAGTAATGCCTTCTGTTTCTCTAAGAAAAATCACAGACCGTATTGGTGTCATTTCCAGTTATTGTCATTTGCAGTTAATATATGTTTGGTTAACAAATGGAGAGGAATCACAGACAAGTTTTATGGTATAATTTACTTAAACCCAATAAGATGGAATGACTGAACCGAACCTTACAATCCTTCAGCTAACTGTCAATCTAGTCAAGTTTCTTGGGTTTCCCTACATAAGGGAAAAGTGCGGACTGCAGGTGCTGGAGATCAGAGTTGAAGAGTGTGGTGCTGGAAAAGCGCAGCTAGTCAGGCAGCATCCGAGGAGCAGGAGAGTTGACATTTCGAGCATAAGCTCTTCATTAGGAATGAGGGGGTGGCCCAAGGGGTCTAAGACATAAATGTGAGGGTAGTGGGGTTGAGGGGTAAGGTAACCAGGAATGCGATAGGTAGGTGAAGGTGGAGGTGAAGGTGATAGTTTGGAGTGGATAGGTGGGAAGGAAGATGGACAGGTAGGACAGCTCAAAAGGGTGGTGCTGAGTTGGAAGGTTGGATCTGGGATAAGGTGAGGGGAGGGGAAATGGAGAAACTGGTGAAATCCACATTGATCCCATGTGGTTGGAGGGTCCCAAGCCAGAAAATAAGGCAATCTATCTCCATGCATCGGGTGGCTAGAGTTTGGTGATGGAGGAGGCCCAGGAACTGCATGTCCTTGACGGAGTGGAAGGGGGAGTGAAAGTGTCCGGCCACAGGGCGGTGGGTTATTTGGTGTATGTGTCCCAGACATGTTCTTTGAAACGTTCCGCAAATTGGTGTCTTATCTTCCCACTGTAGAGGAGACCACATCGAGAGCAACGCACATGGTAGATGACCAGGTAAAGCTCTGATGGATGTGGAAGGATCCTTTGGAGCCTCGGAGGGAGGTGAGGGGGGGTTGGGCGCAGGTTTCACACTTACAGTGGCAGAGGAAGGTGCTAGAAGTGGAGGGTGGGTTGGTGATGGGGGTGTGGACCTAACAAGGGAGTCACGGTAGGAGTGGTCTCTCTGGAATGCAGATAGGGATGGGGAGAGAAATACATCCCCAGTATTTGATGGAAATGGCGGAGGATGATGCGAAGTATATAGAGGTTGGTGGGGTGGAAGGTGAGGACCGGGGGTTCTGTCCTTGTTGTGATTCGAGGGGTGGGGTTCGAGGGCAGAGGTGCAGGAAGAGGAGGAGATGTGTTGGAGAGCATCGTCGACCACATGGGAGGGGGAATTGCGGTCTTTGAAGCAGGAGGCCATCTGAGATATTCTGTGGTGGAATTAGTCCTCCTGGGAGCAGATGCAGCCAAGGTGAACAAATTGGGAATAAGGGATAACTTTTTCACAGGAGGCAGGGTGGGAGGAGGTGTAATCCGGGTAGCTGTGGGAGTTGGTGGGTTTGACATGGATGTCCGTGTTCAGTCGGTCACCGGAAATGAAAATGGAGATGGAGAGGTACAGTAAAGGAAGGGAGGTGTCCAAGATAGTCCAGGTGAACTTGAATTGAGGGTGGAAGGTGTTCGTGAAGTTGATGAACTGATCAATCTCCTCCTGGGAGCACGAGGTGGCGCCCATACAGTCATTGATGTAGTGGAGGAAAAGGTGGGGAATGGTGCCACTATGGCTGTGGAAGATGTTCCACGTACCCAACGAAGAGGCAGACATAGCTGGGGCCTACGTGCCCTTTGGTCTGGAGAAAGTGGGAGGATTCGAAGGAGAAATTGTTGACGGTGAGGACCAGTTCAGCCAATCGAATGAGTGTGTCAGTTCGAAGGGTACTGGTTGGGTCGGCGGGAGAGGAAGAAACGGAGTGTTTGGAGGCCTTTATCATGGCGGATGAATGTGTACAGGGACTAGATGGCCACGGTGAAGATAAGTTATTGGGGGGGCTGGGGAAATGAAAATTTTTCTCCACAGGGCGGTGGGGTTGTTTGGTGCGTGTGTCCCAGAGATGTTTGGAATCTGACCATCAGGTCAGTGAGAATCTTATCGCTCCACCTGGAACTCTTGTTACAAAATACAAGTCTCTGCAGGCATTGAGAAACTTTTCTCACATGATGATGCAAAATATCTCACTATAACCTACATCACTCAGGCCCCTACGGCATCCCATCAAGGTTTCTTTCCTTCTGCCATAAGACTTTGAACCTAGCTATCTGGGTCATTCTCTGGCAAATTATATTGTGTACTAACATACTTCAGTCATGTATAATTCATGTGTTACTTAACAAAATGCTCTGCAAATTAATGTACAGGTTGGAGCTAAAAATAATGAAACAGTCAGGTACCCTGTGGATTTATTCTCGTCATGCTCCACTCTATGACTCACTCATTTAAAAGCCATTGACACAAAACACTTTGAATTAATGCGCTTCAGTAAGCTAGTGTTCCCTTCAGAGAGCCCATGCCCTCCCAATAGCATGAGAACTGAATGCAATTTACCTGAACTTGTCATTAAGTATGTATCATAGCGATGATGGTCTAGTGGTATTATCACGAGACTGTTAATCCAGATACCCAGGTAATGTTCTGGGGATTTGGGTTCAAATTTGAATTCAATAAAAAAAGTTTTTGGAGTTAAGAGTCTCATGATGATCATGAATTCATTGCTGTCGGAAAAACTCCATCTGGTTCACTAATGTCCTTTAAGGTGGGAAATCTACCGTCCTTACCTGTTCTGGTCAACAATGTGACTCCAAAACCACAGCAATGTGGTTGACTCTTAACAGTCCTCCAGGCAATTAGGGATGGGCACTAAATGCTGACCTAGCCAATGATATCCATCCTGAGAATAATGTGGAAGTGGCAGTTTTGGGCTGAGACAAAGGCAGAAGTTACATGACACCAGATTATAGTCTAACAGGCGTATTTCACATCACAACCTTTTGGAGCGCTGCTCCTTCACCAAGTGAAGTGGAGGGAAGCGCACAGGCCCAGAATATATAGGTAGAGAGATAATGGCAAGATAATTCCAGGTAATGAAGAATGTCAACAGATAAGCGCAAGCGATATGCATGGAGTGTTGGCAGGCTGAATAACCAGTCTTTGCAGGTGATCAAAAATGTCAGATGGTGTGAGTAAGGCGTCAGCAGCTGAATAGCAGGTGAAAGGATGACCTATGAGCTGATTAATCAAAGCAGAGAGAAAAGTACAAAAAATGCAAGGTGTGTCAGATCATTGATATGAATGCAACTATTTCACATGGGAATGCCACTCACTACACACAGAGCAGATACTTGGCCAATGTTGTCTCTCTCATATGCTGCATGGTATATTGGCGAGTCCATGCAGATGCTATGACAACAAAAGAATGGAGACTGCGCAACAATCTCCAGACAGGAGTGTTCCCTCCCAGTCGGGGAACACTTCAACAGTCAAAGACATTCAGCCTCCGATCTTCAGGTAAGCGTCCTCCAAGCTGGCCTTCGAGATACACAACAACACAGAATCGCCGAGCAGAAACTGACAGCCAAGTTCTGTACCCATGAAGAAGCCCTCACCTGTGATCTTGGGTTCACGTGACATGTAACCCCACCACACTGTTCTGTTTTTGTAAGATCCTCCTTACACCATCACCTTGACAACTTGTTATTACCTTAACACCTTAATTAGTTTGTACAATTTTGAATTATTTATTACTTTGGTTAGACCCTCATCATGCAACTCTTATACCTATCATGTTATTCCAGCCCTTTGGTTGTCTCCAGCACCACCATCATTTTGATGTTTGTATTATCACTCTGCCTTAATTAATCAGTTCATAGGTAATCCCTTCACTTGTTATTCAGCTGCTGACACTTCACTCATGCCATTTGACACTCCTGGTCACCTGCAAAGTCTTGTTATTCAGTCTGTCGACACTCCACTCACACTATTTATACTAGCTTTTGACACTCTTAATTGCCTGGAATTATCTTGCCATTTTGGACCTCTGCAATCCCCTCCACTTTACCTGATTAAGAAGCAGCAATTCGAATGTTTGTAATTTTAAATAAATCTGTCGGAATATAACCTGATGTTGTGTGACTTCTGACTTCATCCTGTCAATGAATACTTAAAAAAAACTTTTAATGAAGTTATGACCTGTTGACCTAAAAGACAAAATAGCCACAAGATGGATTAATACAAAAGATCTTTTCCATTTGAAACACTGTAGGCTGTTTCTCCTATCTGTTTTATAATGAATGAGCATTTGCGGTCTTTCTGATCCATAAGAATTGATCTAGCTACAGTTTTTTAAAAAAACCTCATGCATAGGTTATTGAGAAATGTATCTCAAGACAGAGATGTATCTCATAACCCAGCGTATCAAAATCTTTAAATAATCTGCAAGAAATGGAGCGGCACTGTGGCACAGTGGTTAGCACGGCTGCCTCACAATGCCAGCGACTCGAGTTCAATCCCCGCCTCAGGCAACTGTCTGTGTGGAATTTCTACATTCTCCCTGTGGGGTGCTCTCGCCTCCCACAGTCCAAAGATGTGCAGGCTAGGTGAATTGGCCACGCTAAATTGCCCGTAGTATTAGGTGAAGGGGTAACTGTAGGGGAATGGGTCTGGGTGGGTTGCTCTTCGGTGGGTCGGTGTGGACTTGTTGGGCCGAAGGGCCTGTTTCCACACTGTATCTAATCTAATCTGTAAGAAAATGTTAAATTTACATGCCTACTTGTGCAGACGAGACTGATCTGTGCAGAAATCATTGGGAAAACAATTTATGCTTAAGGATAGAAATGTTTTGGTCCTTTCTATTGTCTGTCTGTATGCCTCATACTTTACATTAATGATTCCAAGAATGCCCGCATTTCTGGAAAAGCCACTATTTATTCCCATTTGAAAAAGTGATGGCAAGTCATTTTCCTTTGAAAGTGTTGCCTTTTTCATTCATGTAGATGGTAGGCAAGAGTTCACCCCATTGCTGGCAATCTTAGAATGAATCAACAATTCATTATAGTAAATGAACTCTTTGCTGCAATTAGTCATAAAGTCATGGAGTCATATAGCATAGAAACAAGACCCATTGGCCCAACTACTCCATGCTAAACATAATCCCAAAATAAACTAGTCCCACCTGACTGTTCCTGGCACTATCCCCTCAAAGTTATCCTATTCATGGACTTATCTAAGTGTCTTTTAACCTTTGTAACTGTACTCACGTCCACTGCTTCCTCTGGATAATCGTTCCATACGTGAACCAGCTTTTGTGCAAAAGAAATGCCCCTTGTGTCTTTTTTAAATCTCTCTCCCCTCGCCTCAAAAATATACCCTCAAGTCTTGAAATCCACCAGCTTAGGGACAGACACCTTAGGTGCCATTCACCTTATCTGTGCCCCTCATGAACTTTTAAATCTCTATAAGGACACCCTCCAACCTCTCATGTAACTAAGTCTGGAAAAGTTAATAAAGAGAGTTTTTTTTAAAAAAACTTTGCATAAACCAATATGGGATGACAGTTTATTTTCCAGTCGTAAGTGAAATCAGATTATTAAACTTTGAACAATCTTCTGCTTGGTCAGGTATTCTCTCCATTACGTAGGATACTATCCCATGGTGTTTCATGTAACTTTTTTTTGATGCTAGAAGCAGCTGAAATGATTGGGCCCTCAATGATAAGTTGTTGATGCATTTGCAATCAGCGAGCAGGATAATTATGTGTGTTCAGGGGCAGGGATTGTAGCCATGAAAACATAGCCAGGTCAACGAGGAGAGATGTTCAAAATGCTTTTTGCCACATAAAGCTTGGCTAAAATGAAAAGTTCTCTTCCATGAAATTCAATAATTCCTAACTCTGTTAATAATTTTAATTGTAGCATTGAGCAATCTAATTTTTATATAAAAGAGCACAAAATAATAAAGACAGATAGAACTGAGGGGCAGAATGGCTAACTCGTTATTCTTTGACAAATGGTGGGTGAATTTATAAGCTGCTGGAAAGACAGACAGATTAAGATCATAAAGTGTAGGAGCAGACGTAGACCATTCAGCCCATCGAGTCTGCTCTGTCATTCAATGAGATCATGGCTGATCCGATAATCCTCAACCCTTCTTCCTTCCTTTTTCCTGTCACCCTTGATTCTCCTGCTGGTTAAAAATCTGCCTTTCTCAGACTTAAAGATACTTAATGATCGAGCCTCAACAGCTCTCTGCGGTAAAGAATTCCACAGATTCACTCGTGTCTGAGAGAAAGAATTCCTCTTTGTCCCTGTCTGAAATGTGTGATCCCTTATTCTGCGATGATGTCCTCTGCTCCTGGACTCTCTGACAAGGGGAAACAAACTTTCCACATCTACCCTATCAAGTCCTTAAGAATCTTGTAGATTTCAATGAAATTGCCTCTCATTTTTATCAGCTCCAGTGAATACAGGGAGAAGTTACTCACCCTCTTCTCATTAGACAGTCCCTCCAGACCTACTATCAGTCCAGTGAACCCTCTTTGGACTGCATCCAATGCCAGCCTTGGGGTCTAAAACTAATCACAGAATTCCAGTAGCTAAAGCTCTTTGCTTTGCATACATCAGGACAAACACGAGAATGCCAAATTTCAAACAATCACAGTGATTTATACTGAAGGTGAAAAAGTTAGAAAAAGGTGCTTTTTGGGTGCCATTGCTTTCTCCAGATAAATGCCTTATCTGATCAGAGTTAGTTTGCCAACCAATCAGCATCCTTTACTCCTGTAGTGTAGTTGTAGTGATCAATTGCAACTTGATACATTTTTGCAACAGGAACAGTGTGACCCGGGGACCAGGGGGCTGCTGGGAAGGTAAATTAATCCTACATGAGTCAGTGGCCTCTGTTTTTGCAGCGGGTGTGGTGAGAGTCAGGACTAGGGGGCTGCCGGGAAGGTCAATTAAAAGTATAAAAAACTCACCTCATGAATAAGCAGAGCACATGCTGAGCAGGAGTGCACATGGGGACTGCTGAGTAAGTGAGGTAATAAGTTTGGGCGGTTGCTTTCCCCAAAACACTATTTAGGTAGCGTCTCCCACCCATCTTCCTCCTCTAACCAAAAAAAAAGTGTGCCGATTTGGTAAGGTTACTAGGTTTTTTTTTCAGTAGTCTCTTTGGGAATTCTGAACAGTGGGAATGGATGTTAGGGCAGTTGCTTGTTCCTCCTGTAGAATGTGGGAGGTAAGGATCACTGCCAGTGTCCCTGCTGACTGCATCTGCAGGAAATGCACCCTACTCCAGCTTCTCGAAAACCACGTTAGGGAATTGGAGCTAGAACTGGATGAACTTCATATTATTCGGGACGTGGAGGGGGTTATTGAGAGGAGTTAGAGGGCAGTAATCACAGCTCAGGTACAAGAAAAAGGCAGATGGGTTACAGACAGGGACGGAAAGGGAACAGGCAGATAATGCAGGGATCCCCTGTGGCTGTTCCCCTCAATAACAAGCATACCGTTTTGGATATTGTTGGGGGGGGACAACTTACTAGGGGTAAGCTGTAGGGTACAGATCTCCGGCACAGAGTCTGGCCCTGTTGCTCAGAAGGCAAGGGGAGAGAGGAGGAGACCATTCGTCATTGGGGAGTCCATAGTTAGGGGGACAGATAGGAGGTTCTGTGGGAATGAGAGAAACTCGCGGTTGGTGTGTTGCCTCCCAGGTGTCAGGGTTCGTGATGTTTTGGATCCTGTTTTTGGGATCCTTGAGAGGGAGGGGGATAGGGATAGTTATACATTGCAGGCAAGAGTTACTGCTGGGGTAAAGACAATTATGATGTAATTAGGCAAGATTTAGGATGCATAGGATGGGGAAGGAAACTGAGGAGAATGGACACAATTGAAAGGTGGAGCTTATTCAAGGAACAGCTACTGCGTGTCCTTGATAAGTATGTACCTGTCAGGCAGGGAGGAAGTGGTTGAGAGAGGGAGCCTTGGTTTACTGAAGAAGTTGAATCTCTTGGCAAGAGGAAGAAGGAGGCTTATGTAAAGATGAAACATGAAGGCTCAGTTAAGGCACTTGAGTGTTAAAAGTTAGCCGGGAAGGCCTTAAAGAGAGAGCTAAGAAGAGCCAGGAGGGGACATGAGAAGGCTTTGGCAGATAGGATCAAGAAAAACCCTAAAGCTTTCTATAGGTACGTAAGGACTAAAAGAATGACTAGGGTAAGATTAGGGCCTGTCAAGGACAGTGGTGGGAAGTTGGGCATGGAGTCTGAAGAGATAGAAGAGGTGCCGAATTAATATTTTTCATCAGTATTCACACTGGAAAAAGACAATGTTGTCAAGGTGAATACTGAGATACAGGCTTTTAGACCAGACAGTATTAAGGCTCATAAGGAGGTTGTGTTAGCAATTCTGGAAAATGTGAAAATAGATAAGTCCACTAGACCAGATGGGATTTATCCTAGGATTCTCTGGAAAGCTAGGGAGGAGATTGCAGAGACTTTGGCTTTGATCTTTAGGAATAGTGTCTACAGGAATAGTACAAGAAGACTGGAGGATAGCAAATGTTGTTCGCTTGTTCAAGAAAGGGAGGAGAGACAACTCTGAGAATTATAGATCAGTGAGCCTTACTTCAGTTGTGGGAAAGAATTATGAGAGATAGGGTTTATAGTCATCTGGAAAGGAATAATTTGATTCGGGATAGTGTTGGAAAGGATTATGAGAGATAGGGTTTATAATCTTCTGGAAAGGAATAATTTGATTAGGGATAGTCAACACGGTTTTGTGAAGGGTAGGCCATGCCCCACAAACCTTATTGAGTTCTTTGAGAAAGTGACCTAACAGGTGGATGAGGGTAAAGTGGTTGATGTGGCGTATATGTTTGATAAGGTTCCTCACAGTAGGCTATTGCAGAAAATATGGAGGCATGGGATTGAGAGTGATTTAACAGTTTGGATCATAAATTGGATAGTTGAAAGAAGACAGAGGGTGGTGGTTGATGGAAAATGTTCATCCTGGAGTTCAGTTAGTAGTGGTGTACCACAAGGATCTGTTTTGGAGCTAATGTTTGTCATATTTATAAGTGACCTGGATGAGGGCGTAGAGGATAGGTTAATATATTTGTGAATGACACTAAAGTCGGTGGAGTTGTGGACAGGGCGGAAGGATGTTACAGGTTGCAGAGGGACATAGATAAGCTACAGAGCTGAGCTGAGAGGTGGCAAATGGAGTTTAATGCGGAAAAGTGTGAAGTGATTCACTTTGGAAGGAGCAACAGGAATACAGAGTACTGGGCTAATGGTAAGATTCTTGGTGGTGTAGATGAGCAGAAAGATCTCAGTGTGCATGTGCATAGATTCCTGAAAGTTGCCACACAGTTTGATAAGGTTGTTAAGAAGGCATATGGTATGTTAGTTTTTATTGGTAGAGCGATTAAGTTTCGGAGCCATGAGGTCATGCTGTAGCTGTACAAATCTCTGGTGTGGCTGCACTTGGAGTATTGCATACAGTTCTGGTCGCTGCATTACAGGAAGGATGTGGAAGCATTGGAAGGGGTGCAGAGCAGATTTAGTAGGGTGTTGCCTGGTATGGAGGGAAGATCTTATGAGGAAAAGCTGATGGACTTGAGGCTGTTTTCATTAGAGAGAAGAAGGTTAAGAGGTGACTTAACAGATGCATACAAGATGATCAGAGGGTTAGTTAGAGTAGACAATGGGAATCTTTTTCCTTGGATGGTGATGGCTAGCATGAGGGGACATGGCTTTAAATTGAGGGGGGGTGATAGATATAGGATAGATGTCAGAGGTAGTTTCTTTACTCAGAGTAATAAGCTTGTGGAATGCCCTGCCTGCAACATTAGTAGACTCACCAATTAAAGGCATTTAAATGGTCATTGGATAGATATATGGATGATAATGGTTATATGGGTTTCAGAGTGGTTTCACTGGTCAGCGCAACATTGAGGGCTGAAGGGCCTGTACTGTGCTGTAATGTTCTGTGTTCCATGTTCTAATTTGGCATTCTTGCATATGTCCTGATGAGAGCAACGTGAGAAACTTTAACAACACCTCTCTCTTTTCAGCCATAGAAAAGGGAATGTGGAACTTTATTTAGATTAAGTTCCCTACAGTGTGGAAACAGGCCGTTCGGCCCAACCAGTCCACACTGACCCGCTGAAGAGTAACCCAGACAGACCCATTTCCCTCTGACCAATGCACCTAACACTATGGGTAATTTAGCATGGCCAATTCACCTGACATGCACATTTTTGGACTGTGGGAGGAAACTAAAGCACCTGGAGGAAACCCACACAGACATGGGGAGAATGTCAAACTCCACACAGATAGTCGCCTGAGGCTGGAATCTAATGTGGGACCCTGGTGCTGTGCTAACCACTGAGCCACCGTAACTTGGGAAGGAGCGGCAGGTATTGGCAAATGGGAAATGAAGGGAAAAGATGGAAGCTATTAATCTGTACTGCCATGAGAACAGTGTGCATTTTTTTTTAGTTTCTGCAGGTACTCTGTCAAAGCTCCCTCAGGTCTCTGACTAAACATTTCAAGTTAGATCCTAATGGTGTATTGTACATTTTAAGGCTGCTCCCACCTAAACAAATAACTGGCTGTGATAGTTTTCTGATTGTTGATTTCCCTTGAAAATTTATATGCGTGCAACGCTGGTGATGTGGTCAGATGGGGATGAAATGGGAGAGGAAATGACAGAGTTGGCTGATGTAATCTTGGAACGAGTTGATGCGTGGTAAGTAATTTTAGCCAGCGTTATTGCTGTTCTGAGCAGTCAGAGCAGAATAATTCTCTTCAAAGTCATTTCTCTTCATAAGCTTCATTCCTAACCACTTAACAAAAAATGAAGTAAGCATTTCTGGTGACTAATTTGTGAAGAGGATTCTAGTATTGACCAGTATTTATATAATCATTGCCTGGATAAATCACTGACAGAGAGTCCTGATTTCTGTCAACTCCTCATAACCTTCATTTTCCTCGTTAGTTTTTATTCACTCACGGGATGTGGGCATAACTGGCTGGGCCTGCATTTATTGCCCATCCCTAATTATCTTGAGGAAAGTGGAGGCAGGCTGCCTTGTCAAGCTTATGGTGGCTCAGTGGTTAGCCTCACAGCACCAGGGTCCCAGGTTCAATTCCAGCCTTGGGTGACTGGCTGTGTGGAGTTTGCACATTGTCTGTGGGTTTCCTCCCACAATCCAAAGATGTACAGCTCAGGTGAATTGGCCATAGTATTAGGTGCATTAGTCAAAGGTAAATGGGTGTGGCTGGGTTACTAGTTGGGCCTGTTTCCATTATGTAGGTAATCTAATTTTCTGGATTCCATGTCCATTAAGGATCTATCGACCTCTGCCTTCAACACATCCAGTGAAGACAGCCTTCACTTGTTGAAGCAGTATTATGCCTTTATCTCCTCCACTCTGGTTTATTGTATTCATTGTACGCAATGTGGTCTACTGTGCACTGGGGACACCAAACGCAGGCTGGCTGACCCCCTTTGCAGAACACCTCCGGTCCATGAGTAAGCATGAGTCTGACCTTTCCGTACCCAGTCATATTAACACAGCGTCCTGCTCGCATGCCCGCCTGTCTGTCCTGGGCATGCTGCAGTGCTCCAGGGAATCACAGCACAAACTGGAGGGACAGCATTTCATCTTCAGACTCGGTACTTTACAGCCTTCTGGGCTTAATACTGAGTTCAACACCTTCAGATTGTGAACCCATTCCCATTCCTTCCCTTTTAGCTTTACTTGTTACATTCTTTGTCAGCACGTCCTCCCTCCCCCCACCCCCCGAACTCAATGGGACTATCTGTTCTTTCCAGTCTTAGAGACAAGCAAACTGCAGATGCTGGAATCCAAGGTAGACAAGCAGGAGGCTGGAAGAACAGGCAGCATCAGGAGGTGGAGGAACAACACCTCGCCTTCCGCCTGGGTAGCCTACAGCCTGGAGGTCTCAACATTGAGTTCTCCAATTTCAAATAACCTCCCTCCCCATCCCAGGACTCCCTTCCCAGCCCCTCCCCCTCCCTTCCATTCCTCTGACCGACCCTTCCTTCCAGCCGCCGACTGGATTAATTCCTCCCATCAACACTGTGTTCACCTAATCCTACCTCACCACCTCGCTCCCCCACTCCCACCCTCTCCCCCTTCTGTCTGCAGCTCCTCCCACACCCACCCCCTAGTCCTGAAGAAGGTTTACACCCGAAACGTTGACTTCTTCAACTCCTGATGCTGCCTGGCCTGCTGTGTTCTTCATGTCTCTTGCTTGTTCTCTCCAGTCTGGCGGTTAGGCACATCATTGTTCTGCTTTTCCCACATTCCGATCACATAACTATCAATGCCCTCTGTTCCCCAGCACTTCCTCTCTCCTCCCTCTCCACTATTGCACAAATGCTGCCCCCTCCACACTTCATGTCAGCTCTGATGAAGGGTCAAGTAGACTCCAAACATTAGCTTGCTCTCTCTCCACGGATGCTGACTGATGTGCAGCATCTTTTGTTTCCAGCCTCCACTTCTGTCTGGAGAAGAGAGTTCGCAGAGTCATGACCCTCTGAAAGGAAGAAGTTTCTCTTCATCTCCTTTTTAAATGGGAGGCCCCTGGCTTTTCACTATGTGACCTCTCATTTTAATTTCTTCCTCAGCATTCACCCTGCTGGGTGCCCCAAGGATCTCCCAATCTCCCCTTCCCACTTAAGGTGTTACTTAAATCCTAGCCCCTTGATAGTCAGACCTGACATCTCCAAGGAAGGATTAATGAGTGAGTGAAGACATTTAGATCACATCTCTCACGACTTCAGGAGATCCCGAAGCACCTTACAGCTGATAATATGCTACTAGAAGGGTAGTCGCTGCCATAATGCCAATTTGTACTCAGCAAGATCCCACAAACAGCTGCTTGGCGACTTTATTTGAGTGATGTTGGTTCAGGGATAATCAATGGTCTGGCCCATAATGTAAGTGGAACACTTCTGAGGGAAGGCATGAGGTGATAATACAGAACGATCAATAATCGGGGTGGGGCGTATGTTGGGATACGAGGGCAATAGAGTTTAAAATCTGACGAAAGATGAAGTGACAAAAGATAAACAGAATGTTCCAGATGTACAGATTGCAGCCTGTCTCCTCATCCTTGCTGACAACAGGAGCTGCTAAAGGTCAGTAGCCTTTGCTACACATATTGAATGAGAGAGAGTACATATTGATAGCCTGAAGCTGCAGTCTGTGATGGGTAAACAGTGGAACACTGCATGCAGAGAGCCATATGCTTCGAGGGAATAACTAGTATTATTCCTGCCCTTTCTGGGTTATGTTGAACATGAACACCTAAGGTGCAACATGACTTGCTTAGCCTCTTCTGTGAAATTATTATGTCACTTAAACGACACACAGGGCTATTTGGACCTCATGGCTAAGGGACAGTTTTATTCTAACTTCACTGTAAAGATTTACAGCACTCGTACTTTTACATTAATAACATGTTCCTTTATACTCATCCACATGAACCTGAACCTGGCCTAGGCACTTCACAAATCAATACAAATGTAGAATTGACAAATAGTTTAAACCACTCAAAGCAGATGGATGAACAATATGTAGTTTAACACTGTGAACTATGCCTTTGATAAATAGTAATAATGATATAGGCCTCCCGATCCTGATAGTAGTGAATACTACCTGTTGACACTGCTGTTGTTTAACAATGTTTTGTATCCCGTATTGCCAGCCACACCAATAACTCTCAGTTTCCCTGCTGAACAAGAATCTATCCATATAAAACTCAAAAGAGTTGCAGATGCTGTAAATCAGAAATAAAAACAGAAATTGCTGGAAAAGCTCAGCAGGTTTGGCAGCACCTGTGGAGAGAAATCAGAGTTAATGGTTCAGGTCTGGTGACCCTTGCTCAGAACTTGAATCTATCTATCTCTGTCTTGAAAACATTACACTTAGATTTAAAGAGCTCTCTGCTTTAGCCACAGCAAATAGGTTATATCAATCTTGAGTTAAGCAATTTGTGTTTTAAAAAAAACCCTCAGTGACATTTGAAAGAATTAGGAGTTGGTCACAGCTGATAATAACTCTCAGATTAATAGCTAGCTAGATTAACAATACAGAGGCAGAAATCTCCGGAGTATTAATCAGACAGGATCTCTCTCTCACTCTCTCTCTCACTTTCTCAGCAGTGAAGTAACCAAAACATGGAAAATCACTCGTTATTTTCTCCCAGCATTTGCTCTCAGCTATTGGCTCAGACCAGTGACTGAAAGACTGAACAATTAATGTGTTAACCATACTGCATCTTTCATAAAGAACTTATAAAATCTGGAAGTAAAGAGATTAGAAATCAGGAGGACTTGGACAAAGGAAAAGGGATATCGCATTGAATCCTGTGGACAGGTGCTACTCAACTGTGTTTCCTCAATATTTTTTCCTCCTGGGAGCAGCACGGTGGCTCAGTGGTTAGCATTGCTGACTCACATCACCAGGGACCTGGGTTTGATTCTAGACTCGGGCAACTGTCTGTTTGGCAATTACACGTCTTCTCCCTGTGTCTGCGTGGGTGTGCTCTAGTTTCCAAAGATATGCAGGTTATGTGGATTGGCCATGCTAAATTGACCCATGGTGTTCAGGGATGTGCAGAATTGGTGGGTTAGCCATGGGAAGTGCAGTGTTACAGGGATAGGTCTGGGTGGGATGCCCTTTAGTGGATCAAAACAGACTTAATGGGTTCTTTCTGCACTTTGGGGGTTCTATGGCTTAGAATTGAATAATTGTTAATAAATGGTAGTTTGTGTTAAGTACCTACCTCTGTTAAGTATCTATCTACCTCTGTCTTGAAAACATTTCACTTAGATTTAAAGAACTCTCTGCTTTAGTCACAGCAAATAGGTTTTTTTTATCAATCTTGAGTTAAGCAATTTGGGTTTTTAGAAAACCCTCAGAAATCTAGTCACTGTTACCCTGAGTCCATCAGCCATGTCAACTGGGAGCATAGAGTATTTTGACAAAATCCTTAAGTTTATGATAACCCTGGGAATTGTGGTGAGTGTCAGTACGCTTTCCCGACTGGGGCTGTGACCCAGTGCAGTGTTGACCATTGACTTGGTATGTCTAATTCAAGAAAGATTTGCATTTGATTAGAACCTTTCCTGACTTCAGGAGGTCTCAAAGCACTTTTCAGTCAACAAGGTACATTTTGAAGTGCAGTCATTGTTGTAATGTACAAATAGGGCAGCCAGTTTGTGCACGCAAACTCGTACACTTTGTGACATTGATCAGATCATCGGTTTCTTGATGTTGATTGAGGGATAAATTATGACCACGGAGATCTCCCCTGCTCTTCCTCCGGATAGTGCCATGCATCGTTCCCAGCCACCTGTCAGGGTACACAGGGCATTTGTTTGATTTCTCACCTGTAAGTTTCTTTTTTTGAAGAATCGCTGCAGTGTGGAACCAGGCCCTTCGGCCCAACAAGTCCACACCGACCCTCTGAAGAGTAACATATCCAGACCCATTTCACTACATTTACCCCTTCCTCTGACACTAACACTCCCTCACTACTGCATTAGGATGTCAGTCTTGATTGCTTTACTCAGGTCGCTTGAATGGGACTTAAATTCACAGGGGAATGTGCTTGCTTATTCCCGAAGATGCTTTATAGAAATTGTATAACATATCACAAACTGCAAGTTTCCACAATCACATTTACAAACCTGATAATACTAGCATGGGCCACTGTCACATCCAAATTAAAACACTGATCTGAACTGTAAAATCAGTATGAGACATTTTGTTGTGTTATTAGTCTAGTGAGTATTTGGAAGTTGATTGTGATGATACTGTCACTGTAACAATGTTATTATGTCCTTGGGTTTTTTTCTTTCAACAGCGGTTGTAAAGGCAGAGGTGCTGAAATGTCTGGAAAGAGCCTAGTTTAACAATGGCAAGGGAGTGGCCATTTCTCCCAGTTCAGGTTTTTTCTAGTTTGATTTAGTTGTAGCAGAGAAGCTGCTGGTAGCTATGGCAGAAGCTGCTGCAATGCAAAAAGAATCCATGCTTCAGCAGATGATTCTTAACTGGCTTCTGTCTCTGAAATCTCTCCTGCCTGTAAAAACTTTGTTTGACTTTACTTTTTGCTAAGAGGTGTGTTTATGGGATGATGCGGGAATTGGAACACCTCCTTAGTTATGTTGCTGTATCGAGTCAGTTAAGTTTTCCAATATTTAAGTTATTCGAAGTTTGTGTTTTAACTGTAGTGTTTAAATAAATTCTGTTTTGCTTAAAGCCGAGTAGTTTGACCAGCTGCATCACTCCTGGAATAGCCATTTCACATCTACCTTTAAAATTAGAAATAGTTAGGGTCTAGGCTAACTTCTTAAAATATTTTGATGGTGTCGGGCCTGGTCCATAACAGCGACTTTAGTTGTAACATTCATTTATAGCCACTTAAGTCTTGTTAGATCATAAGATATAGGGGCAGAATTAGGTCATTCAGCCCATCAAGTCTGCTCCAACATTTGATCATGGCTATGTTTCTTCATCACATTCTCCTGCCTTATCCCCCAATGCCTTGATCCCCTTACCAGTCAAGAACCCTGAGACACTCAATGCCTTGGCCTCCACAGCCCTCTGTGGTAATGAGTTCCACAGATTCACCACCCTCTGGCTGAAGAAATTTCTCCTCATCTCAGTTCTTAAGGGTCCTCCCTTCACTTTGAGGGTGTGCCTACGGGCCCTAATTTCTCCTACTAGTGGAAACATCTTCAGTTTTAATTCCAATTCATTGCATTTGTCTTCCTAACTGTCAACTGAACCTGTATGTTAGCCTTAAAAGATTCCTGAACCAAGACTCATAATTCCCTTTGTGCTTCAGATTTCTGAGGTCTTTCCCCGTTTAGAAAATAGTCTACTCCTCTACTCTTCCTATCAAAGTGCATAACCTCACACTTTCCCACGTCTGCCACTTCTTTATCCAAGTCCTCTGCAGCTTCCCTGCTTACTCAACACTAACTGTCACATCACCCATCTGTAAAATTAGCAATAATGCCCTCAGCTCCTTATTCAGGTAATTCATGTAATGTGAATACTCCTGCAGAACTTCACTAGTCACCAGCTGCCATCCTGAAAAAGACTCCTTTATCCCCACTCTCTGCCTTCTGCCAATAAGCCAATCCTCTATCTATGCCCCTGACACCATGGGCTCCTCCTTATTGATCACCCTTTTGTGTGATACCTTGTCAAAGGCCTTCTGGAAATTCAAACAGATCATGTCCTCTGGGATCCTCCCTGACACCAATGATTCCTAAATGACCATCACCAATGCTCCCACAATCTCCTCAATTATCTCTTTTAGAACCCTGGTCCATCCAGCCTTGGTAATTTATCCATGTTCAGCCATCAAATAGTTAGAGTTAGTGACACAGAAGGAGGCCATTTGGCCCAATGAGTTCAAATCTCTATAAATCAGTCCAGGATGATTTTATCCTTGCCATACCCTCTCTTCATGGTGCTGCAAGTGTATTTCCCTGATGGGCTATTCAATTTCCTTTTGAAAACATTGATCCCACTTTCCATTTCCACCATTTACATCAGCAGCCAAATCCAGGTCATGGAGTAAGAGGTTTCTTCCTGTCTTTCCTCTGTAACTCTTGTAATGTTACCTTGTCCGAGTGCCATTAACTAATGGGGACAGCTTGTCTTTGTGTATGCCACACACACATACACATACGCGCACACCACACACACACACGCACACACACATACTTACACAGAAACTCAGACAGACCTAGACACACATACACACACATACACACAACACACAATTTTAATGCTTCAAGGTGAGTTTTGACAGCTGGTAGCACCTTCCCTTGAATCCCAGGAATTTGGATTTAACTCCTAATCCAGAGTCTGAACACAAAAATCCAGGCTGACACTCCGATGTGGCACTCTGATGGAGTGCTGCACTGAGGTTGCTCAGATCGATGTGTGTAAAAGATCCGGAGTCCCCCACTGTTACAGAGAAGAGTAGGGCAGTTCTCCTTGGTCATCTTTCAATGGACATTACAGAAAGAGATTGTCTGGTCATTGTCACATTGATGTGGATTCTTGTTGGGACACGAGTGAGCATTCACATTTCCCCCATGACTACAGTGAATTACACTTCTCCGACTGTAAATCTCTTTGAGACTTCTGGTGGTAATGAAAGGTGCTACATTGATGCTGGCTTTTCTCATTCTCTTGGACACAAGATAAGCCCAAGACTTCATGTCATTTTGTATGATTTGGAGGAGCCAGTGTTGGACTGGGGTGGACAAAGTTAAAAATCACACAACACTAGGTTACAGTCCAACTGG
This sequence comes from Chiloscyllium plagiosum, assembly GCF_004010195.1. Taxonomy (NCBI): domain Eukaryota; kingdom Metazoa; phylum Chordata; class Chondrichthyes; order Orectolobiformes; family Hemiscylliidae; genus Chiloscyllium; species Chiloscyllium plagiosum. The sequence continues at coordinate 9,114,528 of NC_057713.1, forward strand.
TTTATTTGTAAGTACAAGCTTTCGGAGCCCTGCTTCTTTGTCAGGTAGCTAGTGGGGTAGGATCATAAGACACAGAATTTATAGCACAAGATCTTAGTGTCATGCAACTGATATGATATATTAAACAAACCTAGATTGGTGTTAAGTCTTTCATTTTTTAGAATTTGGATTGCAGGTTTCGATTCACCCCATAGACTTATATATGTGTGTGTGTGTCTGTGTGAATGTGTGTCTGAGAGAGGGTCTGCATGAGTGTGTGAGAGTGTATAGTATAGTGGGGTCACCTGTAGTGTCTTGGACACAAGATAAGCCCAAGACTTCATGTCATTTTGTATGATTTGGAGGAGCCAGTGTTGGACTGGGGTGGACAAAGTTAAAAATCACACAACACTAGGTTACAGTCCAACTGGTTTATTTGTAAGTGCAAGCTTTCGGAGCACTGCTTCTTTGTCAGGTAGCTAGTGGGGTAGGATCATAAGACACAGAATTTATAGCACAAGGTCTTAGTGTCATGCAACTGATATGATATATTAAACAAACCTAGATTGGTGAGGTAAAAACAATGACTGCAGATGCTGGAAACCAGATTCTAGTTCAGTGGTGCTGGAAGAGCACAGCAATTCAGGCAGCATCCGAAGACAGGCAAAATCGACATTTCGGGCAAAAGCCCTTTTGAGAGAGGGTCTGAGAGAGGGTCTGCATGAGTGTGTGAGAGTGTATAGTATAGTGGGGTCACCTGTAGTATGACATACACCCAAGGTCCCAGTTGAGGCCATCCCCATGGGTACCAAACTTAGCTATCAGCCTCTGCTCGGCCACTCTGTGTTGCTGCATATCCCAAAGTCCGCCTTGGAGGACAGTCACCTGAAGATCCAAGGCTGAATGTTCCTGCCCGATGAAGTGTTCCCCGGACAGGTGGGAACATCTTTGTCTGGTGATTGTTGCACGGTATTCATTCATCTGTTGTCGTAGTGTCTGCTTGGTCTCTCCAATGTACCATGCCTCTGGGCATCCTTGCCTGCAGCATATGAGATAGACAACATTGGCTGAGTCACATGAGTACCTGCGCGTACATGTGGGTGGTCCCCACGTGTAATGATGGTATCCATGTCAACATTCTGACACATCTTGCCGTGGTTGCCATGACAGAGTTGTACGGTGTTGTGGTCGATGTTGACTTGAAGCCTTCAGGGCAACATCAATCAAAACCCCTAAGAGCCCTGTCATAGCAACTACTGCAAGACACGTCAGAATGTTGACATGGATCCCACCATTACTCGTGGGGACACCACCCACCAAGTACGCGGCAGGTACTCATGTGACACTCTTACATGCTCACATACTCATGCAGACCCTCTCATACACACTGTCTCTAGGACACATAGACACACACCCTACACTCACACCCACGCGCAAACCCTCTCACAGGTACATACTCGATTTCAATCATGCACATACTCTATTAGGCATGCACATACGCACTTACGTGCAAACACACACACACACTCCTTCTCTCTCATTCTCTCTCTCCCTCACATGCACATATAGTCTATGGGGTGAATTTGCATTTGCAGAATTGTATTTGCAGATACATTCTATTTTGTTCAAAAAGCACACAATCTGTAGGCAGGCAATCCATGTGGCATTTTATAAATTCCTACTTTGGAAGTAGAACCAGTCTGGAATACAGGCAGACTCTATCTTTAATATATTGTCTGAGCTGAGATGTCACCTTCTTTTAAATAAAATCTTAAGTTATCTTAGGAATGTGACTTGAAAGAAGTTCTGAGATTTACATATGAATGAATCAAAACATGCAAACTGCATTCTAAAAGATGAAAGACTTAGCATCAATCCAGGTTTGTTCAATATATCAGCTGTATAACACGATGATCTTGTGCTATAAACTTCTGTCTCCTATGATCCTGTCCTACTAGCTAACTGACAAAGGAGTAGCTCTCTGAAAGCTTGTACTTACAAATAAATCTGTTGAACTGTAACCTGGTATTGTGTGATTTTTAAATTTCGAGAGTATGGCGCTGGAAAATCACAGTGTGTCAGGCAACATCCGAGGAGCAGGAGAATCGGCATTTCGAGCATAAGCTCTTCATCAGGAATTCCCAAAACGTGTTTCTCCTGCTCCTGCCTGACTGGCTGTGCTTTTCCAGCACCACACTCTCGATTCTGATCTCCACCATTTCTCTGAGTTGATTTTTAACTTTGTCATTTTATGGACTGCTGAATCAATGCATCTGAAATTCTATTCTGCCGGTTTGCTGACTCACAAAGGAAGCCCATTCTGGTTCATTGCCTTGACAAAGGAACACAGGAACAGGAGTAGACCATTCAGCCTGACAAGCCTGTCCCACCATTCTATTCTATGATGGCTCTTTGAATACTCTGATGCCTTTTACCCACACCCATCCCCAATAAAGGTTATTAAGGTGGACAAATCCCTAGGACCGGATGGGATCTATCCCAGGTTGCTGAGGAAGGTGAGAGAGGAAATAGCTGGGGCCCTCACAGATATCTTTGTGGCATCCTTAAATTCAGGTGAGGTGCCAGAGGACTGGAAGGTTGTTCATGTTGTCCCCCTGTACAAGAAGGATAGTAGGGATATTTCAGGTAACGACAGACCAGTGAGCCTGATGTCGGTGGTAGGGAAGTTGCGAGAGAGGGTACTGAGAGATAGGCTCTATTTGTATTTGGAAAGGAATGAGCTTATCGGTGATGGGCAACATGGTTTTGTGCGGGGAAGGTCATGCCTTACCAAATTGATAGAGTTCTTCGAGGAAGTGGTCAAGTTGCTAGATGAAGGATGGGCTGTTGATATCATATACATGGACTTTAGTAAAGCGTTTGATAAGGTTCCCCATGGTAGACTAATGGAGAAAGTGAAGTCACACGGTGTGTAGGGTGTTCTAGCTAGGTGGATAAAGAACTGGTTGAGCAACAGGAGACAGAGAGTAGTAGTTGAAGGGAGTTTCTCGAAATGGAGAAAGCTGACCAGTGGTGTTCCACAGGGATCATTGTTGGGGGCCACTGTTGTTTGTAATATACATAAATGATCTAAAGAGGGCACTGTTGGTATGATCAGCAAGTTTGCAGATGACAAAAAGATTGGTGGAGTGGCAGAAAGCATAAGGGACTGCCAGAGAATACAGGAAAATATAGGTAGACTGGAGAGTTGGGCAGAAAAGTGGCAGATGGAGTTCAATACAGACAAGTGTGAAGTGATGCATTTAGGCAAGACTAATTCTAGAGCAAATTATACAATGAATGGAAGAGCTTTGGGAAAAGTTGATGGGCAGAGAGATCTGGGAGTGCAGGTCCATTGTACCCCGAAGGTGGCTGCACAGGTGGATAGAGTGGTCAAGAAGGCATATAGTATGCTTGCCTTCATCGGACGAGGTATTGAGTATAAGAGCTGGCAGGTCATGTTAAAATTGTCCAAGACATTGGTTCGGCCGCATTTAGAATACTGTGTACAATTCTGGTTGCCACATTGCCAAAAGGATGTGGACACTTTGGAGAAGGTGCAGAGAAGGTTTGTGAGGATGTTACTTGGTATGGAAGGTGCTAGCTATGAAGAGAGGTTGAGTAGGTTAGGTTTATTTTCACTAGAAAAAAGGAGATTGAGGGGGGACCTGATTGAGGTTTACAAAATCATGAAGGGTATAGACAGGGTGGATAGGGACAAGCTTTTTCCCAGGGTGAAGGATTCAATAACGAGAGGCCACGCTTTCAAGGTGAGAGGTGGAAAGTTTAAGGGGGACACACACGGCAAGTACTTCACACAGAGGGTGGTGGGCGTTTGGAATGTGTTGCCAGCGGAAGTGGTAGAGGCAGGCACGGTAGATTCACTTAAGATGTGTCTGGATAAACGCATGAGTAGGTGGGAGCAGAGGGATACAGATGCTTAGGAATTCACCGACAGGTTTAGACAGTAGATTTGGATTGGCTCAGGCTTGGATTGCCGAAGGGCCTGTTCCTGGGCTGCAAATTTTCTTTGTTCTTTGTTCTTGATGAAATATGCTCTTTTTTGTACAACATACTGTCTGAACTCCAGAAGAAAATAGCCACCAGGCTTAAGAATAAACTATCAGAATGAGTTTGATAATGGACCATACTGTACATTAGGCTCTTTCCCAAAGGTGATGCTCATAAGGCTAAAGGGGACAGTTGCAATATGGAAACAACATTGACTAAGGGCCTGTAAACATGGTGAATGATCGATTTTAAGCCTGGAATGAGGTACCCAGTGTCATTTCTCAAGGCTCAGTGCTCAAGCCATTGTTAAATCTGCGCAAAACATTTCACAGCCAATCCTATTATAATACATTCAAAAATAACTTTGACTTGGGTGTGCAAGACACACTTCCAAAATTTGCAGATAACACAAAACATGGGAGAGTTATGACTTCTGTGAAGGGTAATAATAGATTGCAAGAGGCTGATAGAATAGATGGTAAATGAAAATACAATGCAGAATGATATGTGTTGTGACGTGTTAGTGTAAAGGATGACAAAAGACAAATCATGAGAAATGGTCCAATTATAAAAGGGGTTCCAAGAAGAGAGATCTGAAGGTATAAATCTCTGAAGGTATAAATCATGGACTTTATAAATAAGGCACAGTGTACAAAAGGTGGGTCATTATATTAAATCTATATAACCAAATCATTTGGCGCCATCTGGAGATTATGTCCAATTCTGGGCACAACACATTAGAAAATGCATAAAAACTTTAGAGAAGTTACATAAGACATTGACTAGAATTGTTCCCAAGTATAGATAACTACAGTTACCTGGTGAGAGTCAAGGTGCTGGGGTTATAGTCCCATGAGCAGAGAAGGACAATACAATTTTATTGTGCTTAAAATCATGAAGTGCTCCAGTAAAGTAAATAAGGAAAAACACGTTTCCACTGGTTCGACTGGCTCATAAAAAAATACAATCTGACGCAACATGAGGAAATCTTTTAGGCACTAATGGTTAGAATTTAGAATGATTGTGTTTTAGATGCTGATTCAGCGATACCATTCAAAAGAGACTTATTTACAAAATAGTATATCATCAGTTTTCATTAGTGATGGAAGGTGTCATCAACACGATTATCAAGCAGCACTTGCTCAGCAATAACGTGCTCAGTGATGCCCAGTTTGGGTTCTGTCAGGGCCACTCAGTTCCTGACCTCATTACAGCCTTGGTTCAAACATGGACCAAAGAGCTGAATTCCAGAGATGAGGTGAGAGTAACAGCCCTCGACATCAAGGCTGTGTTTGACTGAGTGTGGCATCAAGGAGCTCTGGCAATATTGGAATCAATGGGAATCGGGTGAAAACTCTCCACTGGGCTCAGTAGTATCTGGTACATAGGAGGATGGCTGTGGTTGTTGGAGGTCAGTCACATCAGCTCCAGGACATCTCTGCAGGAGCTCCTGAGGGTAGTGTCATCGGCCCAACCATCTTCAGCTGCTTCATCGATGACCTTCCATCCATCATAAAGTCAGAAGTGGGAATGTTCATCGATGGTTGCACAATGTTTGGCCTGGTAATTGGTGAGAACATTGACATCAAACAAGTTCCAGGCAATGATCATAGCTAACAAGTGAGAATCTGATCATCACCTGTTGACATTGAATGATGTTTATATCACTGAATCCCCCACTATCAACATCTTTGGTGTTACCATTGAACAGAACTGAACTGGACTAACTATACAAATACAGTGAATATAAGGTCAGGTCAGAGGCTAGGAATCCTGCAGGAAGTCACTCACACCTTTTCTCACTAAAGCCCATCCATTATTTACAAGGCACAAGTCAGGAATGTGATGGAACACTCTTCACTTGCCTCGAAATGAAGAGACTAGCAATAACACCACCAGACCATGAATGATGTTAAGGTGCCAGACTTGACTGCAATTTTATTCTATATGCTGTGGGTGAGTGACAAAGAATTGCACAATCCGTGCTAATTAGTTACAAACTCAGGGCAGTCTGGTGGATGAACAGGTCGTTCTGCAATACTGTGTTTCATCAGCATGATTTAGCTAGAATGTGATTGTGAATGTTGTCAAAAATATGGTGCTGGAAAAGCACAGCAGGTCAGGCAGCATCTGAGGAGCAGAAGAATCAATGTTTTGGGCAAGAACCCTTCATCAGGATTCCTGGTGACGGGCTTATGCCCGAAATGTGGATTCTCCTGCTCCTCAGATGCTGCCTGACCTGCTGTGCTTTTCCAGCGCCACACTCTCGATTCTGATCTCCAGCATCTCACTTTCTCCAAATTACGAATGTTGTTTGGACAATGTGAACTTTCCACTGAATGGGTAAAGCGATTTTCTATAGTGAGCTTCTACAGCATGATTTTATATTGCGATTTTCAATAGCGTGATTTTCTATAGTGCTGGCTTGCAGCGGAATGCAACTGTTACGTGATAGCAGAAGATTTGTATATAAAGTGTAAATCAGAGGACAAGTTACCAGATTGATTCACCGGTCTGATTCACAAGCAAGTGCTCTTCTGTCCAACCTTACGTAAGATATTAATCCAAGGTCCCATCTACTCAATGACAAAATGTACTTAATGACTGGTGACTGCAGAAACTCTTAAGGTTTTACTTTTGGCCAACTTCTATGCTGGCTCAGTGTTTAGCCCAGCCGCCTCACAGCACCAGAGACCTGGGGTTCGACTCCAGCCTTGGGTGACTGTCTGTGTGGAGTTTGCACATTCTCCCCGTGTCCTATGGGTTTCCCCCGGGTGCTCCAGTTTCCTCCCAAAATCCAAAGGTGTGCAGGGTTAGGTAGCTTGGTCATAGTAACTTGTCCCGTAGTGTTCTGGAATGTGCAGGCAGATGCAGATTTCATGCAGATACCCATGTTCTATAAGTGAACAAAAAAATCTGTCATTTGCTGTGTGCAAGTTGACTGCTGTGTTTTCTACATTGCAATGGTGACTAAATTTCTTATAGACATTGTTGTACAAACGTCAGGATAGCCTGATGCTTTTACATATGTGTGCAAATTCCTTGGCAGATTAGCCCCGAGAAATCCAGGGTTACACAGATAGGGTAGGGGAGTGGATCTTGGGGGAAATGCTCTTCGGAGGGTCAGTGTAGACTCAATGGGCCAAATGGCCTGTTTACACATTGTAGGGATTCTACGTTTGACTTGAATGCAAATCGACTACAGGTATCTCCACCATTGTCTGCACATTTGGCATGACATATCACAATTTCCTGTTCATGCAGGTGTGTTGGGAGTCCTATCCTATTTCAACATGGAGTTTCGTGAGTACAATTATCGTCAGTAAGGCACAAAGTTGCAAACTCTTACTCCCTTCGGTACTGATGGTTCAGCTCGCAAGAATCCCTTTTCAACTGACTAACTAATAAGACCTTGGTTCACCGTTTGGTCAAATCTGGGAAAACCTCTTTAGCTCTTCATTATTCCCACTACCACTCCAGGTTTGGATCCTGTCTATCGAGCTCACACATTACCATCAAGATTTGGATGATTACTTATTGTCACATGTATCTTGTTACAAAACACAGCAAAAAGTGTTGTACAATGTTGCCACACTCTGGCGTATTCATACAACTCAGAGAAATGGACTAAAGCAAGGAACATAAAGGCAGTGAAATGAAGAAATACAGAAAGTGTCCAACTTAACAGTTCTTCTTGGTAAGTGCTCCATCATGGGCCATGGGCCATGGGCCTGGTGAGGAGGCACTAGACCCCTTCACTGAGCCATTGCCAGAACAAACATCATCATTCTTGGTGACATCTCACCTCCACTGACATAACTGACGCCATCTTAGGTACACACTGCCTTAAAAAACCAGAATGAAAAAAGGACAGCAAAAATGAAGGAAACAAAGCCAAAAGAATTGAGAAACACCTAGACATCCAGACACCCAGTCTTACATCAGCTTTATCTCCGCGCAGACCCCAGGAAAAAGCAAATACAGATTTCATGCAGATGCCCATGTCCCACAGCGAATTTAAAAATTTGTCGCTTTCTGGAACTTGCTCTGTGCACATCGACTGCTGTATTTTCTACATTGCAATGGTGACTAAACGTCACACGGGCATTGTTGTACAAACATCAGGACAGCCCAATGCTTTTACATACGTGTGAAAATTACTCCTTTTGAAAAATTAGAAGGTATGCTTAAGCTACCCAATTTTAACTTTGGGATAAATGGAAATGAGAGTTAGAGACAGACTAATGAATTTCACAATAATGATCCTCAGTTAAATCCCATTGGCTGGCTTATAACTGTTCAGAATAGGAAGACGTGGGAAGTGATGGGGAAATAGCAAGGCTGAGACAATACAGACTGAGACTTGGTGGCTCTAGAATAGGCCATCAGAGCTGTCCCACACAATACGTTAACAACAAAAAAAAATCATCATTTGGAAGATTTGGCCAGGGAGCATGACAATGATCGAGTCTTGCATTTATTAATTAACAGTCACCATAATCCCGTACTCTCTTTAGAAAGGGCTGGTGTGTTTAACCTGAGGGTCAGCATGCCTCAGCTGAAAACAAAGGGACCTTCATTGTAACCTCTGGGAATTCAGAACACCGTGCTGTTGGTATCATGCTGCATAACAAACTAGCTGTCCAGCTAACTGAGCTAGCCACCTCATGGCTTACTGCATTTATATAGCCATGGAATATTGATTGGAAAATAAATATTTATCAAGACACCGGGGTAACAGCCCCACTCTTCATCAAACCACCTTGGAGGAACAGACTGGGCCTTCCATTTAATGTTTCACCTGAAGGCCAGCACTCCCAACAGTACTGCACTCTCTTAGCACCCAGCCTGGACTAGCAAGCTGGAACTTTCTTCTCAAGTCCCTTCAGGGGGAGCCACAATCTCTGACTTTCTGAGAGTGCAACCAATTGAACCACAGCTCGCTTGTTTTTTCTCTCTCTCTTTCTCTCTCTCTCACACACATACACACACACACATGGACACACGGACACACAGACACTCATATACATGCACGCACGCACACACACACACACACACAAGCACACGCATGCACACTCGTGCACACACATACGCATACACTCTCTCTCACACACAAACACATAACACAGTCTCTCTCACACTCACACATGTACACACATGCACACACAAAAGCACATGCATGCATAGTCGTGCACGCACAATGCATACACACACTCTCTCTCACACACATACAAACTCATACACACACATTCTGTCTCACTTACACACACGTGCTCACATACCCTCTCTCACAGACACTCATTCCCATACAAAAACACACACAGAGTCTCTCTCACTCACACACACACACACACATACCCTTTCTCACACACACTCATTCTCTCACACACAGTCTCTCTCACACTCACACATGTACACAAACACTGTCACACACACATACACTCTCTCTCTCTCACACACACACACACATTATAGCAGATTATCTAAATACAACTGAATGAGCAGAATGGAACTGGAGAGGCAAAATTATAGATTACAGAATTGTGAAGTGCAGAAGGAGGAAATATGACCCACCATGTCATCACTGGCTCATTAGATGGACATCATGTGTCAGTGAAATCGACGTTTTGGGCATAAGCACTTCTTCAGGAAATCTTATGCCCGAAACGTCGATTCTCCTGTTCCTTGGATGCTGCGCTTTTCCAGCAACACATTTTCAGCTCTGATCTCCAGCATCTGCAGTCCTCACTTTCTCCATCATGTGTCAGTGCCTGACTGTGTTTTCCCCACCGCCTTGTTTGTTGTTTCTATTTGAACAATCATCTAGTGCCATCTTCAGCGCCTCTATAGAACTTGTCTCCACCACATTTCTGGGCAGTCCATTCCAGACTCAGGATCTTGAAATGCTCTGCCAGATCTCCTGTTAGCCTTCTCCTCCCCAAGGAGAACAGTTCCATTCCACCATCATAACTGAAATGTCTCATCCCAGAAAACTATTCTTGTAAATCTCTTCTGGGCCATCGAATATATTCATTTCTTTCCTATCGAGTGGGGTGTAGAATTGTACACAATACTCCTGATGGGGTCTAACCAATGTCTTATTCAAGATCAACACAAGTTCCTTGCTGTTGTACTATATTAACAAAGCTGAGGACATGGTCTGCTTTATTCACTACTCTGTCTACCTGTCCTGTCACCTGTGCACCATATACGGTTTATTAACTATTCCTGAAACCCGTTAAGCTTTATACTTCTTATTTCATATTTTCTTCCAATGTTCTACCCAGCAAAATGCATCACCTCCTACTTCTCTGCATTGAATATTGTATATCATACATTCAAGGAGAAAGTGAGTGCTGCAGATGCTGGAGATCAGAGCTGAAAATGTGTTGCTGGAAAAGCGCATCAGGTCAGGCAGCATCCAAGGAGCAGGAGAATTGACATTTCGGGCATGAGCCCTTCTTCAGGAACCTGAAGAAGGGCTCATGCCCGAAACGTCGATTCTCCTGCTCTTGGATGCTGCCTGACCTGATGCGCTTTTCCAGCAACACATTTTCAGCTATCATACATTCAACCCATCCATTCAACCATTCTTAAAAGAGAAATCATTCACTGACTGTGAGTGTCACTGGCTAGGCCAATATTTATTGACCAGAGTCAAACACATTGTTGTGGGTTTGGATTCACATATAGACAAGACCAAGTCAAGATGACCATTTCCTTCAGTAGAGAACATGAGTGAATCAGATGGCTTTTCCCTCTGACAATTGATAATGGTTTCAATATCATCATTAGACTCTTAATTCCAGACTTTTATTGAATTTGAATTCCATGATTTTCCATGTCAGAATTCAAACCCAGGTCCCCAGATCATCAGCTTGGGTCCCTGGGTTAATAGTCCAGAGAAAGCCATCACCTCTCCTTGTCAATGTCCTTACAACGTCCTCTTCGCAGTATAGAACAGTGGAGAAACAGGATGGTTAACAGTGTCAAGGACTGCAGACAGGATGAGAAGGAGAGCAAATCTGAGATTAATCCCCAACCTGAGCTGATAACATTGCAGTATTAGATTTTTACTTTGTTGGTTCACATACCGAATATAACAGAAGATGGTGACAACCTGGAAATATCATGAGACAAGTAATCACAAGATTCCTGCTCTTGCCACAATGGCAGCTGATCATGTTTATTTATCCTTCCATTGGACACGAGCACCTTTTCATAGAAGTTCATAGAATCCCTACAGCGTGGAAACAGGCCATTTGGTCCAACGGGTCCACACTGACACTCTGAAGAGTAGCCCACCTGACCCATTCCCCTACCCTCTTACTCTACATTCCCCGTGACTAATTCACCTTACTTATGCACCCCTGAGCACAACGGTGCAATTTAGCATAGTCAATTCACCTAACCTGCACATTTTGGACTGTGGGAGGAAACCGGAGCACCCGGAGGAAACCCACGCAGACACTGGGAGAAAATGCAAACCCCACACAGACAGTCACCCGAGGCTGGGATTGAACCTGGGACCCTGGCGCTGTGAGGCTGCAGTGCTAACCACTGAGCTACCATGCCACCCTTGGGTCAGCTTTTAAATGATGCCCATCCTTGAGCTGATTGGCTTGTCGGATATTTCTGAGGGCAGTTAGGTGTTAGCCATATTGCTGTGGGTCGAAAGAGCATTAGGGATTTCCTAACAATCAACAATAGCAGTCCTGGTCACCTTCACTGAGACCAGCATTCATTTCCAGGTTCATTAAATGAATTCAAATTACACCAGCTTTCAAGGTAGGATTTAAACCCATGGCCTCAGAGCATTAGCCTTCATTGAATCCTGACAGTGTGGAAGCAGGTCAATCAGCCCATTGAGCTCACACTGATCCTCTGAAGAGCTATTCCCTCCCCCTATAACTGCACATTTCCCAGGGCTAACCCACCTAGCCTGCATATCCCTGAACACTATGGGCAATTTCCCATGGCCAATCCATCTAACCTACACACCTTTGGACTATGGGAGGCAACCCACATTGCATGTTCTCCATATGGCTAACTCCACACAGAAGGTTACCTGAGGATGGAATTGAACCCAGGTCCCTGGCGCTGTGAGGCAGCAGTGCTAACCACTAAGCCACCACGCCGTGCAGAGGGCCTTGACCTCTGGGTTACCGAGACTCTGATGCTGGAAAAGCACAGTAGGTCAGGCAGCATCCGTGAGCAGGAGAATCAATATTTCAGGCCTAAGCCCTTTACCAGGAATTCCTGCTTTTTGGATGCTGCCTGACCTGCTGTGTTTTTCCAGCACCACACTCTCGACTCTGATCTCCAGCATTTGCAGTCCTTGCTTTCTCCCTCTGGGTTATCAGCCCAGTTATGTTATTCTTCAATCAATCTGTTACGGAAATGTTATCTCTGGATCAGGTGTGATCTCCAGTCCCAGTTACAGGAACTCTACCACTGCATCATAAGAGCCCTCAATTAATGTTCCCACTTAAAATCGAACTGGGGACCTTTCACATGATTCTATAACTCTGCAAACCAGGTTCCGGTGATTAATAAACGAAAATGAGACCCAGCAATGGTGACTGTCAAACTATCATTAACTGTCATAAAAAGTTGACCAAAGCTCTTAACTGGATTGTGTATTACCCCAGATACACATCAACTGACTGAGGAAGCCACTTTGGGAAATTTGGGTTAGTGCTGGCTTTGACAATGATACCCACAGCTCAGGAAAGTAATTTTAAAAATGTAGAACGTGGATTAAAGAAATATGAGTGGTTCTTCCCGGCACTGATACCTTCTGCTTATCATCTGTGCCATCATTAATAACCAGTTTGACACTGCGCCAGAGTAAACATTTGAAAATCTAGCAAGCCTGAAATATAAATCTAATACAAACTGTATTCAGGTCATTGAAAGTCTCCTCGTTCACATTATGCTGCCAATCTCTGTCAGAATGAGCCACTTCAAGAGACTGCATGAAAGGGAATGATGCAAAATAAAACCAGCTTACAAATGTTCCAAGTGCTTATTATTGAGGCTGGAAAGTAGGCCAGCAAGAGGACAGAACTGGGTCAGTGAGCATTTGTTCTGAGCATAGCAATATTACAGCAAGGCAGTAACTTCCCTTCTGAAATCATGTGAGCGCAGGGTTTCTCATCGAAGGTTTCATCCATGAGACAATTGAGAATGCACAATAATTCAAAAGGCAAACTTATGATTTGATTAAATTGCTTCGACAAGCCAAAATAACTAAAGGAAAATGAGCAGGCCCCAGATCGCTGATCTAAATAATTTCTAATTGGATGTTTGAAGAGACAACACTTTAAAAGGACGTAATTAACTGAATAAAGATTCGTGCACTTTGTGTCTTTCACTGTGTCTCACACCTGCACAAACACAACATGGGTGCTGGGGGAAAAATAAGCACTACCGCAGTTAGGAAAAGAAGAAGACAAAACATAAGAAAAAAAAAATTAAGAGGACCTAATTGACTGTGAAGCACTTTCGGACACCCTGAGGTCAAAGTGCTACACGAATGCAAGTACAGCATGGAAACAGACCCTTTGGTCCAACCCGTCCATGCCGACCAGATATCCCAACCCAATCTAGACCCACCTGCCAGCACCCGGCAAACCCTTCCTATTCATATACCCATCCAAATCCATTTTAAATGTTGCAATTGTACCAGCCTCCACCACTTCCTCTGGCAGCTCATTCCATACACGTACAACCCTCTGTGTGAAAAAGTTGCCCCTTAGGTCTCTTTTATATCTTTCCCCTCTCAACCTAAACCTATGCCCTCTAGTTCTGGACTCCCCGACCTCAGGGAAAAGACTTTATCTATTTCTCTTATCCATGCCCCTCATGATTTTGTAAACCTCTATAAGGTCACCCCTCAGCCTCCGACGCTCCAGGGGGAAACAGCCCCAACTTGTTCAGCCTCTCCTTATAGCTCAAGGAGGTGGAGGAGTCTGATTTTTCATCCCACAAATTCAGAATATCTAAGTCTGAGGGGAGGTGGTGGTTAAATCTTTCACTGCTTTTATAGATCTGTGAATGGGAGTGCTTGAGAATGTAATCTGAAAATACATATCGGGTAAAATGTACTGTGTCATAAAAGTAAACATTCATGCAATAGCTATTTAAATTATTTATTACATTGAATCAGAGAGATGGTGAAAAAATATCACCTCAGAGCTCTACCAGATATCTCTCATTATAATTCTAATTGAACATCATTGTCCAGGGACATACCAAAAGTACATTCGCTCTGCTGGTTTAACATTCATGAACATTCAGGAGTGTATCAGTTAAATCATTATTTTCTCTTCAACAAGATTTGAAATTTCAACATAGCAAACATTTATTTAGACCTTGAGCAGTGGTTTTATATCTTTACGCACCTGCTCACGTTCCTTATAATGTAAAGCTTATTAACTGTGTTCACTGATCTACAAGCACTTGGTGCGTTCACTGACCTATAGGTGCTTGATGTGCCATAGGCTCAGTTCTCTCCCCGATCTTGATCCTTCCTAACCACGTAGCATCCAGCTCTTTCATATCTCCCTGCTGCCCCATCCTGGCCTTGTGCACATTCCTCACTTTGATCCCTTCTGCATTAATAGTCATGCTTTCAGATAGTAAGAATAAAGGCAAAATGCTGCTGTCATTTTCCCTACCTCCAGCGAGGAGCCACCACTAGACAAATATTGTCCTCCCATCCCTTGTTGGCAAAGCCCATGGACCATTATTCCCTCTGGGACATCCTGGTCCACTCCTGCTCAACTCCCCACTCCCCCACAGCACCATCCATATAAGATGTAACACTTGCCCAATTACCTTCTCCATCCTCTAAGGACCCAGACTCACCTTCATGGTGAAGCAGTGAGTTACCTGCACTTCACACAATCTCATCGACTGCATTCACTGGTCTCCGCTCCTCTCCGGGGAGATGAAATGCAGACTGTGTGACCATTTTTCTCAGATCCTCAGTTCAGTCTGAGAAAACGGCCCCAGCTTCCAGTTGCCTGCCACTTCAACACACCACCCTGTTTCTGGATCAGTGGTGCTGGAAGAGCACAGCAGTTCAGGCAGCATCCAAGGAGCTTCGAAATCGACGTTTCGGGCAAAAGCCCTTCATCAGGAATCCCTGGGCACCACTGCTGCCTCACAGCACCAGGAACCTGGGTTCGATTCCAGCCTCGGGTGACTGCCTGTGTGAAGTTTGCACTTTCTCCCTGAGTGTGCGTGAGTTTTCTCTGGGTGGTCCGGTTTCCTCCCACAATCCAAAGATTTGCAGTTTGGGTGAATTGGCCATGCTAAATTGCCCCATAGTGCTTTGGAGTGTGTCAATTAGATGCATTAGTCAGGGATAAATGTAAAGTAATAGGTTAGGGTAATGGGTTTGGGTGGGATAATCTTCAGAGGATTGGTGTAGACTTGTTGGGCCTAATGGCCTGATTCCACACTGTAGGGAATCTATGATGATGTCTCTCGGGCCTGCTGCAGTGCTCCAATGAAGCTCAATGTGAGTGGCGGAGCAACACCTCAACTTCTAAGTCACTTACCAGCCTTCAGGACTCAACATTATGTTTATCAATTTCAGAACAGATCCAATCTCTCTTCATACAACCATCCTAGGAATCAGTCTGGTAAACCTTGCTTGCACTCCGTCCATCGCCTTCTATGGTATGGTCGCACCACCACCCTGTACGAGTGCAGCAAGTCATCCCTGCTCCTGCGTTTCAATCCTCTTGCTGTGAAGACTAACTACCCATTTGATTTCTTCATTTAATTCAGTCATGGGGATATAGGCATCTCTGGCTAGGCCAACACTTATTGCCCAGAGGGCAGTTAAGTGTCAACCACATTGCTGTGGGTCTGGAGTCACATGTAGGCCAGACCAGGTAAGGATGGCAGTTTCCTTCCCTGAAGGACATTAGTGAACCAGATGTGTTTCCCCCCGATAATCAATAATGACTCTTAATTCGAGGGTTTCTTTTCCATTGGATTTAAATTGCAGCTACCCGCTATATCAGGATTTGAATCTGGGTCCCCAGGACATGAGTTGGGTCACTGGATTAACAGTCCAGTGATAATACCACTAAGCCATTGCCATCTGTATGCTGACTTTCATGTGCACGAGGACATCCTCACAGCACCAAGGTCCCAGGTTCAATTCCAGCCTTGGACCTGTGTGGAGTCTGCACATTCTCCCCGTGTCTGCGTGGGTTTCCTCCGACAATCCAAAGATGTGCAGGTGAATTGGCCGTACCAAATTGCCCATAGTGTTAGGTGCATTAGTCAGAGGGAAATGGGTCTGGGTGGGTTGCTCTTCGGAGGGTCGGCGTGGACTGGTTGGGCCGAAGGGCCTGTTTCCACACTGTAGGGAATCTAATGTAATCCTTTTCTTGATGCACCTTCCCTTTTCCAAATTTATCACCATTCAGATGATAATTCGCGCTCTTGTTTTTGGAACACTGTGCCTAAGACAAAGCAGCCATCTGGATTGGTACCACATCCATTTTCACTCCCTCCATCACCAACATTCAGAAGCAACATTAAGTACGATTTACAAGATGCAGAAAATCACCCAAGGCACCTCAGACAGTATCTTCCAAACCTATAACCCATATCTTGAAGGACAAAGGCAGCAGATATGTCAGAAGTAGGGACAGGCAATAAATGCTGGCCCAGTCAGCGATGCCCAGATTCCATGTGTGAATAACATAAAAATTGGAGGAGGTGGGTAATATTGAGATGTGGACTGAGAGAGGCTTTAAGAAATCCAGGGAAAAGGCCAGATGATGCCAAAAGCACACCGAAGGTTGTGATGACAAGAAAGAAACAAATGCATACTTTACGACATATTACTCCTATAGACCTTGATGATCTGAAGAGCCAAGCTAGCTGCTATGTAATGGACAGAAGGTCACAGTCAATGTCTGCTTATCAAGCTTGCACAACACTAAGGTGATGGAAACATTAAAGTGATGAAAATGAGGCAATCAATTTGAACAACAGCAAAAACAGAAGCAGAACATAATTAGAACATAGAACATAGAACATAGAACATAGAACAATACAGCACAGAACAGGCCCTTCGGCCCACGATGTTGTGCCGAACATTTGTCCTAGCTTAAGCACCTATCCATGTACCTATCCAATTGCCGCTTAAAGGTCACCAATGATTCTGATGCTGCCACTCCCACAGGCAGCGCATTCCATGCCCCCCCACTCTCTGGGTAAAGAACCTACCCCTGACATCCCCCCTATACCTTCCACCCTTCACCTTAAATTTATGTACCCTTGTAATACTCAGTTGTACCCGGGGAAAAAGTCTCTGACTGTCTACTCTATGTATTCCCCTGATTATCTTATAAACCTCTATCAAGCCACCCCTCATCCTTCGCTGTTCCAATGAGAAAAGGCCTAGCACTCTCAACCTATCCTCGTACGACCTATTCTCCATTCCAGGCAACATCCTGGAATCTCCTCTGCACCCTCTCCAAAACTTCCACATCTTTCCTAAA
>NC_057713.1:9133008-9155550 GCF_004010195.1 Chiloscyllium plagiosum
CTCACATACGCATAAAATGCCTTTGGGTTATCCTTGATCCTATCTGCCAAAGATTTTTCATGCCCTCTCTTAGCTCTCCTAATTCCTTTCTTCAGCTCCCTCCTGGCTATCCTATATCCCTTCAACGCTCTGAACCTTGTTTCCTCAACCTTATGTAAGTCTCCTTCTTCCTCCTTACAAGACATTCAACCTCCCTCGTCAACCAAGGTTCCCTCACATGACCATCTCTTTCCTGCCTGACAGGTACATACATATCAAGGACACGTCGTATCTGTTCCTTGAAAAAGTTCCACATTTCAACGACATCCTTCCCTGACAGCCTATGCTCCCAATTTATTCTGAGGAAGAGTCATTGGACCCGAAATGCTAACACTGCTTTCTCTCCATAGATGCTGCCAGATCTTCTGAGATTCTCCAGCAATTTCTGCTCTTGTTTCTGATTTCCAGCATCCATGGTTACAGAGTCATAGAGATGTCCAGCACGGAAACAGACCCTTTACTCCAACTTGTCCATGCCGATCTGAAATCCTAACCTAATCTACTCCCATTTGCCAGCACTTGGCCCATATTCTTCCAAACCCTTCCTATTCATATACCCATCCAGATGACTTTTAAATGTTGGTAATTGTATCAGCCTTCACCACTTCCTCTGGCAGCTCATTCCATACATGCAGCATCAGTTGCGTGAAAAGGTTACCCCTTAGGTCCCTTTATATCTTCCTCCTTTCTTTGTAAATCTATGCCATCTAGTTCTGGACTCCCCCACCCCAAGGAAAGACCTTGTGTATTTTCCCTATCCAGGTCCGTCATGATTTTATTAACCTCTATAAGGTCACCCTTCAGCCTCTGACGCTCCAGGGAAAACAGTCCCAGCCTATCACCCTCTCCCTATAGCTCAAACCCTCCAACCCTGGGAACATCCTTGTAATTTTTTTCTGAACCCTTTCGAGTTTCACAACATCCTTCCCATCGGAGGGAGATCAGAATTGCACGCAATATTCCAAAAGTGGCCTCACCAATCTCTTGTACAGCTGCAACATGACCTCCCAACTTCTTTTTTGTTTGGTTTCAACAATGCTGATTGACTGATAACTGTTTTCCCAGCTGCTGGGGAGAAGTCTGATCATCTTCAAAATGTCATTGCAGGATTTGCTGCAGCCACATGAGGACTTTGTTTGGTCTCCCATTTAATAGCCAATATTCATCCTGACTCTGTGTGACAAGTCTGCTTGGATTTTTTGTGCTCAGGTATGGATTGAGAATTCAAAATCCTCTAACACAGAAGCCAATGAGCAATCCATTTTGCCACAGCTTACTTCCTTTGGTAATAACGTGGTATCAATGAAACATAGAAACAAAGCAAATAGAAGCAGTTGTAGGCCATTCCGCCCTTTGAGTCAGCTCCACTATTCAATATTATCATGGTTGACCATTCAACTCAGTCCCCTCCTCTCCCTTTACTTTTTGGTCGTTTTAAGCCGAAGAACTATATCTAACTCCTTCTCAGAAATACTGAAGGAAACAATAAAGCAGAAATATAGCTGCAGGGCAATTAAACACTCAACTGGTAGTGTTGTACAACAGGCTGCAGTGAGATCAGAAATATTTGATTAGCCCTGATAGAGTGAAGAGAAACAGCAGGAGTGAAATCTTACAAATCTGGAACACGACTAGGCTACTTGCCCACTCAATGTTCCAACATTGAACAAGATCATTGCTGATTCTTCCACATTCCTGTCCACCCCCAATATCCTTTCATCTACGTCCTTAGCAAAAATCTATCTACTTCTGCCTCAAAATATTCAAGGACTCCACATCCACTATCCTTTGAGAAGAGGGCTCCAATGACTCAGCATCCTTTGTGAGACAGAACTATCCTCCCTAATTTAATTGAAAGGCCCTTTATTTTCAAAGCGTTGTCTCTAGTTTTAGATTCTCCTATAAAAGGCAACATCTGTCCCACATCTGTCCAGTCAAGACACCTCAAGACTGTCTCTGTTTCACTCATCTTGTGTTTTGCTAAAAAAGATAGTTTTAAATTAGGCACAAGTTAATGAAAAGTGTTAAAATGAAATAATTGGATAATTCCTCTGCACAAAACATGGAAATCAGCAATATCAGTGTTATATGGAGTTAAGCTTATGAGGCAGTAGTTTTTCTTTTCATGGATGCTTCTCGACGACCTGAGTGGTTCCACAATTTTTGTTTTTATTTTGGATTTTGCCTTTTGCCTTTCTTACTTATTTAATCGTAAGGTTGTGTGGTCTATCATCTGAAGGAGGAGGCAAGAGGGGAGATTGATCAAATATTCAGCAGTGATTGCAGATAGTTATGCAGCAGAAGGTTAATCTGTTACGTTAACTAATGCTTTGACTTCAGGATATTGAGATATCTTTCTTCGGTCACCATTCAGCAAAAACTGAGTGTTGCACAGTTGTATCAAAGAAACAGTCCTTCACAGGAGAAATGTGCACCTTTTTGCAGAGAAAACATACAACTTTCCAACAACAGCAGTGGATGAAGAGAAAAAAGTTCCAGAAAATGCTCATAATGTGCAGAATAGCAAGCTTCACTGATGGTTATTACACTTAGAGTAGACCAGAAACCCTTGGCTCAGTCAAACATTACTTGTATTGTGAAAGAAAATGGTGCAAGGTGGTAATTACAGAGTAATGATCAGAGAACAAATTAAATTGTTCAATTTTATTGCCTTCTGTAAGAGTGCCGCACAGTTAGCAGTGGAAATAATCTAAAAGGGGAGACAAGAGAGTGCTCCTGTTGATATATGGTGCAGCAGAGAATTATCCAGACGAATCATTTATGGTTGCAAAGCCAAAAATATGAATAATTCCTGTCAGTTCGATGTCATGTACAAATGTTCAATTATAGGCTAGCTTCCTAGTGTCTGTAAGCAACTAATGTATCAGATGCACACAAACCTGTCACAATCAGCTTATGGTGCATTATTCAGTCACAATGGTGTGGGGGGAGATAACTTTGGGAGGCCACTGGGAGTCTTGATCCTGACAGGAAAACTAGTATTTTTTCCGGAAAGCCTACCACAATCATGCTCCACTTGGGCACTCGATGGTCCAGCAGCAGAACTTGCCCTAGGATCAAGGACATGTCCGGTGCCGGCTGATTGGAATCCGGCAGCTTTATCCAGCTCCAATGGGAAGCTAGTGGCTGTTGCCATTCTGACTCCAAGCTGCAGGTGAGCGTCAGTGGGAGGGAAACGAGAGAGAGAACAACTTCCAGCCCTGAGGAATTTGGGTGTCCTTGTTCATCAATTGCACATTAGCATTCACGTACAGGAAATGATTAGGAATGCACATGGAATAGGAAGATGGAAGCAGGAGTAAGCCATTCAGGCCATTAAACCAACTTTGCTGCTCCATATAATCAAAGCTGAACTATCTATTGCTTCAGATATCAATTCCAGTGAGATCACCTACCACTCTTTGAAACTTTAGGTCCAATTTTCCCAATCTCTCTTCATAGGGCAGTCCCACCATCCAAGTATAACTGGTAAACTTTTGTTGCACTCCCTCTGTGGCAATAATATCTTTCCTGAGATAAGGAGATCAAAACTGCACGCAGTACTCCAGATGCAGTCTCACTGAGCTCCAGCACAACTGAAGCATGATCACTACTTCTGTCCTCAAATCCTTTTGAAGTAAAGGCTGACATGATTCACAGACAAAGACACCAAGTACATCTTTGTACATCTACACTTTCTAACCACCTGCCATTTAAGAACCACTCTGCATATCTGTTTCTCCTACCAAAGTGAATTATCTCACATCTTTCCACATTTTCTTCAATCTGACATGTTCTGGCCCATTCATGAGGCCTATCCAAATCCTCCTGAAGTTGCTTCATATCTTCCTCACAACGCACATTCCTACTTAGCCTTGTATCATATATTGTAAAAATTTGGGACCTAAGCAATGATCCACATGATACCTCACTGGTTACTGCCTGCCAGTACAAGAATAACTTGTTTATTCTATTCCTCATTTCCCCTCTCTATTAGTCAATCATTAATCCTTGTTAGTACATCTCCTGCTATGCCACGAGTTCTAATCTAGCTAACCAAGTACCCAAGGGAGATGTGTTATGAAAAGCCTTCTGAACATCCAAGTGCAATATCTCCACCACCTCCCCTTTATTAATTCATAAAGCTCCAATAACATCAACAATCAGCATTCACCATTCTAATATTTATGCTTTTAATGCTCAATCAGATCAGATCATATCCAAATGTCCATCTATTACATCCTTAAGAATAGATTCAAGCATTCTCCCTACTATTGGTGTAAGGCTGACAGGTCTTTAATTTCCTGGTTTTTGTCTCCTCCCTTCTTAAATAAGTGTTATTTGCAATCTTCAAATCTTAGGAACCACTCCAAAATCGACAGAATTTTGCAAGGTGCGTCCACTCTCCCCTATTTCTTTCAACACTCTGGGATATAAACTATCATGTGCATGGATTGATAAACCTTCAGTTCATTTCTCCTCTGCACTGGGAAGACAGGATGCCAACTTGCAGAACATTTCAGGGAACTTCTCTGGGACACACACACCAAACAATTCCACTGCCTGTGGCCAACCACTTCAACTCCCCTTCCCAGTCCACCCAGGACATGCAAGTCCTGGGCCTCCTCCACCACCAAATCCAAGCTACCTGAAGACTGCAGGAAGAACGTCTCATCTTTCGCCTTGGGACACTTCAACCACACAACATCAACATTGACTTCACTAGTTTCCAAATCTCCGCACCCCACCCCCCCCCCCCCCCCCAACCCACATACTCAGCACTGCCGCAAGTCCCTACCTATCCAGCTTCTCCTTATAACTCAAACCCTCCACTCCCGGCTACATCCTGGCAAATCTTTTCTGAACCTTCTCCCATATCCCCCCCCCTCACCACCACATCCACCCTGCCAACATTCCAGATGAAGAGCTTATGCATGAAATGTAGACTGTCCTGCTCCTCAGATGCTGCCTGACCTGCTGTACCTTTCCAGTGCCACATGTTTTGATTCATTTCTCCATCCTTCTTACAAATACAAATTTCCTTCAATTTTCCTTTCTTCTTAGTCACTTGGATCTCAAATTCTGGGAGACGTTTTGTACCTTCCTCAGTGAAAACAAACACAACGTATCATTCAGCTTCTCTGAAATGTACTTGTTCTCCATTACAAGTTCTCCTGACTCTGCCTGTAACTGTTCTCTATTTACCTTAGACCTGGGTTCAATTCCCGCCTCAGGCAATTGTCTGTGTGCAGTTTGCACATTCTCCCTGTGTCTGTGTGGGTTTCCTCTGGGTGCTCCAGTTTCCTCCCACAGTCCAAAAACGTGCAGGTTAGGTGAATTGGCCACGCTAAGTTGCCCGTAGTGTTAGGTGAAGGCATAAATGTAGGGGAATGGGTCTGGGTGGGTTGCTCTTCAGAGGGTCGGTGTGGACTTGCTGGGTTGAACTCATTAACTATTTCCCTTTGGCATCCTTTGTGTATGTGGCAGATTGAATACATTGATCTTATCAATATAATTAGGAGCTGGAGGAGATCATTTGGCTCCTGTTCTACCATTCGATGAGATAATGAGATAATAACTGCTGTGATTATGGCCTCAACTCCACATTCCTGCTTACCCTGAAGGCCAATAACTTCATTTTTCATCAAGATTCTATTGACCCTTATCTTGAAAATACTACTATATCTCTGGGTAGACAGAGTTTTGAGTCCCTCAGGAAGCGAGGGATAGGGAATGGGGGTAAAAGTGAAGGTGGAGCCCAAGATCAATCAATGATGCAGTTGAATGGCAGAGCAGGTTTGATGGGTACCATATCTTCTTATGTTGTTAGAACTGAAGCTACTGGCATTGAAATCTGCAAGGGAGGCATCTGAACAAGGATCTCTAGGTGACTGAATAGCTGGTGTGTCGCATTAAGGATGACAAAGCACTAAAATGGTGTAGGTGTGATGGTAAGGGTGGCATCGTGGTTCAGTGGTTAGCACTGCTGTCCCAACGCGCCAGGGGCCCGGGTTCAATTCCACCCTCAAGTGACAGTTCGTGTGGAGTTCGCACATTATCCCCATGGGTGCTCCAGTTTCCTCCTGTAGTCTACAAATGTGCAGGTTAGGTTGATCGGCCATACTATATGACATGGCTTGGAGAGGGTGGACGCTAGGAAATTGTTTCCGTTAGGCGAGGAGACTATGACCCGTGGACACAGCCTTAGAATTAGAGGGGGTTAATTCAGAACAGAAATGCGGAGACATTTCTTCAGCCAGAGTGGTGGGCCTGTGGAATTCATTGCCGCAGAGTGCAGTGGAGGCTGGGACGCTAAATGTCTTCAAGGCAGAAATTGATAAATTCTTGATGTCAAAAGGAATTAAGGGCTACGGGGAGAATGCGGGTAAGTGGAGTTGAAATGCCCATCAGCCATGATTGAATGGCAGAGTGAACTCGATGGGCCGAATGGCCTTCCTTCCGCTCCTATGTCTTATGGTCTATATTGCTCACAGTGTGTAGCCTAGGTGAGTTAGTCATGGGAAATGCAAGTTTATAGAGTGGGTCTGGGTGGGATGCTCTTCAATGGTTTGGCATGGACTTGATGGGCCAAATAGGCAAGCTCCACACTATAGGGATTTTATGATTCTTCTATGATATAATTCTCTTCCCTTATACACTGACTGACGCAGTCTTATTGTCTTTAAATTGGATTCGGTGTTTTTTTTCAAACTTTGACACCCTGCCTCAGTTATTTCATTTCTGAGTGATGGAATTTTTTTTGCCTTTAAAATGTTACAGTTTGCAAACCATGTCAGTCATAAAGATGAAAGTCCAATTGATGAGCTGTTGCAATTGAACTGATTCCTTCAATATTTCCTGCTACTCTCTTTCTTTCACAGCTGGAGTGCTGAGTCTGAATGAATTTGATGTGCATCAACAGAGCAGGGTAGGACATTACCTCTTCCTTTTTCAAAAATTGACGTTTAATCAGTCTTTTTCTAGACTGTACAGAAAATGAGCTTTATCTGCACTATGTAATCATCCATCCATTTTCATCTGGACCTCTCTCAGGGGAATATCATGCAAAAAATAATGCATGAAAGCCCAATAACAACTGTCAAGATCTTTTTAAAAAAAGTGGTCTTCCTGCAAACAATTCCTCTACAACACATGGAAAAAAAAGAAAAACGATGGAGTGCATAAAAGAAACAAAGAAAGAGAGTAAAATAAAGATATATATGAAAGAAAAAGATGTAGAGATGAGAAAGAAAAGTCAAGAGAAAGAAATAGGTATGGACAGAGAGAGAGAACCAGTGGAAAAAGGGATGGATAGAGAGACAGAGAGGGAGAGGGTGAGAGAAAGAGAGAGAGAGAGGGACACACAGAAACACTGATCAGATGTACCCTAGAACACTGTGGGAAACTAGGGAAGTGATTGCTAGGCCCCTTGCTGAGATATTTGTATCATTGATATCCACAGGTGAGGTGCTGGAAGACTGGAGGGTGGCGAATGTGTTGTCACTATTTAAGAAAAGTGGTAAGAAAAAGCCAGGGAACTATAGACTGGTGAGCCTGACATCAGTGGTGGGCACGTTGTTGGAGAGAATCCAGAGGGATAGCATTTGGAAAGGCAAGGATTGATTAGGGATCATTAGCATGGCTTTGACATGGGAAATCATGTCTCACTAACCTGACTGAGTATTTTGAAGAAGTATCAAAGAGGATTGATGAGGGCAGAGTGGTAGATGTGATTTATATGGACTTCAGTAAGGCGTTCAACAAGGTTTCTCATGATAGACTGGTTAGCAAGGTTAGATCTCATGGAATACAGGGAGAATTAGCCATTTGGATACAGAACTGGCTCAAAGGTCGAAGACAGAGGGTGGTGGGGAAGGGTTACTTTCTAGATTACATGCCTGTGACCGGCAGTGTGCCACAAGGATCGGTGCTGGGTCCACTGCTTTTTGTCATCTCTTTAAGTGATTCGGATGTGAATATAGGAGATATGGTTAGTAAGTTTGCAGATGACACCGCCACTGGAGCTGACTTCAGAGTACAACAGGGCCTTGATCAGATGGGCCAATGGGCTGATGAGTAGCAGATGGAGTTTAATTTAGATAAATGTGAGGTGCTGCATTTTAGAAAAGCAAATCAGTTTTATTTTACTACTTTTTTTTACTGTGAGCCGAAGGAATTCTTGACCACAGAGGGAAGTGGAAGCTCAGCCTTTGAGTCTGTTTAAGGCTGGGAGTTGTTAGATTTCTGATTATCTTATGCCTATTGGAGTAGTGCATTTGAAACCAAGCCCTGCTTTTTCCAAAATCATCACAAATGTTTAATCTTTTTAAACAGAACACAGAAGTCCCCCTAATTTATCTGACCATCAGACCCAGTTTGACAGAGTA
This sequence comes from Chiloscyllium plagiosum, assembly GCF_004010195.1. Classification (NCBI taxonomy): domain Eukaryota; kingdom Metazoa; phylum Chordata; class Chondrichthyes; order Orectolobiformes; family Hemiscylliidae; genus Chiloscyllium; species Chiloscyllium plagiosum. Next base: position 9,141,435 of record NC_057713.1, read on the forward strand.
CGGACCAGTTTCCGTGCTTAACAAGTGTTTCTATTTATTGCAATTAAATAGACTTGAGCTACATGCAGACAATTATGAAACATCGGTGTATAACGGTACCAATTAAAACTGGAACAAACTCACCCCGCCAAGCTTACACACTGAACTATCAATTTCTCTGAAACATAGATACATACACATAAACACACACACACAAATACACACACACTTCAATGGTCTTTATACACAGGATCTGCTGAGCTAGCTCTTGTCCAGATCAGAATGTTGCTTCTCAGGCTTCCTTCTCCAGGTGTTTTTATGAGTTTGCAGGAAGCACATTTCTAAAAGAATACAATGAATTCAATAAAAGTTGTGGCTTACATGCATAGCTGGAGGAAAATAAATGAGCCTTCTACAGGTTTAAAGTGGCTTTTACTGCTGAGAACAGACAGCTCCTAAACTGATGCGGATCTGAAGGCTTCTCCATTTTGTTCACAGCTCTGAGTTATTCAGCTATTTGAGAAGTAATCACATAGTTTTTGACAAGCAGAAAGCTTTTGTTATCAATAGCTGGCCACTAATTCACAGACCAATCAGCTACTTGTTACCAGTCAAAGCTTAATTGGTACATAATCCATTGGCTCCAGCTTGGCTGCAAACTACATCTCAACTCTTGCTGGGAACAGCAGCAGTGTTTACAATGAGAGTCAGGTCACTTGTTTTCAAAACATATAGCAACCCTTCAGCAATCCTTGGTTTTAAAACAATACCTTTCTCATTTAAAATGAAAGTACTGAAAAAAAATGTCAAGTCTTTGCTATAACCAATGGCAAAGAGAGATATAGGGATGGGATGGGGAAAAGAAATTGAATATTTGATAATCTCTGATTGTATTGAATGGTGGTGCAGGCACAATGGGCTGAATGGCCTAATCCCATTCCCATGTTCCGGCGAAATTCAACCTTCCTTTTGGTAACTACCAGGAGTTTGGTACCCTCTGAGAAAACCCCTGACTGTGACTTAGAGTCAAGCATTCTGACTCTCTTATCTTAGTCATCACTCAGGAGATGTTGGAGGGATAAAAACATGTCTAAATCCTGTATAACTATAATATTGACCCCCCCACCCAAGTCAGCCACATTGACTCCTCAATCACTCACATGATCAGTAGTTCACTCCTGAATGCTGCCTTGTAGATAGGTAACTGGTTTCGTGGAGACAGGCTTGCTCATGTAGCCACAGTGTTTACTCCATTTTGGTTTATGGTTAACGGTAATCTTCAGGATGTTGATGATGGGGGATTCAGAATGCCGTTGAACATCATGGAGAGATGTTTAGATCGCTTTTGTGAGCAGTTTATTGGTCATTGTCTGACACCTTGGTGGCGTGAGCTTCACTTGCTACTTATCATTCTAAGTCTGGGTATAGTCCAGTTCTTACTGCATTTGAACACGGACTGCTTCTGTATCTGAGGAGTCGGGAATGGTGCTGCTTATTGTGCAATCAGTGAATATCCCCACTGCTGACCATATGATAGAGGGTATAAAGCACCTGAAAGAGGTTGGGCCTATGACATAAGCCTGGAAAACTGAGGACTCTTGTCATCAGGAACAGTGTCCTTACCTCTGGGCCAGGGGGGCTGAGTTTAAGTCCCACCTACCTCAAATGTATACCTGAACGCATCTCAGCAGACTGATTAAAATAACTAGCCTGAGGAGCTTCTGCGGAGATGATTAAATTATTTAAGGTACAGTTCTAAATTTTGATAATTTTATAAATCAAAAGCTACATTCCCAAACTATAATAATTCTAAAAACGTGGTCCCTCAACTTAATAATCTTACAAACCTCGCACAGGCTGTTCCCAAAGGAAACATTTCTGAAGTTGTTCAAAGCTTTTATTCCCCTTAGAAAAAGTTTTCCTCATTATTTCATTATCAATCAAACAGATGCACCCTTTAGCTAAAATGCCACGGAGATAACCAAGTGCCTTCTATTAGATTTCACTGACGGCTTTTCAAGACAGACGAAATCTGCTTTCTTTGTGATTAAGAATAGTTTTGAACATTGTCAAAAAATCAATCATGTTTCATAACATGACAGCTGTTTTTATGTTTATTTAGTCTCTTGTGGGGGAGGTGTTTGTCCGCCCCATCCTGATGTTTTTGACACATTTTAATCAATCTGCTTAGATTATGCAAGTTCTATTAAAGGAAAGGTTATGGATTTGTGGAGTGGAAGGAATGGATTAGAATCTCTACAATGTGGAAGCAGGCTATTCAGCCCATTGAGTCCACACCAATCCTTTGAACAGCATCCGATCCATATCCACCTCACCCCATCCCTGTAACCCTGCAATTCCCACCTGCTTGCGGTCTGTGGACATTTTGGCATGGTCAATCTTTCAGCTCTGCTTCATGTACATCCTAGGCTTTCCCATTATTATAGTTTGGGAATGTAGCTTTTGATTTATAAAATTATCAAAATTTAGAATTGTACCTTAAATAATTTAATCATCTCCGCAGAAGCTCTTCAGGCTAGATATTTTAATCAGTCTGCTGAGATGCGATCAGGTATACATTTGAGGTAGGTGGGACTTAAACTCAGCCCCCCTGGCCCAGAGGTAAGGACACTGTTGTTAGAATCATAAAATCAGAATCTCTACAGCGTGGAAGCAGTGGTTCAGCCAATGGGTGCACACTGACCCTCTGAAGAGCATCCTACCCACACCCAACCCCTGACCCTATCCCTGTAACCCACGCATTTCCCATGGCTAAATCACCTAGCCTGCATATCCTGAGACACTATGGGAAATATAGCATGGCCAATCCACCTACCCTGCTCATCGTTGGACTGTGGGAGGAAACCGGAGCACCCGGAGGAAACCCACGCAGACACGGGGAGAATGTGCAAACCCCACACAGACAGTCACCTGAGGCTAGAATCAAACCTGGGTCCCTGGTGCTGTGAGGCAGCAATGCTAACCACTGAGCCACCGTGCCGCCCCAAAATGGTAAAAACAAAACTTGGAAAACCTTTCCCTTATATATTTTTCATTCAGGGGATGAAGGCATTGCCACTGGGGATAGCATTCCTTGCCCATCTCTTTACAATGGAGTGACATGCCAGGCCATTTCAGAGGGCAGTTATGAATCAGTCACATGACTGTGGGTCTGGAGTCACATGTAGGCCATCCAGTTAAGGACGGCAGATTTCTATCCCTAAAAAGGTCTTCATGAGTTTTTATAACAGTTGCCATTATTGATACCGGATTTTGTAAAACGCTGGCCTTCTTTCATTCATCAAATTTAACTCTACCGTCTGTCCTGGTTGGATTTGAAGGCAAATGGACTTCCAATCATCAATCTGCACCTCCAGATTATTAATCCCCTCAGATAGTGGCTGTAAAATAAAACAAAGATGCTGGAGGTCTGAAACAAAAGCAGAAAGTGGCTGGAGAAACTCGAAAGTGTGGCAGCATCTGAAGCTGAGCTAGCGTTTCAAGTCCAGTGACTCTTCTTCAATTCTCCTTCTCAAATTCTCCTCTCCCCTGAAGCATGATAATTCTCAGGTCTACTATCACCAGTCATCTCTCCCTGTAATGACAGAGCAGCCCTATCATAGGGTTATGGTGACTTTACCTTGACCTTATTTAGTGTAAAACAGGATGGTCACTTTCTCAGCTAGTGGGATCTGTTTAAAGGGATCGATTAGGACTATATATACTGGAATTTGAAAGGATGAGGGGAGATCTCCTAGAAACATATAAAATTCTAACAGGACTAGACAGGTTTGATGAGGAAGGAGTGTTAAGATGACCAGAGTGCTTAGAACCAGGGGGTCACAGTTTAAGGATACGGAGTAGTCCATTTATGACTGAGATGAGGAGAAATCTCTTCTAACTCAGAAAGTAGTGGAATTCTCTGGTGCTGAAAGTGTTTGAAGCTAAAACATTGGAAGTTTTCAGGAAGGAGTTGGATATGGTTCTTAGGGCTAAAGGAATCAAAGGGTATGGCGAGAAAGCAGGAACAGGTGACTGAGTTGGATGATCAGCAATGATCATATAGAATGGCTTGAAGGGCTGAATGGTCTACTCCTGTTCCTATTTTCTATACTTCTTTGTTTCCTCTCTCAATTTTCTTCAAATACAGTTGATGTGAACAAAACGAGTGGTTAGAGTCATAGAGTCATAGAGATGTACAGCATAGAAACGCCCTTCGGTCCAACTCAGTCCAGGCCGACCAGATATCCCAACCCAATCTAGTCCCACCTGCCAGCGCCCGGCCCATATGTCCCCAAACCCTTCCTATTCGTATACCCATCCAAATGTGCGAATGTGTTTGGTTTGCTGTATGTGTGACAGTCATTACAATTAAAAGAGAGGAAAGTTAAAATGCTTGCAGAGCAGGATTTATGCAGTAAATAATAACATACTGTAACATTAATAACATTGCCCATCTCCATACTGTTTTAGCTCATCTCATGCATGCCTTTGTGACCTCTTGACATCACTCTTCCAATGCACTTGTGTTTGTCTTCCTACCTACCACCCTCTATTCACTTTAGCTCATCCAATCTCCTTATTTCATCTTATGCCTAGTCCCATTCCCCTAGCATCCCCTGTGTTTCCTGAGCAATGCTGGCTCCTTGTTTGGGTAGGCCTGTATTTTGTAATTCCTGTCCTTGTTTTCAAACCCCTCCACGGCTTTGACACATTGTAAACTCCTCCAGCCATCCAGAATCTCTGCAATCTGCCAGCTCTGCTTCTTGTACATCCCAGATTTAGACCTTTCCATTGTTAAAATCATAGAGTCCCTGCAGTGCAGTAAACAGGCCATTCAGCCCATTGGGTCCACTCTGACCCTCAAAACAACATCCCACCCGGATTCATCCCGCTACCCTATCTCTGTTGCCCTGCATTTCCCATGGCTAACCCAGCTAACCTGTGCATCCTTGGACACCGTGGATAGCGCAGCATCACCAATCCATCTAACCCACACTTCATTGGACTGTGGGAGGAAATCGGAGCACCTGGAGGAAACCCACGCAGACACAGGGAGAATGTGCAAGCTCCACATAGGCAGTCACATGAGGCTGGAATCGAACCTGTGTCCCTGGTGCTATTTCTATCAGGTGGAAGGGACCTAATCTCTGAAACTCTCTCTCTCACTCTCTAACCCTGCTCTGTGAACAAACTTTGCTCACATGTCCTAATAACACTTCATATAACAATGTGTCTGATCTCACTTCATAGCACTCCCGCTAAGTGCCTTGAGAGGTTTAAAATGCATTAAAGGCACTACTTAATGCAAACTGTTCTTAAGTAAACAAATGGTTCTTTGCCCAGAATAAACCAAGCATGTAAGATGTTATAAACCGGTTGGTTTGAGGTTGGCACAAATGTAACTGCCGAGTGATTTGACTTTCTGCAGCTGACTTCTCTTGTTAAATGAAGGTGCTCTAAGTGGTGGGCGTAGAAATAAAAACTGTTGGTTGCAAGACCTTTTCTAAAAAGTCTCCTTCAATTTCAGTGAGAAAGCATGGACAAACATTTTCCTGCCAAGAGGTCAGGAACCTCCATATAAATCAGAACAAATCTGTCCTCTAAAAACCTGATGGTAGACAATTCTTAATACAGTAGCGCCTCGACGTACGAACGAACCCGTTCACGAACAAATCGGTTTACGAACAGGATTGTACGTAAAATTTTGCTTCAACGTACGTACGAAATTCAAGGTACGAATGAAGGTACGAGCGCAAAAAGCCCGTGTGCGACCACATGGTTTCATTGTTCTGCTTTGCTACAGGCTTGTTGAACGCAAAAGCTCTCGGGCCCCGCGTGATCTCATTCAGTTCGTCTTTGGCGCATGCGCTGTGAACAGTGTTCGTTACTATGTCCGAGCATTCTTACGCTATCCGAACAATGGGAAAAATTGATTCAGTTCGCAAACTTTTCGGTTCGCGAACCGGGTCCCGGAACGGATTAAGTTCGTAAGTCGAGGCGCTACTGTACTTTAATGGTAAATGCTTTCTGCAATGTCTTGATGCAAATTTTTAAAAAGTAATTCTCGGGTATATATAACAGCTTGGCAATACAGAACTTAGATGTTGCTGAAAGGAGCAGAGGCATTTTTAAATCTTGCGCTCATCAGAATTAGGAGAGAAGAAACAGACTTGGGGGGGCATCATATACATATCACAGCCGAAAAGGCTCACTCATTCGAAGATCACAACCAAGTTCAAATGCACAAGCTCAGTTGTTTCTTTGTTTCATTTGTTTACATGTACAGAACATGGCGAAAAAAAGTGAAGAAGTAGGCCATTCGGCCCATCAAGCCTGCTCCACCATTCAATAATGTTGTCACGCAGCTGGTTGCGTTTTGAATTCCACATTCTCAAATACTCAGGCAACCTTCCATTTCCGAGTCCAATAAGAATCTGACAACCTCCACCTTAAAAATATCTTTTTTTACAGATTTCATACAGTGTGGAAGCAGACCCTTCAGCCCAACAAGTCCACAGCGACCCTCTGAAGAGCAAACCGCCCCTCTACATTTACCCCTTCACCTAACACTACAGGCAATTTAGAATGGCCAGTTCACCTAACCTGCACAACTTTGGACTGTGGGAGGAAACCAGAGCAAACCCACACAGACACAGGGAGAATGTGCAAACTCCACACAGACAATTGCCTGAGGCAGGAACTGAACCGGGGTCTCTGGCGTTGTGGGGCAGCAGTGCTAACCACTGTACCACTGTGCCACCCAAATCTCCACTGCATTCAGTGTTCCAAAGTCACACACAAAACTTTCCTCATTCCTTTCTAAAAGAGCAACACCTATTTTTAAGGTTGTGTTGAAATTCTGGACACACCCATATGTGGAAACATACTTTCCACATCAAGAAAACATTGAAATTCATAAACTATGTTTTCCTACACTATTCAGCTCAACTATTTCCTTAAGACAAGAAGGAAAAATGTACATTCACCTCAAATCACTTTCAATTGTTTGGGAATATGCAAAAAATGACAGTCACAAACATGGCTGTCAAACTGAATCACTGAGAAAGATCATGCAGAAAAGAAACCTGCTAAAAAAGAAGGAAGGTGTATCTCATTGCTTCATTAATGCAACCAAAATTGTAGCATTGAATCTGCTGATGACTATCTATGGAACTACTTATATGAAGAAAGCTTAATGTGTATGCAAATCACTTGGAATGACAACATTTACAACAGGCTTGTACTGCTGAAAATATGCTTTACTTATAAAATTTATGAAAGTACATGACATGGCTATTCAAAGTTGACAGTCATTCATTACCCAGTCAGTCAGGAGAGTGGAAGCCAAATCAGTGCCATCCAAAGCTCTACGTTACTTACCAACTTCATAATTACTGTTAATACTTCCAAGAGTTGTTACATCAAAATTTCAATTTCAAAGTTGCGCCTCACAATGTCCCCATTGCTTAGCTTGTTTCAGGCAGAAACAATTGTGCTCACTCATTGGTTTCCTCATGGAGTTGTAGTCTACAGTATTCTTGTTATATCCATTGTAAGACCATTAGAAGTGGCGACAGTTGGCCGTATGGTCCCAACCTTCACCAGGAGCATGCTTGACCCTGTAATGGCTTGGAGGTTACCATTGACCAGAAACTGAACTGAACTAATCATATAATTGGTGCAGTGACAAGAGTGAGCCAGAAGCTGGGAATTCTGCAGCAAGTAACTCATTTTCTGACTTCCCAAAGCCTGTCTACAATCTACAAGGCTTAAGCCAGCAGCGTGATGGAATACTTCCCACTTGCCTTGGTGTGCATATCTCCAACATCACTCAAGAAATTTGGCACCGTCCACAGTACTAAATCCACTACCTTCAACATTTAGTCCCTTCACCACCAAAGCACAATGGCAGCAGCATTTCCATCTGTGAGATACACTGTAGCAATTCACCCAGACTCCTTAAACAGCACTTTCCAAATCAACAGCCTCCATCAACTCGAAGTACAAGAGCAGCAGGTGCACGGGATCATCATCACCTCCACGTTTTCCTCCAAGCCACATACCATCCTTAATTGGAAATATAATCACCGTTCCTTCACTGTTGCTAGGTCAAAATCCTGGAACTCCTTACCTAACAGTACTCTGATTGGCCTTAGCTTGCATAATGGTGACCAGGTATCCATTGTCGACTGTTGTAGAATTCCTTCTGGCTGATTTGAGGGAAGGAAATCTGCCATCCTTACCTGGTCTGGCCTACATGTGACTCCAGAGCCACAGCAATGTGTTTGACTCTGAGCTGCCCTCTGGGCAATTAGGGATGGGCAATAAATGCTGGCCTCGGCAGAGATGCTCATGTCGCATGAATGAATAAAAAAGCGTTAACATTGCTGAAATGACACGCAAAGTAAACCTTCCATTTCATGCCTCTTTTTAAGCACTGTTTTTTGATGCAAGTTTTACTTTCCCAATGGTTCCCCATGGGTCTTGATACTTTTAGAGTCAAAAATCTATCGATCTCAATCTTGAATACACTTATCGGCTGAGCATCCACAGCTCCCTCAGCTACAGGATTCTGAGGATTCGCAATTCTCCATGAGCAGAAAGTTATCTTTATTTTAAAACCTTCTGATGCTTTTGACCTCTAATATTTATAAGCACAAAACCAACAGGTCCGTGGGAACATCAGTACTTGGAAGTTCCCCTCCCAAACACAGACCACCCTGACTTGGAAGAGTATTGCATTCTGAACTACTGCAGTCTATGTAGTGTTGGTACACTTACAGTGCTGTGAGGGAGAGATATCCAGAATTGTGATTCAACGATGCTGAAGGAACAATGATGTATTTCCAAGACAGAATGGTGAGTCACCTGAAAGAGAACTTATAAATTGTGGTTTTCCAATCTATTTGCTGTCCTTGTCCTTCCAGATCAGATTTTTGGATAGATGACTAGAGCTTTGGATTTGAGGGAGCTTCATAAAGAAGGAAAGGGAAGTAGAGAGACAGGAAGATTTGGGAGGAAATTCTCAAGCTTGGGCTCTGCTGATAATGCAGTTAAAGTCTGAGATGCTCTTGATGTCAGAGTTGGAAGGCTGCAGAGGTCTCGTTGTGTTGTGGTTTCATACCTCTTTTTTAGCACTGCTCTTTGATGTTGTGTTGTAGTTCTGAACGATCCAACAGCTATAGGGAAGGACAAACCGACGTAGGCATTACCAAACTCTGAATTCACACATTTCACTTCAACAATGTTAAAATTCTAACAGAAAACTAGCACAGGCCATTGGAGACTGTAGAGTCATGACATCAAACAACACAGAAAAGGCCCTTCGGCCTATTGAATCTTCGCTGACAATTGACACTAGTCCCATTTTCTTGCACGAGGGCCTTTGTCTTGAATGTATGACACTCCAAGTGCTCATCCAAGTACTTTCTAAAGAGAGACATAGATAGAGTGGATAGCTAGAAATGTTTTCCTAGAGTAGAAATGGCTGTCACAAGGGGGCATAATTTTAAGGTGATTGGAGGAAGGTTTAGGGGAGATGTCAGAGGTAGGTTCTTTGCGCCGAGAGTGGTGGGTGTGTGGAATGCACAGCCAGTGTTGGTAGTAGAGTCAGATACATTAAGGACATTTAAGCAACTCTTGGATAGGCACATGGATGATAGTAAAATGAAAGGTATGTAGGTTAGCCTAATCGTAGAGTAGGATAAAGGATCGAGGGCTGCACTGTTCTATGTTCGATATTTTAAAGATTCTGAGGTTTCCTGCCTTAGCTACCCTCCCCAACAGCGTAATCCAGATTCATACCATCCTCTAGGTGAAACATCTTTTCCTCCAATTCCCTCTAAACTTCCTATCTTTCACCCTGAAATGATGCCCCCTCTTGTTGTTGACTCTTCAAATGAACTTAACTTTATCTGAACTATGCCTGGAAGCATTCCTGTTTTTGATCCACTGAAACTGAGCAGCAGTGCAACGTGGACCCAATTTCTGAATGGCTAAAATACAAATTAATTAAAATTGCAACTGACAAAATTACCTTCTTGGGCACTTGGACATTTAAAACGTGTTGCGTGTTGCATTAGCCGATATTAGATGTTTTGATCTCAGGTATAATAATCACGCACTAACGTAAATAAATAATGTGGGCTCTTTATTTGAAGATGAAACCACAAACAAATAATGGCAATGGGAAAGGTATATGGACACATATAATCTACAGGACTGCAGTTGTGTGCTTTCTCTAGAATTGAGAGGTTCTACATCAAGATATGAAATTTGAAAGATACATGCACATCACTTCACAAGATCCCCCTTTTTCACTGAATTAATATTCTCTCCATGAAGAATCAACATTTTTTTACCTTTTACCAAAAGACAATTTTGTTATGGAGTTATACAGCACAGAAACAGACCCTTTGATCCAACTTCTCCATGCCAATCAGATATTCTGAACTGATCGAGGTCCATTTGGCCTATATCCCTCTCAACCCTTCCTATTTATGCATCCTTCCAGATGTCTTAAATGTTGTGATTGTACCTACCTCCACCACTTCCTCTGGCAACTTGCTCCATACATACCATCACTCTCTGTGTCAAAACGTTGCCACTCAGGTCTGTTTTACATCTTTCCCCTGTCACCTTAAACCTATGCCCTCTAGTTTTGGACTCCCGTGCCCTGGGAAATAAAGACCTTGGCTATTCACCCTACCATGCCCCTCACTATAAATCTGCATGAGGTCACCCCTCAATCTCCAATTCTCCAGGAAAAATAATCCCCAGCCTATTCAGCCTCTCCCTTTAGCTTAAACCCTTGAATTCCTGCACGATCCTTGTAACTTGTTTCTGAAACCTTTCAAGTTGTCTTGTACAGCTGCGGTATGATGACCCGAGTAAAACAATAATGTATAAGCCTCGGTAGCATGCTGTCAGTTTGTTTATGTGACCAGGTGTGGTTATTGGTGATCCTGGTTGGGGATTGCTGTTTGTCTTCAGAATGCCAGTTGTCGGTTGATGTGCCATGTTTGTTAGGAGAGCCAGGTTAACTTCCGCTAGAAATCGGGTTGTGAAGTGTTTCTCATGGTTTTGGCCTGATGTGGCATCTTCTCTTTCACACTGTCATGCTAACTGGCGTTCATGATTGACATAGAGGCATCGAGTCACACAGATGTACAGCATGGAAACAGACCCTTCATGATGTGGATTCTGGGAATTTGCTGCTATTTATGACTGGAATCCATGTACCATCACATGGATGTCGCACTCAAACCTTTTGTCTGATGTTTGGAGTGGGTCATTTGTTGCCTGGAAGACAGTCATAAGCATCTTTCATCTTCCCAATTTTTTGAATAAGCCATCATGTACTAATGGAAATACTGACAAAGGAGGACTGGGAAAGGTTCCACATGTGTCTGTGGAATAGTAATTCTGCTGGTGACAGGACTGTTTTTTATAAGATACTGTTATAATTCCAGCTGGTGTTATTAGTGCGCACATCAGATCCTAGACTAAAATCTGGCTTGGTAGATCATCACTTATTTTTTGATTGTAACACAGTGGACAATTCAATATTTTTCTTGATAAAATTAAACATCGCAATATCTCGAATAAAGGACAAAGGTACATGTAAGAGATTTCATGCTGGACTTGGATCTGGTGCCTTAATACTGAGACGGTCAATTCTCTGATCAATAGTCAGTCACTGACACAGTTCCAGTTTCCTTTCTACAAAAAGCACATCGCAAAAAACGCAACAGGAATCAATCTTATCGAATTTCTCCATCAAACGAACTTCATGCAATTGCAAAAAGGTTAGAGAGGGCAGATGGAGAGGAAAATGATTCCACTTTTACAGATTCCAAACCTGGCCACCGTAAGTATAAGATTGTCACCAAGAAGTCCAGTGAAGAAGTTCAAAGTAACATCACTGGAGAGCAGTTTGATTGTGGATCTCACTACTGCAAGGAATGATTGAACCTGATAGCTCAACTATAGTTTCACAGGAAACCAGATCAGTCCACAAGGGAGAAAGGAATACAGGATTTACTGATAGAATTAAATGATAAAAGATGGAGGAGGCCTGTTATTGTGCTGAAAACTTTGTCAATCTGTCAAATAAGTTTACTGTTGTTTGCAAGTAATTACATTTGTCACGTCTTTGATTTTGAATTTGACTTAACAATAATTTAAATAACAGTTTCACATGCATCTAATTTTGGTTCATTTCTAAATTCTGGTGGACCTAACCATCCTTTGATTGAAACTGTATATGTGCAGGGATTTGTAGTGACTCTGCAGTGTAGTTATTCATCACTCCCTAAGACATGAGTTATCACTGAACACACAGCCTATTCTGATTCTCACATCATCTTAAACTCTTATCCTTTGGCCCTCCAGTTGTTAAACTTGAAAATGCAATCAATAGGGACACCATTATATCTGTAATTACAAACTGCAGTCGATAATTCCATTCTAACTCTCATTAACATAGGGTTCTTTGTTCAAAATGAGTCTTCCTAGTAGGAGATCTGCCTATAATAGTTAACCAGCAGTTAATGAATAGATTGTTACCATTAATCCCTGCTGTTGTGGTTATGTGGATAGCATCTTGAACATGTAAATTCACTTTCTTTTTACGTTATATCATCGCTGCAGCACATCTCCACATGTGCACAACCATTTGTTTACTTAAAGTAAGCACTGATCTGCAGCAGGCTGCCTGGTTGGCTTGGCAAGCCGTATAGTTGTGACTTTTTTAGGATTTGTGTAGTTCCTCAGGAACTAAACCACTTTTATGCACAAAAAAATTGAACAAATAATATTCAAACATGCAAAACTAACAGCTGGAAGAGACAAGATAGAGCCATCAAGTTAGTCTCATACCATGATAGGCGGAACTTTGTGAACGACACAAGTCCATCCTCCCCTTTCCACAGAACTGGAATCTAGTGATTTTCGGGACCATTGGGCTGTGGGGGAATCTCTTGTTCTGGCCATATGCAGTGCTGAATTGGCCATTAAACAGCAGGCATGATATAATAAGAACGGGGTAAATTATACTGCAATGAGTAATTAGAGTTATAGAGATATGCAGCATGAATAGCAGAGATTTATAATAGCAGGGAGACACTAGTTAAATACATAAGGAATGGGAGGATAATTTTAGATGAGATGGATGAGGTGGAGGCCCACATGGACTATAAACATATGGACTTATTGGGCCAAATGACTGATTCAAATCCTGTTTATTGTTAGAAATTCGATTTAATTGAAGTCAGAATCCCTCAATGAAACAGACGAAGGATCTGACTGACTTTTGAATTTGGTTACCTCACTTCCTGCTGAATTTGCACCCCGGTGATTGCTGCCTATACAGATGGCCAGGCTGACATTTATCGGAACAGTGCTGAAAGAGGAGGGTGCTGAGAGAAACACCTCACATTAGAGTAACCATGTTTCAGCCAGGAATCACAGCATTTCAGAAGAAAGGAAAATATTTTAAGCTTTGGTTTTTAGGGACAAGTTCATGTTCTGTAGCTGCAAAAGGCATTGTGTGTTCTGCCATTTTGAATGTAAAGCATTATGGGAGCTGCCACTAGAATGGTGCAGATGTTGTATTCAGAGAGAATATACAAGCTCAACCTTTAATCATAGACTTGTTAAGGTGCTGATGGAGGCCATTCAGCCCATCTGGGCCTGCATCAGCTCTTCAAATGAGTGTCATTACCTTCTGATCAATGCAAAGAAATTGACAAACAGTCCTTGTGGGTTCCTGGGGTAAGGGTGGGGATAGGGTTAGGTTTAGGATTAGGGTTCGGATAGCGATTAAGGATAGGGTTAGATTTAGGGTTTGGAGTAAGGTTGGGGTTAGGGCAGGGGTTAAGTGTTGAGTTAGGGTTAGGGTTAGAGTTGGGATTGAGGTTCATTTTAGGGTGACGGTTAGAGTTAGGGGCAGGGTTAGGGTTAGGGTTAGTCTTAGTGTGGGGCTTGGGGTAGGGTTAGAGTTGGGGATAGGCTTGGGGTTAGGGTTGGCTTAGGGTTAAGGTTGGTTTAGGATTATGGTTAGGGTTAGGGTTAGATTAGTGATAGGCTTAGGGTTAGTGCTATGGTTAGGATTAGGGTTAGGGGTAGAGTTAGG
>NC_057713.1:9157413-9184237 GCF_004010195.1 Chiloscyllium plagiosum
GGTAGGTTTAGAGTTTGGTTTAGGGTTAAGTGTTAAGCTTAGATTTGGAGTTAGCGTTAGGGTTAGGGTTAGGGTCAGGATTGGTGCTAAAGTTAGTGTTATGGTTAGAGTTTGGGTTAGGAGAAGGGGTTGGGTTAAGGTTTGGGTTCAGGCTATGGCTGTGGTAGCTGGAAGTATTCATTTAAAGGGTTAAGGGTATGGGTTAGGGTTAGGGTTAGGGATAGGGTGAGGGTTAGGGTTAGGATTCGGGTTAGTGTTAGGGGTAGGTGTATGGTTAGGGTTAGGGCTGTGGGTGTGGTGGCTGGAAGTACGTATTTAAAGTCACTCTGCAGGAAACTAGTTTGGCAAGTGATTTTGTCTCCATCTAATTTGAATTGGAGATAGACATTTGTGAGATCTAATTATGAACAAAGGTGGTTTCCTAACAACATGTTGAAGAGATCCTCAATATTTGGGAAATTACCAGTTGGATTTCGTTCTCATCCCTGAATTACGAATACTCTATGAGGAGCTCTCGTCACTCAGTGGTAGCAATTAAGTCAGTGAAGATCTGGAATTAAACAACATACCTAATCGTGATCATGTAACCATTGGCGATTCTTGTGGAGATCCTAAGTCATGGGAGCTGAAGAAGGCCATTCAGCCCACTCTGCCATTCAATGCGATGATAGGTGATCTGACCTGACAAGTTGGACTGAAGGCTCTGTTTCTGTGCTGTATGACTCTATAACGATCCTCAACTCCATTTTCTTGCATTTTCCCCATTACCTTGGGGCGCTCATTGGAAAAAGAAACAAAACAAGAAAGTACTCAATGAATGATGGGAGACTAGTAAGCTCAGAGGAACATTGGGATTGTAGGGTGTTCGTACACAGATCCTAGAAGGTGGCAGGAACGCAGGTAGTTAAGAAGGCAAATGGGACACTTGCCTTTATGAGTTCTGGCATAGATTATAAGGGAGGCTCTCATAGGTCAAAGAACCTTACAGTGTGGAAGCAGGCCATTCGGTCCATTGAATCCACAAAGACCTTCTGAAGAGCTTCCACCCAGACTTACCCCCTACCCTATCACTGTATTTCCCATGGCTAACCCACTAGCTTGGACATCCCTGGACACTTTGGGGCAATTTAGTTTGGCCAATTCACCTAACCTGCACATCTTTGGACTGTGAAAGGAAACCCACAAAGACACGGGGAGAATGTATAAACTCCCACACAGACAGTCACCTGAGGGTGGAGTCAAACCCAGCTCCCTGACACTGTGAGGCAGCAGTGCCAACCACTGAGCCACCATGACGCCCGGAAGTGAAAGTGTATAGAGTTTTGGTTAGTCTGCAGTTGGAGCACTGTGGGCAGCTCTGGTCTCCACACTATAGGAGGGATGTGATTGAACTGGAGGGGGAGAAGAGGAGATTCACCAGGATGTTGCTTGGATTGAAGCAGTTCAGTTATTAAGAGAGTCTGGATAAGCCCAGGTTGTTTTCTTTGAACAGAGAAGTTTGGGGCGGGGGTTCCAGATTGACATTCACAAGGTTAACCAGGGTGGATAGGAAGCAGCTGTTCCTCTCAGACAAAGGATCAAATAAAGAGGGGGCATCATTTTAAGATGGAGGGCAGGAGGTTTATCGCCTACTTGAGGAATAATATTTTCACCCAGACGGTGCTGGAATTCTGGAATGCATTGTTTGGGATTTGTTGCAAGAAACCTCACAACCTTTAAAAAGTACTTGGATGAGCAATTGGAATATCACAACATTCAAGTCAATGGGCCAAGTGCTGGAAAGTGGGATCATTGTAAATAGCTTGGTGCCGTTGTCACTTCTGAGCTGTGTGACTTGAGAACTCTAACCCTCTCTTTTCCTGCCGATTAAAGATCTGTTGCCCTCTGGTCTTAGAGTGTCCCACAAGGGAACATAAGTTTTCTGCAACTATATTGTCAAATTCTCTAAGAATCTTATGCATTTCAGTCAGGTCACCTTTCATTCTTCTAAACCCCAATGAGCAAATGGGAGTGAATTAATTTAAGATATCTGGTCAGCATGGACAAGTTGGACCAAAGGGTCCGTTTCCATGCTGTACATCTCTATGACCCTATGAAATGGGATCAAATATGTTGCATATGTTTCACTTAAGATAGTTTGAAGTTCAGGCATTTGGTGACTATGTTTGGACACTGTAGCAATGATAATTACATGCCCTAACATCAGTGGGGACTATCGTTTTCTTCTTGCGCTCCATGTTGAGAAAGTGCCAATATAATATTGAGGTTTTGGTTCATTTGAAGACCACAGGTCATCATCGTACCATTGTTACTTGGAATAAAACCCTTAAGTGTTCACATCTGGAACTGTTGGCAAGGGAATTGTCTAGAACATGCCTTTGAAACTATTCACACAAGTAGACGCCCCTGGTGTTGAGGAATGTCTTTCCCCCCTCTTTAGAGCTTTGCAAAATTGGTGCAAATAGGAGCCTAATGCAGGAAATACAGGAAGTGGCGATGAGAAAGAAGATTCTGGCAAATGTGCAGTGAGAATGTTGCTGACATCTGGTAGAGGAAATGGGTTATGCCAAGACATTAAGAACTAATAAATCACAAATGTCTGGAGGGATCCAGAGGACAACATTTTTCAGGAGGTCATCAATCTTCAATAAGGTAGATGGTAATGGATGCAAGCAAAACATTGCAGTTTCTGATGTTAAAATGGCTATAGTCATTTAAATTCAGGGTGATACATTATTTACGGCTGCTGTATTACAAATGTCTAAGGTTTACCTCACGCTTTGCCTGGATTAACTTTGAGTTAGACTTTCATACTTGCTTTGATACATGAGGATGTCATTTTCCCCCAGTTGTGAGTGATGAGCTTTCTCGTTACTTTTCGAAGATGCCATATGATATAGGTAGGCCTTGTTCGAAAAAATGTATAACATTTCTAACCAGCGTGCATTGCAAAAAGGCTTACTGTTTCTAAAAGAGCCATTCTTTGTCATCGCTTCAGTCAGCATTCCCCAAATGTTTTCCCACTGCAACCCCATATTGAGGCCGGAGTATTGTTGAGATCCCTCAGTCAGAACTGAGGGCTAATGGGTACTCTGAGAACAGGAGCCTGTTAGATTGGCAGTGGTTATTACTGCCTAAGAGCTTGAGAACCCAGGATTTCACCTTGTAACCCTACTTGAGGATCTTGACCCTCACATGATTTATTTAATTGATTAAATTGAATGATTTGTTGTCACTTGTATTTTACAGTGAATAATGCGGTAAAATACAATGAAGAGCTTCAACTGTCGCCATGATCTGGTGCCATTTTGAATAAAAAGATCTAAGGGAAAGGTAGTCCATCGTTGTTCTGCTGTCTCCGCCATGAGGCCTGAGCCGGCTCATGGACGATGCCTGTGCTGCCACCCCTCCTCTGCTGACTGATTCACCAATGTCAGAGTCACCGGTCTTCAGGCGCCATCTCTTCTTTGCTGGGCCTGCCTCACCACCAATGTCGACGCTGGGTCCCATGCTGGGCCCACCATTGCACTACGACCAACCTTCACTGGCGCTTCACCAATGACAGGAGTCCCCACTCCCGGCCTATCATGCCATTGCCTCATCAAGAGTACCCCTCTGGCTGCCATGTCTCCTTCTCTGCCACCGCCAATGGAAAGAAGACGATTAAAAAGAGGAAGAAAGAAGACATCATTCCGGAGCAGACAGGTTCAGGAGCCCGGTTGCTGCCTACCATCTTGAACCAGTTGGTTGATGCCATCTTGAAATAGTTGGGAAGCCCAAATACAACTTTGTTTTATAGAATCCCTAAAGCATGGAAACATGCCATTTGGCCCAACAAGTCCACGCTGACCCTCCGAAGAGCAATCCACCCTATTACTCTACATTCCCCCTGACTAATGCACCTAATCTGCACATCCCTGAATACTATGTGCAATTTAGCATGGCCAATTCACCTAACCTGCACAACTTTGAACAGTGGGAGGAAACCGGAGCACCTGGAAGAAATCCACGCAGACACAGGGAGAATGTACAAACTCCACACAGCCAGAAACCCAAGGCTGGTATCGAACCCAGATCCCTGACGCTGTGAGGCAGCATTGCTGACCACTGAGCCACTGAGCTGCCCCATTTTGGAAATGTTTTTGGAACAAATTTAAAACTAATTGAGTGCATTTCTAACTGAAATATGATAGCAGTATTTCGACAACGGATAAAGGAAATGTTTAAATCTGGATCTTAGTTCACGGACCAAATTTCAGGAGGTTTCTGGGTTCCCATGGGAATTGTGTTTTTGTAAGTTACCCTGTGAACTTGCCCTGAGCAAGTGTTACTAAAGCACATTAGTTGCATTGCGTGTAATGTATAATATTAGAATTTTGATCACCTCGACCGCTGCTGACTTCAGAGTTTTCCAGGTGTCGGGTGCAGCTTGTGGTTGTCATTTCAACGCTTTCCAGGCAACTGCAGCTGATTGACAGGCTGGCCATTGGAGTAAGCTGAAAGACCATACTTACTTCAATGCATATGCTTTACAGCCGTTTATAAAATTCTGTGTGAAGTACATGAGAAAGAAATTAAGCGTCTGACATCAAAGCTATGACAGGGCTATCCACTTTGTCACAGATCAAACAAAATCTCCTCCTGTAGCTTTGAGGAAAGTTCCTCATTAGGAGGTGAATGTCTGCATTAATTGGACCACTTGAGTGTTCATATGGTGACATCTTTCCCTGTAACCATTCTAAATATTGTGCTAGTTCAAAGAAGATTTGGTGTCTTCCTTGGCCTTCTAACCAATATTTATCCCTCAATCAATCTCACGAAAGGTAGATGATCGCATTGTTGTTTATAGGGGCTTGCTGTGTGCAAATTGAGCACTGTCTTTCCTGTATTATAACAGTGATTACACTTTGAAAAATAATCTGTAGGCTGTAAGTCACTCAGAGATTTCCTGAGATTGTAAAGGCACTGTCTATGAATTAGTCTTTCTGTAATGGTCTAGAAATCCAGGAGTTCTGTACTTGAAGATTTCTCTTTCCAGATATCAGACCTACATTTCTTCTCCCAGAACTCAGTAAACCCCCACTGGCACTGTCCACCAACCCATTGAACATAGAACATAGAACAGTACAGCACAGTACAGGCCCTTCGGCCCTTGATGCTGTGCCAACTTTTTATCCTACTCCAAGATCAGACAAACCTACATACCCTTCATTTACTATCATCCATTTGCCTATTCAAGAGTCGATTAAATGTTCCTAATGTATCTGACTCTACTACCACTGCTGACAGTGCATTTCACACACCCACCACTCTCTGTGTAAAGAACCTACCTCTGATATCTCCCCGAAACCTTCCTCCGATCACCTTAAAATTATGCCCCCTCCTCACAGACATTTCTGCCCTGGCTATCCACTCTATCTATGCCTCTCATCATCTTGTACACCTCGATCAAGTCACCTCTCATCCTTCTTCACTCCAATGAGAAAAACCCTATCTCCCTCAACCTTTCTTCATAAGACATGCCCTCCAGTCCAGGCAGCATCCTGGTAAATCTCCTTTGCACCCTCTGTAAAGCTTCCACATCCTTCCTATAATAATCCCATGATCCTTCACTATCCTTAATTCTCCTTGGAAGTGCGCACTTTGCTTTTATGTTATGTGAAGGGTTTCTGCTAACTGTAACTCGTCAGTATATATATCATTGAGTTTGTAAGAGATCACATGGCGACAGAATCTATGGAAACATGATTCTGTGTTTAATCTTGAGCTATAGCCTTAACCTGCAAATTGCAGAAGCATGTTTTATGAAAGGCAAAGTTACCAAGAGGAGCCTCTGGCCCACCAGTCCTTATTGATCCTAACTAGGAATAGAGTCTTACCTAAGACCCACTCCAATGATAATAGAGTTTTCACTGATCCCAAATCCAGTGATCCCAAATTCCAGAATCCTCCTGGTTGCTGTATATCCCAGAACTTCTTCCAATTGTCACTAGGCCTTAGGCTCATCTTCTATTTCATAGTGATCCAACATTGAATATCACAACGGTTTCAACTTTAACCTGTAACTTTTCTTCCCTATTTCATGTCATTTTAAAAAAAAACTGTGTCTGCTGACCCTAGCACACTGCACCCCCGCTACACAGTGTTTTGAATTGTGCATGTATACGCAAAAAGTTTTGGGGCGAACAAGGAAGAAGGGAGAGGGGTATGAGAAGGCCTCTTGGCTCCTGGGTTGAACTTTCTTTGTCCCCTTTTCCTGGTTGTTGGGCTCTCTTCTCTCCCCTGTTGGACTCCCTCCAGTGTGCCCTCTCCCCAACTCTGAACCCCATTTGAAAATGAGTATGTGCTTTCTTAGTTTCACAGTGCTGCATTGGTGCATGACATCGCATGCAAATTTGACATGATGACATATGCTGCCTCATGGTACCAGGGACATGGGTTCGATTCTAGCCTCAGGCAACTGTCTGTGTAGAGTTTGCGCAATCACCCCGTGTCTGCGTGGGTTTCCTTCAGGTGCTCCCACAATCCAAAGATGAACAGGTTAGGTGAATTGGCCATGCTAAATTGCCCATAGTGCTCAGGGATGTGCAGATTAAGTGCATTATCAGGGAACTGTAGAGTAATAGGATAGGGAATGGGTTTGGGTGGGTTACTCTTCGGAGGGTCAGTGTGGACTTGTTGGACCTAATGGCCTGTTTCAACTGTAGTGATTCTATGATCAGATTTGGAAGAAACAGTCCTGATTGAGTCCATATGTCTAGTCACCCACAGTATTGGATTTCAGAAAACACTGACTTTATTTTGAGAATGCTTGTGTTTATGAATTCTCTTATGTAAATATGTCTTAATTATATACACTGAATGATGTTTGTTCATTCGTTTAGTTAAGTCTTCAAATAACTCCTATAGATCACTGGAGCTGCTTCTAACACATCAACTGACCCATCCCTTCTGACCCCTGTGCATTTTAGCTGAATATTGATGATGCTTTTTCACACTTGGTTCATTCTTTTTATCATTAATTAACAAGATGTGGGCACAGATGGCAAGGCACGTAATTTTTTGCCCATTGTTAATTGCTGCTGGAAACTGAGTGGCATGTCAGAGAGCAGAGAAGTGTGCTATTCTTCTTATAGAGATCACTGGAGGACTCAATATTCAGGTTAACTTGGTGCGTGTTCAGATAATCTCAGTCTTTGACAGGCTAAACAGAATTCTGTCTAATGCTGTGTCCCGACTCTGCCTGGCTGCATTCCACCTCTGCACCATGTCCCATATTTGTCTGATCTCAGTCTGACGTCTGTCTGATACATCCAGAAACATCTTCATACATTATTCCCATATGTTATTTACATTATAATCCTGTAGGAAAAAAACAGAAATCTTCCATTTTCGGTCTTATCCTGTCTGCAGGAATCTGTTCATACTCTCCAGTCTGTTCTCATGGCTGATATAGTCCTTCGGGTCACATGGCTCATTTCCAGTCATTTCTGCTGATAAGCATCTTTCCAACTTTAAAGGTTCATCCCTTACAATATTAGCTTTTGCTGATGTTGTTTCGCTTCTGTTGAAGCTCCTTTTTATCAAAGTCTTGTTTAACTTGCACTATGTAAGAGTCAGCCACACTGCGATGAGTCTGGACTCAGACCTCGGCTGGGCCAGGTAAGGATAGCAACATTTTTTTCTCAAAAGATGTTGCCGCAATTGATGGTAGTATCATGGCCACTGTTGCTGAGACTCATTTTTAATTTCACATTTAATAATTGCATTTAATTTCACCAATTACCATATCCTGAAGCATTAGCCTAGGCCTCTGGATTACTAATTTAGTGACAGGGGCCTGGAGCATATCAATCATGATCACTATGGATCACAGAGCACCCTTGAGGGGCTCAATGCCCTCCAGCTGCTGCTGTTGTGTTCTTATTACAACAGCGTCACTGGTTCTGCTCAGTACTAAATGACGAAGCAAACTTTCACTTTGAAAGCCTCCTTTCTCTTGTACTATACGAACATTTCTTCATAATTGTGTAATGTTACTGCACCCTATCCTTTGATCCCTTTAGCCCCAAATGCTAGATCCAACTCCTTCGAGAAGACTGAGAGGCTAGAACGATACTGGAATACTGGAGTATGGTTACAATCTAGTATGCCCTTCTGTTTTAAAAAGTTCTCAAGGTCAGGTTCGTAGGAGAGTAGTCTGACACAGAACAAACGACCAAGAGGCGAGTCTGCTAGAATATGCTTCAGCTTTTTATTCCCCGCAGCGTCGCCACAACCAGGTCTCATACTTACAACGGGTCTGGCTTATACTCACTCTACATGTTACCGGAACTGGGAGCCGTCAGTTCTCGTAGAGCGGTTGCCAACAACCCACGCTCGGCGGTTAAACGTAACCCCGGAGCAGACTCACCGAACTGGAGACTTTTCCAGCTGATATACTCTTTTCCAGATATAAACATTCATGTGAACAGCAGAGCAAGGCTAAAAAACACATTCCATTCTGGTTACATACAGATAAGAAGATTCACACGGGGAGGTGTGTAATAAGATTCACACGGGACTAAGCAACACCTCCATTCCGGTTAGATTCACACATGTATTGGGACATAATTTTTAACCGTTTCACCACACCTTCTATCAATGCTTTGAGACACCAGTTCAAATCCCACCATGGCAGATGGTGAAACTTGAGTTCAATAAGATCTGGAAAAGCGAGCAAGTCTAACAGTGACCATTGTTGATTGTTGTAAATGACCATTTGGTTTCTGAATGTCCTTTAGGGAAGGAAATCTGCCACCCTGACCTGGTCTGACCTATGTGTAGCTTCAGATCCATAGCAATGTGGCTGATTCTGGGCAGTTTGGGATGGACAATAAATGCTGACCTAAAGAGCAAGGCCAGCATCCCATGAATGGATAAAATAAAATAAGTAAGCAATCACAGACATGCACTGCCAAACCTTTGTAGGTGGATGGTTGTGTGAACTATACACAAGGGAATACATTAATACAATTAATGTGTTATGTAACAGCTCCTTCATCTTTTTGCTGTCTGCAACAATCCTTTCTGTTATACTTTCATACCTTTTAAAATTCTCCTTTCTCTTTAACTAGTTGTCATGAGAATATGTGAGAGGGTGGTTTTCAATTCATATTGCTACTTGTGAAGACCTTTCAGGCTCACATACCTCCAACTCTACATTCCATTAGTGACTGATAGCTACTGATTCAGCTGCAAACTAAATCCCTATGCCATTCATTATTCAACATGAGGATTTTTGTTAGGTCTTTGAAAATCATTAATGATGCACTCGCCCTGAGCTATTATAGTCACTATACACTGACTTCATATATACTGCTCCACTAGAAACCCCCATTTAAATAATTCCACCACATGAACATGTTCAGGAACCAGGAGGTTATGCTGCAGCTGTACAAAGCTCTGGTATGGCCACACTTGGAGTATTGTGTACAGTTCTGGTCACCGCATTATAAGAAGGATGTGGAAGCTTTGGAAAGGGTGCAGAGGAGATTTACTAGGATGTTGCCTGGTATGGAAGGAATGTCTTACGAGGAAAGGCTGAGGGCCTTGAGGCTGTTCTCGTTAGAGAGAAGAAGGTTGAGAGATGACTTAATAGAGACATACAAGATAATCAGAGGGTTAGATAGGGTGGACAGGGAGAGCCTTTTTCCAAGTTTGAGAACAGCAAACACGAGGGGACACAACTTTAAAGTGAGGGGAGATAGGTATAAGACAGATGTCAGAGGTAGTTTCTTTACTCAGAGAGTAGTAAGGGTATGGAATGCTTTGCCTGAAACGGTAGTAGATTCCCCAAGTTTAAGTGCATTTAAGTCGTCATTGGACAGGCATATGGACGTACATGGAATAATGTAGGTGGGATGGGCTTCAGATTAGTATAACAGGGCGGCGCAACATCGAGGGTCAAAGGGCTGTACTGCGCTGTAATGTTCTATGTTCTATATTCTATGATAGTCATTTGGTGCCTCAGAAGATGCATGTGGCCCAAATAAGAGATGTACAATTGAAGCTTTTCAACTGGCAAACTTGCTCCCTTTGACATTTGGCATTGTTGCATCTGTCCTGATGTGGGCAAGATGAAAGGCTTTAACAGAATGCCTTCTGTTTGGCAAAACATTCAATTGCACTTCATTGTAAAGTACTTTGGGACATTCTTGAGATGTGAAGGTGCTATATAAATGCAAATCTTGCCTGTACATATCATAGAGAGCCAACATGTAGGTACAGCGAGCAATTAAGAAGGCAAATGAAATGCCAGTCTTTATAGCGAAGGATTTTTATGTGAATAAGGATGTCTTGCTGCAATTGTATTGGGCTTTGGTAAGACTGTCCCTGATTAATGTCACTCAAGCATAATGTCTAGTCACGTACTCCAGTATCATTCCAGACTCTCAGTCTTCCAGAAGGAGTTGGATCTAGCACTTGGGGCTAAAGGGATCAAAGGATATGTGGAAAAATGGGAACAGGCTGTTGAGTTGGATGTTTACCAATGACCATAGTGATTAGCCATGGGAAATGTAGGGTTACCGGGATAGGGTGGGGGATGTGGGTCTGAGTGGGATGCTCTTCGATGGGTTGGTGTAGACTCAATGGGTCAGCGGGTCTGCTTCCACACTGTAGGAATTCTATGATTTTATAATGAAGGATCGAGCAGACTTGGAGGGCCGAATCGCTTACTTGTATTCCTGTTTTCTCTGCTTCTGTGGAAGATTTGGACTTCCCGACCACTCCTGGTAGGCCTTTCTTTTGTCAGAAGGAATTTTTCACTCTCTGGTTGGAATTCTGGTCACATCAATCAAAATGATTTTGAAACTATGATGTTGGGTGGGGTATGGTTGGGGGTCAATTGAACAATTTGAAACTGAGCTCAGTGGAGTTCTCTTAGGCTGCAATATGAAGAGATAAGGAACCTTGAAGTTAAGATGCAGATCAGCTACTAACTAATTAAACTGTGGAACATGCTCAAGGGACTGACAGGCCTTCCCTTGTTCCTAGCCCCTTTAAAAAGATGACTTTATAAAAAACATGTGAATTATGAGCAGAAGTAGGCCATTTGGCCTATCAAGCCTCCTCTGCCATTCAACTTGATCACGATTGATTCTCTGTTTCAACTCCATACTTTGATGCTAGATATCAGAGTTTTATTTTCTTCATTCTCTGTCCCCCAGCCTCCTGGTCAGGATGTCTCTTGCTCAGATTTCTGTCTCGGACTGAAGCTTCACCCTTCACCCACAATCCCGTCCCCCCATCTGTGACTAAGTTTGTGTGTGTGTGTTTCTATGTGTCTATGAGCGTGTGAGTGTGTATATGTGTGTGTCATTGAGTGTGTGTGTGTATCTGTGTGTGTGTCGTGTGTCGTGTGTGTGCGTGTCAGAGTGTGTGTCTGTATGCATGTGTGGTTATATGTGTGTGTATCATTGTGTGTTTGTGTGCCTATTTGTGTGTGTGTCTGTGTGCACGTGTACGTGTCTGTGTATGTGTGTGTGTATCATTGTGTGCATGTGTGAGTGTATGTGTGCATGTGTGCGTCTGTGTGTTTGTATGTGTGTGTGTATATGTGTGTGCCTCTGTGTGTGCCTGTGTGTATGTGTGTGTGTGTGTGCCTGTGTGTCTGTGTGTGTCTGTGTGCACACATGCCTTGGCTTTAACACAATTCACCTTTGAGGCTATCATATGCAGCAAAAATATCGATGATGCAAAAATATTTTTGCATCATCGTTAACGACAGTTGAGTCCCGGATGACTGGAGGTTAGTGAATGTTATGTCACTATTCAAGAAGGGTTGCAAAGAAGAGCCTGGGAACTTTAGACCAGTAAGCTTAACTGGTGGGTAAGTGGGAAGTCTAAGGTGGGCAAGTTACTTGAGAAGATTCTGAGGGATAAGATATGCATGCATTTGGAAAGTCAGGGTTTGATTAGGAATAGTCAGCATGGCTTTGCACGTGGGAGATCATGCCTCGCAAATTTGTTAGAGTTCTTTGATAATGTGACCAGGAAGGTTAAGGAAGGCAGGGTGATATATGTGGTCTATTTGAATTTCAGTAAGGCCTTTGATAAGGTTCCACACGATAGGCTGGTCTGGAAGGTCAGATTGCATGGAATTGAGGGTGAGCTGGCAAATTGGATAAACAATTGGCTTGATGGTAGGAAGCAGAGGGTAATAGTGGAAGGATGCCTGTTGGACCAGAGGCCTGTGACTAGTGGAGTGCCTCAGGGGTCAGTGCTGGGGCCATTGCTGTTTGTTATCTATATCAATGATTTGGATGAGAATGTACAAGGCATGATTAGTAAGTTTGCTGATGACACTAAAATAGGTGGTATCGTGGACAGTGAGGAAGGTTCTCAGAAATTGCAACAGGACCTTGATCAGTGGGAAAGTGGACAGAGAAATGGCAAAGAAAGTTTAATATAGTTAAGTGTGAGGTCTTGCATTTTGGAAAGTCAATTCAAGGTAGGAGTTTCATGGTGGAGAAAGTGAGGTCTGCAGATGCTGGAGATCAAAGTTGAAACTTTATTGCTGGAACAGCACAGCAGGTCAGGCAGCATCCAGGGAACAGGAGATTCGACGTTTCGGGCACAGGCCCTTTTTCATGGTGAATGGTAGTGCCTTAAGGAGTGTAGTGGAACAGAGGGATCTTGGAGTTCAGGTTCACAGTTCTCTGAAAGTGGAGCCACAGGTAGACAGGGCAGTGAAGAAGGTTTTTGACACACTGCCTTCATCAGACAGAGCACTAAGTATAGAAGTAAGGATGTTATGTTGCAGTTATATAGGATATTGGTGAGGCCGCACTTAGAGTATTGTGTTCAGTTTTGGTCAACTTGTTATAGGAAGGTTGTTATTAAACTGAAAGAAAGTTCAAAGAAGACATTTGCAAGAATGTTGCCAAGACTCAAGGGTCTGAGTTATATAAGGAGAGGTTGGACAAGCTAGGACTTTTTTTTCTTTAGAGCACAGAGACTGAGGAGGTATGTAATAGAGGTGTATAAGATCATGAGAGGCATGGATAGGGTAAATGCACTCAGTCTTTTTTCCCAGGGTTGGGGAATCAAGGACTAGAGTTTAAGATTAGAGGGAGAAGAATAAAAGGGAACCTGAGGGACAACTTTTTTATACAGATGGTGGTACACATATGGAATGAGCTGCCTGTGATTGAGGCAGGTATGTTAACAACATTTAAAAGGCATTTGGACAAATACATGGGCAGGAAAGGATTAGAAGGATATGGACCAAGTGCAGGGGAACAGGGTTAGCATGGACAGACATTTTATCAGCATGGATCAGTTTGGGCCAAAGTGCTGTAGGACTTTATGACTTATGACTCTCTAAATGCTCCGTGTTGTGACTCTGCCTGCTTTGTCTGAACGCTGCTCACACACAATTCTGGGTAATATCTGCTTCATGACTTGTACTAGTGTTTTACAGTTTTAAATAAACTAACCCCTGTTAATCAATCCATGATTAGCAAATGATTATTGGACTATTATTACTTATCAAGGATATGGGAAGCAACAGGAGATAGGCTGTGGGTAGCAATGCAAGCACTATGGGCTGATTGGCCTGGTTCTGTGCTGAGACACTTCTGAATTTATTCAGTACAATACAATACAGCACAGGAACAGGCACATCAGCCCACCAAGGCCTGCGCTGATTCCTTATCCTTATTCAGACCTGCTATTTATTGCTCATATGCATTTTCTATCCCTCTGTTCACCTCCTGTTCATGTGTCTACCAAGATATACCTTAAACGTTGTCATAAACATGCGCAGGGTCAGACCCTTCGGTCCAACCAGTCCACACCGACCATCATTCCAAACTAAACAAGTCCCACCTGCCTGCGCTTGGCCCATTAACTCTCCAAATGTTTCCAATTCATGAACTTATCCAAATGTCTTTTCAACATTGTAACTGTACCCACATCCACTACTTCCTCAGGAAGTTCATTCCACACATGAACCACTCTCTGTGTTAAAAAATTTCCCCGGATGTCTTTTTTTAAAACTTTCTCCTCTCACCTTAGAAATACACCCCCTAGTCTTGAAATCCCCCACCCTAGGGAAATGGCACCTGCCTTTCACCTTATCTATACTCCTCTTTATTTTATAAACCCTTATAAGCTCACCCTCAACCTCCTACGTAGGAGACCTCTTCTGATAACTCAAACCCTCCATTCCGTTAACATCTGGTATATGTCTTCTGAACCGTCTCCACCTTAATATTACCCTTTCTATAGCAAGGAGTCCAGAACTGGACACAGTACCCGAGAAGAGGTCTCACCAATGCCCTGTGCATCCTCAACATAACATCCCAACTCCTATACTCAAAGGTCTGAGCAATGAAGGCAAGTATGATAAACAGCTCATTCCATATATGTACCACCATTTGTATAAAAAAATTGTCCCTCAGGTTCTCTTTTATTCTTAACCACGTTGACCTTTATAGTCAACTGCCACAAACTTCTATTTGAATAAACTCTGAAATCTAATGTCGTCTGATGGCCCCACTCTGTCTCACACTATCGGTGGTCCAAACAGGTCCTTGCAAACTCCGATGGATACATTTCCATGAACTGCTGTTTTTTAAAGACTGATCGACTACACTCGACATGCGATGATGTGGAATGCTCTCAACTGTGTTGCAGACATGCCAAAGTCAGGCTTTTAATGAACTTGTCAAAATCCTGTATTGAATTTGGATACGATCGCTTCAGGGTTGCCAGAGGCGTTTGCTTTAATGTGGCACCTAGATATTCTGGAATGCTCTATGGCAGGGTCATTATTTAGATGATGGCTGCCTAAAAGAACCACTTGCATTGCAAACCTTCCATTTCTTCAACATTCTCAGTGATAAAGTGAGAGATTTGTTGTGACTCTCACAATTATTTCTTTTCTTTTCATTATACAAGCTCTTAAAGCATCACTCTGGATTATATTCTTCCAGCTGTGGGAGATTGGAAAGCCCAGGGTTATTCTGATGTAGCAATGTTGACTGTTAGTGAATTCTCTCAAATGTGATATATTCGCAATGTACTCAGCTCTCTAGGTAAACTCAATTTGTTGCAACGAGCTGAGCAAATGCTGTTATATTTTTATTGAGGTTTTCCGGCAGCGACCTTTTCCAGATGCAATGTAAATATACCTTCAATTTTGATAAAGATTAGAGTAGGCCAACTGAACAAGTTTTACAACAATCGTTAACATGCACAGGGAATGCTGGAGAACCTCAATAGGTCTGGGGAGAGAGGGAGAGACAAAAATTAACGTTTCAAGTCCAGTATGACTCTTCCTCAGAACTGAAAGGTGTTGGAAAATAGGATTTTTAAAATCGCTTTTGACAGAGGCAGGGGTCCAGGACAAAGGACAAGGGGGTCGTTAATGGTGGAGAAAATCAGAAAATAAACAAGACAAGGCTGGGGATATGGGGGAGGGAGTGGGCAATGTAAAGAAAATGGAGAATGGAAATATTGAGATCAGTTTCTGAAGTTGTGGATTTCACTGTTGAGACCTTGAGGCTGTAACATGACTGAGCAGAAAATGAAGCCCTATTTCCCAAATTTGTGTTATACTTCGTTGGACCATTGCAGCAAACTTGGGGCACCCTCTCTCACCTTCAGATGGCTCACGTACGGAACGGTGGCTCAGTGGTCAGCACGGTTGCCTCGCTGTGCCAGACACCTGGGTTCAGTCCTATCCTCAGTCTGGCTGGAGTTTGCACGTTCTCCCTACATCTGTGTGGGTTTGGTCAGGTTTCCTCTCACAGTCAGGCTGGGTGGATTAGCCAGGAGAAATGCAGAGGTGGGTCTGGGCAGGCTGCTCTTTGGAGACCCGATGGGCTGAATGGCTTGCTTCCGTTCTGCAGAGATTCTATGATTCTTCATGTCTTCTCTTGACTTCACTATTTCCATTTCAGATGCGAGGCTGTTCATTGAGAAAAGAAACATTTTCCAAGACCTTTCAGTTCTGACAAAGAGTCATAATGGACTTGAAATTTTAACTCTCTCCAAAGTCCTGCTGTGTTTCTCCAGCATTATTTAGCTTTTCATTTTATTTTAGATTAGATTAAATTCCCTACAGTGTGGAAACATGCCCTTCAGCCGAACAAGTCCACATTGACCCTCTGAAGAGTAACCCACTCAGACCCATTTCCCTCTGACTAATGCACCTAATACTATGGGCAATTTAGCATGGCCAATTCACCTGACCCGCACATCTTTGGACTGTGGGAGGAAACCAGAGCACCTGGAGGAAACTCGCGCAGACACGGGAGAATGTGCAAGCCCCACACAGACAGTTGCCTGAGGCGGAAATCGAACCCAGGTCCCTGGCACTGTGAGGCAGCAGTGCTAACCACTGAGCCACCGTGCTGCCCCTAAAAAGTCTTTAACATACTCCAAGGTGCTGGGCAGCAGAGTATCAGACAAAATTTGACACTGTGTCCTGAAGAAGGGCCTGTGCCCGAAACGTCGAATCTCCTGTTCCCTGGATGCTGCCTGACCTGCTGTGCTGTTCCAGCAATAAAGTTTCAACTTTGATCTCCAGCATCTGCAGACCTCACTTTCTCCACTGTGTCATGTAAGGTGATTTAACCATTGGCCCAGTTGAAGCGATAAGTTCAATGAGTAGGCGAGAGAAAAACGGGAAGGTGCAATGAGGGAATTTCAGGACGTAGAGGTTAGCCAGCTGAAGGCCCCCAACTGTGGAATCAGAGTCAGGAGCTCAGGTCAAGATCAAATAGGTCAAATCATAGGAGCTTACAGCTGGTTTAAAAGAAAGAAACATTTGTACTTGAGCAACACTTTCTTAACATTAGATGTCTCTAGAGCTTTGACACCAGCCAAGGTTCCTCTTGAAGAGTGCTCATTGTTGGAATGGCTGAATCACAGCAGCTGATGTGCTGTTAGCAAGCTCACCTAAACAACAATGTGACCACGGCCACATAACCTGTTCTTCATGATGTTGATTGAGGAATGAATATTGGTCAGGATGCCAGGAATAACTCTCCTGCTTTTCTTGAAAACAATGGCATGGGATCTTTGATACGTACAGGAAGGTAGATGGGGGACCTCAATTTAATGTCTCAAGTGTCGTGGTAAAATGACTGGATTTGTAATCAAGAGCCACAGGTCAATGATCTGGAGATGTCGACTTGAATTCAATTGTGGCAACTACTAATTCAATAAAAAAATCCAGAATTCAATAAAAAATCCTGTCCTAATCATAGAATTCCTACAGTGTGGAAGTCCTCACAAATCCTCTGAAAAGCATCTCATTCATTTCCATCCCTGTAACCCTACATTTCCCATGGCTAATCTACCTAGCCTGCCCATCCCTGTACATTATGGGGCAATTTAACATGGCCAATCTACCTAAACTACACATTTTTGGACTGGGGGAGCAAACCGGAACACCCGAAGGAAGTCCAGGCCAACACGTGGAGAATGTGCAACCTCCACACAGGCAGTTGTTCAAGGGTGGAATTGAACCCGGGTCCCTGACGCTGTGAGGCAACAGCGCTAACCACTGAGTCACCATGGTGACCGTTAAACCATTGTGAATTGTCTTAAAAATTCATCTGGTTTACCATTGTCTTGTAGGGAAGTAAATCTATTGTCCTTACCTGGTCTGGTCTACATGTGACTCCAGACCCACATGTGACTCCAGACCCTCTGGGCAATTAGGGGTGGGTAATAAATGTTGGCTTAGCCAGCAATGACGACATCTCATGAATCAAAAAGTGTGGCACTGGAAAAGCACAGCAGGTCAGGCAGCATCCGGAGAGCATGAGACACGATGTTTCGGGCATAAGCCCTTCATCAGGAGTGTTCCTGAATGAATAATAAAAAAGCTGAAAGACACTCCGATCTCCAACAGTCCAATACTCCCTCAGTATTGCATTGTAATCAGCAAAATTGAGGCTGTAAGACCACAAATTTGAATTTTCTAATAGGAAAGTGTCCCAAATAAGGACGTAAGAATAAGAAACAAGGACAGAGTTTGCTAGAAAAGCTCCACAGGTCTTGCAGCATCTGTGAAGAGAAATCAAAGTTAACGTTTCCGGCCCTGTGACCCATCCTCAGAACCTGAGGTTTACCAACAACTTGTTTTTGTTTCTGATTTAAAGCATCCTCAGTTCTTTTAGTTTTTATGACAAAAGAATAAAGGTTGGCCATGCAGTTTGTTCACCTTCAATCAATTAAATCACTGCTGATCACCCACCGCAATGTCACTTTCCCAAATTATCTCCATTTGTTGTTAATTCATTCAGAGGATGAGGCCATCGCTGCTTAGGCTAGCATTTATTGCCCATCCCTATCTGCCAACAACATTGGTCTGCAGTCACATGCAGTCCAGACTGAGTAAGGATGGCAGATTTCCTTTGCTTTAGGGGATTAGTGAATTAGATGGGCTTTCCCTGACAATTGGCAATGGCTTCATGGTCATCATTAGACACTTAACTCCAGACTTTTTTTCCATTTAGTTCAACTCATCTGCCATTGTGGGATTTGAACTTGGTTCCCAGACGTTATCTGGGGCTCTGGGTTAACAGCGCAGTAATAGTACCCCTAGACCATCACCTCCTCATAGCTTCTTGGACTTCCCGTATAACGATCTCCAGAAATCTATTGGTTTATGTCTTGAACCTACTCAACAGGTCAGCTTCCATAACCCTTGACTGTTGAAAATTTCAAAGGAACACTCACCCTCTGAGTGAATAAATTCCTCCCCATTACAGCTTTCAATTACCTGTCCCTTATGTTCGTCGGTTTCAAACTCACCCCCAGACGGGGAAATATCCAGCGATATTCACCCTGCCACGTCCTCTATGAGTTTTGTAAGTTTCAATGAGATCATCATTCATTCTTTGAATTTGTAGACATCAAAGGCCTGGTTTGCTGAGAAGACAATTCTCCCATCCCAGAGATTAATCTGATGAACCTCCATTGCTCTGTCTCTATAGCAAGAGTTTAAAAATCCTCACCTCACCACCCTGTGCCCCCACCCCCTTTATTTGCAGCTCCCCCTTACATCCACCTCCTGTCCTGAAGAAAGGTTACACCTGAAATGTTGACTTCTCCCCTTCCTGATGCTGTCTGGCTTGCTGTGTTCTTCCAGCCTCCTGCTTGCCTGACTCTATGGGAAGTCTATCCTTCTTTCAACAAGAGACCTATGTTACACACAATACACCAGGTGCTGTCTCACTAATGCCTATACAATTGCCGCAAAGCATCTTTATTTCTGTATGACAATCCCCTCATGATGCACATACCATTTGCTTTCCTGACTAATTTTTGAACTTATATGTTGTCCTTTAGGATCTCATGAAGGAGGACACCTAAGTCCTGAGGACTTTAATACAATTAGGTGCTGGTCAGTTTAGATGTAGGTTGCATCCATATAACATTAGGATCAGTATTGACAGGTCAAGAGAAAATCTATAATCCATGTCTCCTGGTATTTTTGTCAGTTGAGGCAGATTTTAGAAGCCTTTGAAAAACCATGCAAATAAACAATTTTGGGAATGTTGTGGGGAAAGATTGCTGCAAGTGGAGAAAACAATGTGCCTGATGCCAAAGTAAGGCACATCAAAGCTATCCTGCTTGGCATGGCTACCCCAGTCAGACTGTTGCTTGCTATCAGAACCAGGGGCAGGAGTAGGCCATTCAGTCCCTCGCTCCTGTTCTACTATTCAGTTTGATCAGAAGTGATCTCACCTTGGCATTAACTCAACATCAATTGGGCAGCATGGTGGCACAGGGGTTAGCGCTACTGCCGCACAGTGCCAGGAATACGGGTTTGATTCTAGCTTTGGGCGACTGTCTGTGTGGACCCATGCAGGTCTTGAGCCTCCTCCATCGCCCAACCCCTGACACCAGGAGGAAGAACGCCTTATCTTCCGCCTTGGGAACCTCCAATCACACGGGATCAATGTGGATTTCACCTGTTCCCCCATTTCCCCTTCCCCAACCTTCCAACTTGGCACCGCCCTCTTGAATGGTCCTACCTGTCCATCTTCTTTCCTTCCAACCTATCACCATCAGCCCCCACTTTCATCTACCTATGCACTCTCAGCTAACTTCTCCCCAGCCCCACCCTCCCTCCAAGTTATGTCTCAGCCCACTTGACTCACAAGCCTCATTTCTGATGTTCCTTGGATACTGCCTGACCTGCTGTGCTTTTCCAGCACCTCACTCTTCAACTCTGTGGATTATGATGTCCAATTCTGATTTAAGAATGATTTCCCCATATGATATTGGGGTTGTGAGACCGCAATATATGGAGAAGATGGAGAAGATTATTCTCCATGCATTTTAGAAGGCTGAGTGAATATTTAACAGAAAGGTCATGACAGAGTGAATACAAAACGTAGAAAACGTGTACGTCACCATCATGTGAGCTGCAGACGGAGAATGGTGAGTGGCTGAGATGGTCTTCCTACTTGTAAAAGCTCTCAACAAAGGAATGTCAGTGTCACAAAGGTAGGGCTTTACTCAAGTGAAAAATATATTAAAAGCTAATAGCCAATGGCTTTCCCTTTACCGTTTTAAATAATTTATCAATCTCTTTACACAGCACCGGCTCCTCTGATAGAAACCAATCAGATGTCAAATAGTGGGAGATTGCTTAGAATATTTTGATTCAGAAGTTTAATCTTTTCTGAAGCACCGTTTGGAATGAAAAACTTAAACGATTCTACCAGTCACTCAAAGCACGAAGGAAAGTGTCAGTTAGAGCCCTAGCAGAATTAGTAACCTTTTGCCTGTACGGCTGACACAGAGCACTGGCCAAATCCCACTGAGCCCTGCAACATGCCCGTTCCAGGGCAACCTTCTATTTTTAACCTGGGTGGAGCTGTCAGTGAAACATTTTATTCATTGGATAACATGCCAATTTCCAAAAAAAAAAAATCCAAAATTGAAATGTACTTTGTTGCTCTCCATATCTATTAAGAATGTGTTGCAGCTGGTGTAATGTTTATATTACCAGACCAGTCATTGAAGGATTTGTACAGCATGGTCCAATTCATCCATGCTGACCTAGATAACCGAAATCAATCTAGTCCTTTAAACCATTTCTATTCATGTACCCATCTTGGCACCTTTTAAATGTTGTAATTGTACCAACCTCTGCTACTTCCTCTGGCAGCTTATTCAATAAATGCACCACCCTCTGCATGAAAATGCTGCCCCTTAAATCCCTTGCCCCTCTCACCTTAAACCTTTGCCCTCTAGTTTTGAACTCCCCTACCCTGGGAAAAAACCTTGACTATTTACCTTATCTAAGCCCCTCATGATTTTATTAACCTCTATAAGGACATTCCAGGAAAAAAAGCCTCTCCCTACAGATCAAACGCTCCAACCCTGGCAACATGCTTGTAAATCTTTTCTGAAGCCTTTCAAGTTTAACAACGTCCTTGCTGTAGCAAGGGTGGTATGGTGGCTCAGTGGTTAGCACTGCCGCCTCACAGCGCCAGGGACCTGGGTTTGATTCCTGCCTCGGGTGACTGTGTGGAGTTTGCACGTTCTCCCCGTGTCTGCGTGGGCTTCCTCTGAGCGCTTCAGTTTCCTCCCACAATCCAAAGATGTGCAGGTCAGATGAATTGGCCGTGCTGTTTGGTGCATTAATCAGGGTTAAATATAGTGTAGGGGAATGGGGCTGTGTGGGCTACTCTTCAGAGGGTCGGTGTGGACTTGTCGTGCTGTTTCCATTCTGTAGAGAATCTAATCTAGCAAGGAGACTGGAATTGAATGCAGTGTTCTAAAAGTGGCTTTAACCAATGTCCTAAACAGCCACAATATGACATCCCAACTCTAATGCTAACCAATAAAGGCAAGCATACCAAACACATGCTTCACTGCCCTGTCCACCTGTGACTCTACATTCTAGATTGCAGGGAGGTGGATGGACAGGTTTAGTGACCAATTAGACATGACGGTTATAAAGTCATAGAGTCATAGAGATGTATAGCATGGAAACAGATCCTTCAGTCCAACTCCTCCATGCTGACCAAATATCCTAAGTCCATCTCGTCCCATTTGCCAGCACTTGGCCCATATCCCTCTAAACCCTTTCTATTCATGTATTCATCCAGATGCCTTTTAAATGTTGTAATTGCACCACCCTCTGCCACTTCCTCTAGTATCTCATTCCATACACACACCACCCTATGCATGAAAACATTGCCCCTTAGGTCCCTTTTAAGTTTTTCCCCTCTCACCCTAAACCTATGCCCTCTAGTTCTGGACTCCTACACGCTGGGAAAAATACCATGTCTATTTACCTTATCCACGCCCCTCATGATTTTATATAAGGTCACCCCTCAGACTCCGATGCTCCTGGGAAAACAGCCCCAGCCTATTCAGTGTCTCCCTGTAGCTCAAATTCCTACAACCCTGGCAAAGGACATTCATACACAGTCACCTCCAGGAACACATCCTGATGGAGTTGCAAACCTAAATTTTAGCACTGGCTCCCATCCAAGTGTGAATGAAGACTTTCAACCTTTGGAAGGAGCCACGGAAACTCCGTGCTTCTTAAAACAAGTTCCCCTTTCAACTCTGGCATAATTTGAAGCCAACTCAGCACCTGTATCTTGCAGGGCTGTGCCAATTATTTCAGTTGCTAATTAACATATTATTTCATACTTGCCAGAATAAATATGCAGCTGGCACTATCATTTGTTTGCAACTCAAAGGAATGGTTTCACATTTATTTAAACAGCTGGTTGTCAAGGCATTTTAATCTGAGGGCCATTCAGCATTCCAGGTTTTTATGATCACTTTTCCCTTCAATCTTCCTGGAGTCAGTAAAGATGATGTAAATCTCTCTTTCTTATTAATTCACAGTTGTGAAAATTGCTGCAAAAGGTTGGCCGTTACAGACTGTGTTGAGTTGCCCTTGAGAAGGGTGGTGCTGAGCCACCTTCTCAAACTATGTCAATCTATGTGGGCTCAAGGCCTACCCACAATGCTGTTGCAGAGGGAGTTGGCTGTGAGGAAGGGGCCTCCACGAATTTGGTCCAGTGACAAGGAAAGAAGGACAATGTGTTTTCAAATCAGAAACAAAACAATGCTGGAAAAGCTCAGCGGGTCTGGTAGCATCTGTGGAGAGAAATCAGAGTTGACGTTTCGGGTTGGGTGACCTTTCCTCAGAACTGTACTTACAAATCAGGACAGCAGGTTGAAGGGAAACTTGCAGGGAATAATCTTCTCATAGAAACCCTATATAGTATGGAAGCAGGCCATTCAGCCCATTGAGTCTGCCACCGACCTTCCAACAGCATCCCACCCAGACCTACCCCCTCCCAGCAACCTACCCCAATAAGCCTGCATGTCCCATGGCCAATCCACCTAACCTACACATTCCTGGACACTATTGGCAATGTAGCATGGTCAATCCACCTAACCTGCACATCTTTGGATCGTGGGGGAAAACCGGAGGACATGGGGGAAACCCATGCAGATACGGAGGGAATGTGCAAACCCCCACAGTCACCAAGGGTGAAATTGAACCTGGATTTTTTGGCGCTGTGAGACAGCAGTGCTAACCACTGAACCACTGTGCCAACCCTGGCCAGGTATATATCTATTTGCCTCTGCCCTTGCCTTTTTATGGATTGGGGAGCTAGAGATTAGGAGATTTGGGAAACATCCTCAAAATGAGGAGGGGTCAGGCCAGAGTAGATAAAGAGAAATTGTGTATGCGGGGGAAGGATTGCGAAGCAACCAATTGGTAAAACAAGCAATGGAGACCTGAGGTAAAACAAAACACATTTACCCAGTGTGTTTGGGCTCTGGAGCACACTGCCTGTAGGAATAATGGGGTGAGATGTGTTTGAGAATTTCAGAAGAGAATTTGACAATTCTCTGAACAGAATAAAGCGGCAGGGGAGTAGGGCTAGGTGAGTTGCTTTTGAGTTAACACAGACACAGGACTGATTGGCTTCCTTCCATGAAATAATCATTCCAGACTGTAGAAGCAGCTGTCTAAGGAGCCTTGGTGAACTTCTGCAGAGTGTCTTGCATTTTGTGCGCACCATTTCTGTTGCGTGTCAGTAGAGTTGAGGAAATTTTTCACAGGTGATAGCGAGTCTGTGGAATTCTTTACTACAGAAGGCTGTTGAGGCTGGGTTGTTAAATATACTCAGGCCTGATGGATTTTTAATCATTAAGGAAATCGAGGGCTATTGGGAAATGTTAGCGAGGAGTACCAGATCTGGATTATCTCATTGAATGGCAAAGCAAACTCGATGGGCTGAATGGCC
Organism: Chiloscyllium plagiosum; assembly: GCF_004010195.1. Classification (NCBI taxonomy): domain Eukaryota; kingdom Metazoa; phylum Chordata; class Chondrichthyes; order Orectolobiformes; family Hemiscylliidae; genus Chiloscyllium; species Chiloscyllium plagiosum. The sequence continues at coordinate 9,181,716 of NC_057713.1, forward strand.
TACTTCTGTTTTTAGGTTCGTGTGACATTACCACTTTGCTGTCATCTCTCCATTTACCATTATTTTTGACAGGATGGAGCAGGATTCCTCCAATTCGTTGTTGCAAAGACCGACTGTTATAATGGAGTGAACAATCCCATGTGGACTATCTTTGATGTGGGTGGGGAATTCCAGATACTTTTAAACTGGAAAGATCCAGAAGATGGCTGTAGAGAGCTGAGTTTTAATGAAAACAGCCCTCTGTCAGCTCATATGTAACTAAATGAAATGGGTTCCAGATTGAACAATACTGTGCACACGGTGGCAATCTTAGTTTTTATGCTTTCACACAAAGTGTGCATTGTCCATCTTAGGCTGTCATTTATTGCCCATCCCTAACTGACATTGATGTCAAATTACCTTCTTGAACGGCTGTAGTCTGTGTGGTGAAGGGACAGTGCTGTTAGGAAAGATATTCCAGGATTTTTCACCCAGTGAAGGAAAAGAAATGTATTCCCAAGTCAGGATAGTGAGTGGCTTGAAGAATGTAGTGATTGGAATGAGGTTGGCCAAGTGGATATCATTCAATATGAGTTCCCTGATTGGGACTGTTAACCTGGATCAATCGTGGAGCCCTGCCTGACAGATCTAAACAGGAGTCTCAGGGATTCTCCTTACTCTACGGTCTGGCTCTGAGATTACTGGTCAGAGTTCATGTACTGTGCATGTGTAAATAAATGGTGAGTAGGTGATGCGATAAGGACCTCTGCAGATAGGTTCTTGAGTATCAAGGAGATTAAGAGTAACAGGGAGAGAACGGGAGAATGGGTTTGAGAAACTTAACAGCCATGATTGAATGGCAGAGCAGACTCGATGGGCTGAATGGCCTAATTACTGCTCCAATGCCTTATGGTCTAATAGGAACTTACTTCCTGTGGTCTTCCCATGTATTTGCTGCCCTTGTTCTTCTAGATGGAAATGGTTGTGGGTTTCGAAGGTGTTCTGTATGGAGCCCTTGGTAAGTTATTGCAGTGCATTTTGTGCATCGCCAGTGACAGGCTGTTTACTTAGATTATAAATGACTTCTTATAAATTCCAGCAGCTGATGAGATCACAAAGGTCTTATTTTCTCTTTCCTTTAGGTCTCTTGCCTTTGCTCTGGTAATTTCATTTTCTGCGTGGTTACATTTCAAAAGCACTTCATTGGCGATGAAATGCTTTGGGACCTTTTATGGTCAGGAACAGGACTGTTTACATGGCTGTTCAGTCTGCTTTTCTTTCTCCTTGCTCATTCCTTATCTCCCTTTTTTTCTGCCACAAGCACTAATCATTTTCCCACAGCCAGCCTCCAGCAGAACAGAATTTATAACTGCTGGGTGCTGGTTCCAGTCTTCTCTCTGATAATGTGATTATTTTTCAGAAATTGCTTTTGCAGCAACTTGTCAAACTGTGCCTGCTAATACCACCTTGTAGGTAATACAGGTTACAGCAGTGTGAGGCTGAATATTGGCACATTGACGTTGAAATTTATCAATTCCGTTGTGATACTTCCAGGAAAAATAATGGTGACGAATTAATTGAACCTCATGATAATTAATTCCATTAAAAGCACTCCTGCACAGATGACCATAAGGATTTTTCCACGCTTTCAGGAAGTATTTAAATATCAGGTTATTAGTGTTTCAGGAAATAGTTGATTAAGGGGCTATCTCAAACCAAATTTAGATAAATATTTTTTTTCCAAGACTGAATGAGATTCACCTCAGGAGATCTCCCACCCCCAGCTTCCAACCTCATAGTCCGGGAACCCCGCACTGCCCGGTTCTACCTCCTTCCCAAGATCCACAAGCCTAACCACCCTGGCCGACCCATTGTCTCAGCATGCTCCTGCCCCACTGAACTCATCTCTAAGTATCTCAACACTGTCCCATCCCCCCCTAGTCCAGGAACTCCCCACATGTGTTCCAGACACCACCCATGCCCTCCACCTCCTCCAAGACTTCCATTTCCCCGGCCCCCAACGCCTCATCTTCACCATGGATATCCAATCCCTCTACACCTCCATCCGCCATGACCAGGGCCTCCAAGCCCTCTGTTTCTTCCTCTCCCGACGTCCCCAACAGTACCCTTCCACCAACACTCTCATTCGTTTGGCCGAACTGGTCCTCACCCTGAATAATTTCTCCTTCGAATCCTCCCACTTCCTCCAGACCAAAGGGGTAGCCATGGGCACCCGTGTGGGCCGCAGCTATGCCTGTCTCTTTGTTGGCTACGTAGAACAGTCGATCTTCCGTAGTTACACCGGCACCACTCCCTATCTCTTCCTCTGCTACATTGATGACTGCGTTGGCGCCACCTCGTGCTCCGGGAGGAGATTGAGCCATTCATCAACTTCACCAACACATTCCAGACCTTAAATTTACCTGGACCATCTCTGACACCTTCCTCCCCTTCCTGGACCTCTCCATCTCCATTAATGATGACCGACTTGACACCGACATTTTTTACAAACCCACCGACTCCCACAGCTACCTGGATTACAC
>NC_057713.1:9184922-9188235 GCF_004010195.1 Chiloscyllium plagiosum
TGACCTATCACCTTCATCCCCTCCCCCACTCACCTATTGTACTCTATGCTACTTTCTCCCCACCCCCACCCTCCTCTAGCTTATCTCTCCACGCTCCAGGCTCACTGCCTTTATTCCTGATGAAGGGCTTTTGCCCGAAACGTCGATTTCAAAGCTCCTTGGATGCTGCCTGAACTGCTGTGCTCTTCCAGCACCACTAATCCAGAATCTGGAGTGGGAATAGTGACCCAGGGACTGGAGTGGTGATAGTGACCCAAGGGCTGGAGTGCGGATAGTGACCCAGAGGCTGTAGCGGGGATAGTAACCCTGAGGCTGGAGTGGTGATAGTGACCCAAGGGCTGGAGTGCGGATAGTGACCCTGAGGCTGGAGTGGTGATAGTGACTCAAGGGCTGGAGTGCGGATAGTGACCCAGAGGCTGTAGCGGGGATAGTACCCCTGGGGCTGAAGTGGGGATAATGACCCAGGGCATGAGTGGGGATAATGACCCAGGGCAGGAGTGGGGATTGTGACCCAGGGCCTGGAGTGGGGATAGTGAACCAGAGTCTGGAGTGATGGATAGTGACCCAGCGCCTGGAGTGGGGATAGTGACCCAACACCTGGAGTGGTGGATAGTGACCCAGGGACTGCAGTGGGGATAGTGACCCAGTGGCTGGAGTGTGGATAGTGAACCAGGGACTGGAGTGTGGATAGTGACCCAGGGGCTGGAGTGGGGATAGTGAACCAGGGGCTGGAGTGGGGATAGTGACCCAGGGGCTGGAGTGGGGATAGTGAATCAGGGGCTGGAGTGGGGATAGTGACCCAGGGGCTGGAGTGGTGATATGACCCAGGGGATAAAATGGGGATTGTGACCCAGGGGCTCGAGTGTGGGACAGTGACCCAGGGGCTGGAGCGGGGATAGTGACCCAGAGGCTGGAGCGGAGATAGTAACACTGAGGCTGGAGCGAGGCGAGTGATCCAGCGCCTGGAGTTGGGATAATGTCCCATGGCTGGAGTGGGGATAGTGACCCAGCGAAGGAGTGGGGATAGTGACCCAGAGGCTGGAGTGGGGATAGTGACCCAGCGCTTGGAGTGGGGATAGTGACCCAGGGGCTGGAGTGGGGATAGTGACCCAGCGCTTGGAGTGGGGATAGTGAGCCAGAGGCTGGAGTGGGGATAGTGACCCAGCGCTTGGAGTGGGGATAGTGACCCAGGGGCTGGAGTGAGGATAGTAACCCAGGGGCTGGAGTGAGGATAGTGACCCAGGGGCTGGAGTGGGGATAATGTCCCATGGCTGGAGTGGGGATAGTGACCCAGCGAAGGAGTGGGGATAGTGACCCAGGGGCTGGAGTGAGGATAGTGACCCAGGGACTGGAGTGGTGGATAGTGATCCAGCGCCTGGAGTGGGGATAGTGACCCAGGGCATGAGTGGGTATAATTTCCCATGGCATGAGTGGGGATAGTGACCCAGGGCAGGAGTGAGGATAGTGACCCAGGGACTGGAGTGGGGATAGTGACCCAGGGGCTGGAGTGAGGGATAGTGACCAGGGCCTGGAGTGGGGATACTGACGCAGGGGCTGGAGTAGGGATAGTGACCAAGGAGCTGGAGTGGGGATAGTGATGCTGGGACTGGAGTGGGGGATAGTGACGCGTGGCTGGAGTGAGGGATAGTGATCAAGGAGCTGGAGTGGGGATAGTGATGCTGGGACTGGAGTGGGGATAGTGACCCAGGGGCTGGAGTGGGGATAGTGACCCAGGGGCTGGAGTGTGGATAGTGACCCAGGGGCTGGAGTGTCGATAGTGAACCAGAGGTTGGAGTGGGGATAGTGACCCAGAGGCTGGAGTGGGGCATAGTGACCCAGGGGCTGGAGCAGGGATAGTGACCCAGGGGCTGGAGTGGGGGATAGTGACCCAGGGGCTGGAGTGGGGTTAGTGACCCAGAGGTTGGAGTGGGGTTAGTGACCCAGAGGCTGGAGTGTTGGATAGTGATCCAGCGCCTGGAGTGGGGACAGTGACCCAGGGGCTGGAGTGGCGATAATGACCCGGGGGCTGGAGTGGGGGCTGTGACCCAGGGGCTGGAGTGGGGATAGTGATCCAGCGCCTGGAGTGGGGACAGTGACCCAGGGGCTGGAGTGGCGATAATGACCCGGGGGCTGGAGTGGGGACAGTGACCCAGGGGCTGGAGTGGGGATAGTGACCCAGCGCCTGGAGTGGGGACAGTGACCCAGGGGCTGGAGTGGCGATAATGACCCGGGGGCTGGAGTGGGGACAGTGACCCGGGGGCTGGAGTGGGGATAGTGACCCAGCATCTGGAGTGGGGATAGTGACCGAGGGGATAAAATGGGGATTGTGACCCAGGGTCTCGAGTGTGGGACAGTGACCCAGGGGCTGGAGCGGGGATAGTAACACTGAGGCTGGAGCGAGGTGAGTGATCCAGCGCCTGGAGTGGGGATAATGTCCCATGGCAGGAGGGGGGATAGTGATCCAGAGGCTGGAGTGAGGATAGTGACCCAGGGACTGGAGTAGGCAGAGTGACCCAGCACTTGGAGTGGGGATAGTGACCCAGGGCATGAGTGGGGATAATGACCCAGGGCAGGAGTGGGGATAGGGACCCAGAGGTTGGAGTGGGGATAGTGACCCAGGGACTGGAGTAGGGATAGTGACCCCGCACTTGGTGTGGGGATGGTGACCCAGGACAGGAATGGCGATATTGACCCAGAGGCTGGAGTGGGGATAGTGACGCTGGGACTGGAGTGGGGATAGTGACCCAGGGACTGAAGTGTGGATAGTGACCTAGGGGCTGGAGTGGGTATAATGACCCAGTGCAGGAATGGGGATAGGGACCCGGAGGCTGGAGTGGAGATAGTGACCCAAGGACTGGAGTTGGAATAGTGATGCATGGCTGGAGTGGGAGATAGTGACCAGAGCCTGGAGTGGGGATAGTGACCCATGTGCTGTAGTGGGGATAGTGACGCAGGGACTGAAGTTTGGATAGTGACCCAGGGGCTGGAGTGTGGATAGTGACCCAAGGGCTGGAGTGTGAATAGTGACCCAAGGGCTGGAGTGTGAATAGTGAACCAGAGGCTGGAGTGGGGATAATGACCCAGGGGCTGGAGTGGGGATAGTGACCCAGGGGCTGGAGTGGGGATAGTGACCCAGGGGCTGGAGTGGGGATAGTGACCCAGGGGCTGGAGTGGGGATAGTGACCCAGGGGCTGGAGTGGGGATAGTGACCCAGGGGCTGGAGTGGGGATAGTGACCCAGGGGCTGGAGTGGGGATAGTGACCCAGGGGCTGGAGTGGGGATAGTGACCCAGGGGCTGGAGTGTGGATAGTGA
>NC_057713.1:9189086-9194305 GCF_004010195.1 Chiloscyllium plagiosum
CGGTGTGTGGACAGCAGTGGGGGTCAGGCTGGGAGTGGTGTGTGGATGGTAGTGAGCGTCAGGCTGGGAGTGGTCTGTGGACGGCGGTGAGGGTCAGTCTGGGGACGGTGTGTGAGCGACCCTTAGGCGGGAGTGGGGGATGTTGACCCAGGGATTGGAGTGGGGATAGTGACTAGGGCCTGGAGTGGGGACAGTGACCCAGGGGCTGGAGTGGGGACAGTGACCCAGGGACTGAAGTTTGGATAGTGACCCAGGGGCTGGAGTGGGTATAGTGACCCAGGGGCTGGAGTGGGGAAAGTGATGCAAGGACTGGAGTGGGGAGAGTGACCCAGCATCTGGAGTGTGGATAGTGACCCAGGGCATGAGTGGGGATAATGACCCAGGCAGGAGTGGGGATAGGTACCCAGGGACTGGAGTGGGAATAGTGACCCAGGTGCTGGAGTGGGATAGTGACCCAGGGGCTGGAGTGGGGAATAGTGACCCAGGGGCTGGAGCGGGGATAGTAACCCTGAGGCTGGAGTGAGGAGAGTGACCCAGAGGCTGGAGAGCGGATAGTGACCCAGAGGCTGGAGTACGGATAGTGACCCAGGGGCTGGAGTGGGGATATTGACCCAGGTGCTGGAGTGGGATAGTGACCCAGGGGCTGGAGTGGGATAGTGACCCAGGGGCTGGAGTGGGGATAGTGACCCAGGGGCTGGAGAGTTGATAGTGACCAAGCGCCTGGAGTGGGGATAGTGACCCAGGGACTGGAGTGAGGATAGTGACCCGGGGGCTGGAGTGGGGATAGTGACCCAGGGCCTGGAGTGGGGATAGTGACCCAGGGACTGGAATGCGGATAGTGACCCAGGGGCTGGAGTGGGGATAGTGACCCAGAGGCTGGAGTGGGGATAGTGACCCAGGGGCTGGAGTGGGGAATAGTGACCCAGGGCTGGAGCGGGGATAGTAACCCTGAGGCTGGAGTGAGGAGAGTGACCCAGCGCTTGGAGTGGGGATATTGACCCAGGGCAGTAGTGGGGATAGGGACCTGGAGGCTGGGGTGTGGATAGTGACCCAGGGGTTGGGGTGTGGATAGTGACCCAGGGACTGGAGTGGGGAGAGTGTCCCAGCACTTGGAGTGGGGATAGTGACCCAGGGACTGGAGTGGGGATAGTGACCCAGAGGCTGGAGTGGGGATAGTGACCAAGAAGCTGGAGTGGGGGCTAGTGACCCAGAGCCTGGAGTCGGGTTAGTGACCCAGGGCCTGGAGTGGGGATAGTGACCCAGGGGCTAGAATGGTGATAGTGACCCATGGGCTGGATTGTGGACGTGGGCCCAGAGGCTGGTGCAGGGATAATAGCTCAGTGTGGAGCATGGCAGCAGCGAGTGGTCATACCACGTGGAGGCCCCTGCGCCCGTCTGCTATGGAGAGCCTTTGGAGAGAGACTGTGATGATTTTTTCTCAACTTTGCCTCTAGTCTTTTTCTGACCTGTGGTGACACTGTGTATTGCTGTAATGTAACCTTTGTTTTACCTAATTTCTTTGTTCTGTAACTGACGACTGTACCCAGGTAACTTTGTACCTGAGATGGTGCTGTAAGTGGCAATTTTTAAACTGTTCACTGTACTCGCTTGAGCACATGTGACACTAAAGCAACCACCTGATGAAGGAGCAGCGCTCCGAAAGCTAGTGCTTCCAAATAAACATTTTTGACTAGAACCTGCTTTTGTGTGATTTTCAACTTTGTATACCCTAGTCCAACACCAGCACCTCCAAGTCATGGGTATTCAGAGAAGGTTTCCTTGACAAATACCTTGGATAGAGGTACTATTTTATAGGAAAACGTTGGGCACACTAGGTCTCTTCCCATTCGAGTTGAGCAGAATGAGAGTTGATATTATTGAGACATATAATATTGTATAGGTTACATTTTGTTACCTGTGAACTTTAAAAATGGGAAAAGATACTGCTTTGAAACAAAGGACTATATAAGAAAGATGTTACAATTTAAAATTAAAAAAATTATATACATACATTTTGCCTTATTCAAGCAGTGGGATGGATATGATAGATACCTCACAACATGAACCTATGGCCCAGTGACAGACTTTGGATTGATTTTCCAACCAGGACCGACTTTGTGTGTGGTCAGGAGTGCTCAGCATCGTAACAAGTTCTTGACTGGTTCCTGGGCGAATGGCAACAGCTTTGAGTTGGACACTACAGCAGAAACATTCAGCCTGTGAAGGAAAGATTACCTAACCTTTTCTCTAGTTGCCTGCCGCTCCCAATACAGCATTGTGTTCCCATTGTCAACATTTCTACCTGAGGCCTGTTGCAGTTTTTGAACAAAGTTCAATGCAAGGCAACCTCAAACAAACATAACTAGAGGGCATAGGTTTAGGGTGAGAGGGGAAAGATATAAAAGAGACCTAAGGGGCAACTTTTTCACACAGAGGGTGGTGCGTGGATGGAATGAGCTTCCAGAGGATGGCGTGGAGGCTGGTACAATTGCAACATTTAAGAGGCATTTGGATGGATATATGAATAGGAAGGGTTTGGAGGGATATGGGCAGGGTGCTGGCAGGTGGGACGAGATTGGGTTGGAATATCTGGTCGGCATGGACGGGTTGGACCGAAGGGTCTGTTTCCATGCTGTACATCTCTATGACTCTATGACTCTAAATGCTGGAGAAACTCAGCAGGTCTGATGGCATCTGCAAAGAGAGAAACAGAGTTAGCATTTCCAGTGTCTGACTCTCCTTGTATTTCCCCAGTGGTCTCTGTGACTGTTTCAGATTTCTAGCATCAGCACTATTTCACCTTTATAGGCAGACCCCAGGGCGGAATTAATTTGTAAGCAAGTTAGAACACAACACAGGACAATATAGAGCAGCTGTTTGAAAGTGCAGAAAATGTCTGTATGTCACGCCTTTAAAATTATTCCCCTGTATGAGATAGCGTTTGTGTATAAATCAGGGATCCCTGTGCACTGAACTCTTACCTTGATAGACCCATTCAAATGATTGACATGGTGCCAAATAATACATGGTTGTCAACATGTTTGACGTTACAGCCTTGTGCACATGAACACAAAGGATCTTTGCTACAAAGTAGTCTGCCATGCAGCAGAGAATAATCAATAATAACAACTTGATTATCAAACAGTTACACATTCCGATATGAACCATCTATGTCACTGCCTTCCAATCAATCCCATGTCATGCACCGAGAGAGTTGAAATGAATGAAAACAGAAGGGAATCGAAATAAATCAGAATGGTTTATTGTTGGAAAATTTCAAGAGCTTGAGAATGCTTTGGACGTTTTCTCTAACAATGGATTATTTTGTCACTGTGCTGAAGCTCATTTGACATGGTCAGAAATTGCAATCATTCGAATATGATCTGCTTTGATTTATGTAGGTTACAGATGGATGGAAGAACAATGTATCACCGAGATAAATGATATTTTTAATTGAATGTGACTGAGAGATTTTCATTGTAATTACAAATGACAAGCATAAGGTCATAAGGAATTGGAACAGGAGTAGACCATTCAGCCCATTAATTTTTCTTTGCCATTCAACAAAATCCTGGTTTATATGATGGTGGCCCCCTATTGATCAAAAATCTATCTAAGTCAACCATGAATATATTCAATGACCAGCCTCCATTGTTGTCTATAGAACAGAATTCCAAAACTGCTGGCCTTCTGAGAGATGATTTGGTGGGTCCCTGAGTTTTTGAACTCTTCTTCCTTATTCTAGATTTCTATTGTTGTATTCCTGATAAGGCCATAAAACCACAAGACATAGGAGCGGAAGTAAGGCCATTCAGCCCATCGAGTCCACTCCGCCATTCAATCATGGCTGATGGGCATTTCAACTCCACTTACCCGCATTCTCCCCGTAGCCCTTAATTCCTTTTGACATCAAGAATTTATCAATTTCTGCCTTGAAGACATTTAGCGTCCCAGCCTCCACTGCACTCTGTGGCAATGAATTCCACGGCCCACCACTCTCTGGCTGAAGAAATGTCTCCGCATTTCTGTTCTGAATTGACCCCCTCTAATTCTAAGGCTGTGTCCACGGGTCCTAGTCTCCTCACCCAACGGAAACAATTTCCTAGCGTCCACCCTCTCCAAGCCATGTAGGGCTTTTGCCCGAAATGTCGATTTTCCTGCTCCTCGGATGCTGCCTGAACTGCTGTGCTTTTCCAGCACCACTCTGATCTAGAATCTGGTTTCCAGCATCTGCAGTCCTTGTTTTTACTTTCTATTGTTATATGATGTGTCAAGGGCTTATGCCCAAAATGTTGATTCTCCTGCTCCTCAGGAAGAGTCAATAGTTGTCCAAAGCAGAGTAATTGGATTTGAAATGTTAACTCTGTTTTTCTCTGCGTCAAAGGTGCTGTGCTTTTCTAGCACCACACTCTTCACTCTGATCTCCAGCATCTGCAGTCCTCACTTTCTCCGGATTTATATATATATAAACATACATCATTTTAAAATTTGGATTTCAAAGTAGTACCATAAGGGTTATTTTTGTCAAGTTTATAGAAAACTAGGTCAGACTACCCTTCCAGAATGTGTATGTGTCAGGGAACAGGTGGCAGTGAATCCCTGGAGTGTTAATGGAAAATTGTTTCTACTGTGTTGGTAAATGACAAGTTGATATTGAAAGCCATTATCTTGTTTCAGCTTAGAATTACCAAGGATTAGTTTTTGCTTGAGTGAAGCCAGAGATTGAAGGTTTTTAGGGCAGTTTGGGGACACATGAATGGGGTCAGAAGCAAGTATAGTATTTTTTTCCCAAGAAAGGAGATTTTCAGAGCAGTTAGGAATAAGATTAAAAAGAGCATTGAATATTACATTGAACATTACATTGAACATTACAGCGCAGTACAGGCCCTTCAGCCCTCAATAAGAAGGGCTTATGCCCGAAACGTCGATTCTCCTGTTCCTGACCTGCTGCGCTTTTCCAGCAACATATTTTTCAGCTCTGATCTCCAGCATCTGCAGTCCTCACTTTCTTCATACTAATCTGAAGCCCATCCCACCTACACTATTCCATGTACGTCCATTTGCCTGTCCAATGATGACTTAAATGTACTTAAAGTTGGCGAATCTACTACCGATGCAGGCAAAGCATTCCATACCCTTACTACTCTCTGAGTAAAGAAACTACCTCTGACATCTGTCTTATACCTATCTCCCCTCACTTTAAAGTTGTGTCCCCTCGT
>NC_057713.1:9195230-9202095 GCF_004010195.1 Chiloscyllium plagiosum
CCTTCGTCACTATCCACAACTCCACCGACCTTAGTGTCGTCCGCAAATTTATTAACCCACCCTTTTAAACCCTCATCCAGGTCTTTTATAAAAATGACGAACAGCAGTGGACCCAACACTGACCCCTGCGGTACACCGCTAGTAACTGAACACCAAGATGAACATGTTCCATCAACTACAACTCTCTGTCTTCTTTCAACAAACCAATTACTGATCCAAACTGCTATGTCTCCCACAATCCCATTCCTCTGCATTTTGTACAATAGCCTACTGTGGGGAACCTTATCGAACGCCTTGCTGAAATCCATATGCACCACATCAACCGGTTTACTCTCATCTACCTGTTTGGTAACTTTGTCAAAAACGTTGATAAGATTCTTTAGGCACGACCTACCCTTTGCAAAACTGTGCTGACTATCTCTGATCAGATTATTCTTTTCTAGATGGTTATAAATCCTATCTCTTATAACCTTTTCCAACACTTTACCAACAACTGAAGTGAGACTCACTGGTCTGTAATTACCAGGGTTGTCTCTGCTACCCTTTTTGAACAAGGGAACCACATTTGCGATCCTCCAGTCCTCAGACACTATTCCTGTAGACAATGATGATTTGAAGATCAATGCCAAAGGCTCGGCAATCTCTTCCCTTGCTTCCCAGAGGATCCTAGGATAGATCCCATCTGGCCCAGGGGACTTGTCTATTTTCAACTCTGCAGTAATTCTAATACCTCTTCCTTGTGAACCTCAATCACACCTAGTCTAGATGCAAGTATCTCTGTATCATCTTCGCCAACATTTTCATTTTCTATAGTGAACACTGCCGAAAAATATTTAGTTTGTGTAATTTTCGGAATAGGAGTATTTGTTTAAAAATCTGCAATAATTCAAAGATGGCTGGGTCTGAGTTTGCAGTTTTGAGAATATCCATACAGGTATAAGAAAGCTCTAAAGTACACAGGGAGAACTAGTTACACCAAACTTCAATAAAACCAGCAATCTCTGGAGAAACACTATGGGTCTGGCACCATCTGTGCAGAGAGAAACAGAGTTTACATTTCAAATCTAATTACTTTGCTTCGGAGAACTATTGCCTCTTCCTGAAAAGTTGATGAAGGCAGAGTCCTTGAATATTTCAAAGGCAGAGGTAGACAGATTTGTGATAAGCAAATGGTTGAAAGACCATCAGGTGTGGCAAGAACATGGACTTGAGGTTACAATCCAATCAGCATGGATTTTATTGCATGGTGGAGCAGACTTGAGGGGCTGAATGGCCTAATTCTACTCCTCATTTTTATGTGTGTATATAAAACTGAATACAGTTCTTTAAGTATGGTCTCATCGTATTTTTTATTCATGCCTGGGATGTAGGTGTCACTGGTTAGACCAGTATTTATTGCCTATTCCTGATTTCGCAAGGAGAAGTTCAGAATCAGTGTTACTGTCTGAGTTACATGTAAGCCTGTAATTTCCTTCCCTAACTGACATGAATGAATCAGATTGTTTTTTTCCTGACAACTGACAATGATTTCAGGGTCACCATTCAATTCTTAATTCTGGGTTTTTGTTGGATTCAAATCACACTATTGCCCATGGAGATCAAGGTTTGAACCCAGGTCCTCAGAACATTATCAGAACATTACCTGGGTCTCTGGATTAATACCATGAGGCTGTCACCTCCTCATTTACCTTCACTGTTTTAGCAAGCCTTCCCTGTGTTTATATTCACTGCTGCTTGCAATAAAGAGTTGCATTCCATTTGTTTTCCAAATTACTAATTGTACCTGGATATTAAATAAAAATCCACTCTCCTACGTCGAGAAGGTATTTCTCAGACTTGTAATGTTTGATCTTTTGAAGTGGAAGAAAGTTTCTGCCCCGAAAGGACTTAAGATGGTAATTGCCTGTTCATCAATCGCTTGTATGCCTAATTAAGGCTTGATTTGCAATGCAAATGAGATTCTCAACACAGACGTAGGCTGGGTCCTAAAGTCACTCAATTCTTCCTGCTGAAAACATGGTTTCTGAATGACTGCATGTTTACGTCAACAAATGCACTGAGTTTATTGAATCATTAACTTTTTAACATTAAAATGTGGATTGTGATGTCAGTGTGTGACTTGAAGATTTCTGATTAACTTTTCCACCAGTAGTGGCTATACCTCCAACTGTCAAGCTCCAGAGTGTCCTCTCTACACCTCTACCACCAACGCTCAGCAGCAATATTGTGCCCCGGTTTCAAGATGCACTGCAGAAATTCACCCAAACTCCTTAAACAGCACCTTCCAAGCCCATGACCACTTCCATCAAGAAGGAGAAGTGTGGGAGCACCTGCAAGATCCACTCTGAGCCACTCACCATCTTATTGTGGAAATATATCGCTGTTCCTTCACTGTTGCTGGCTCAAACTTCTGGACTTACCTCCCTCAGGGCTTTGAGGGTCTACCTACAGAATATGGACTGCAGCGGTTCAGGGAAGCAACTCATCACTGCTTTCTCAAGGGCAGGTAGCCACTGGCAATAAATGCTGTTCTGACCACTGATGCCCATAGCTTGTGAGTGAATAAAAAACTTTATCTGCGTTTCTCTTCCTTTAAGATGCTCTTTAAGACTTAGTTCTTTGAACATGTTTTTGGTCATTTTGCCCTAATGCCTCCTGGTGTGTGTTTGCCTCCATAAATGGTATTTAACTTGAAGAATGAATACTTATATTATCGCCCATAACATTAGAAACTGGGTTTGGTCCTTGTGATATTGAAAAATCCAACAGTGATTGATTAGAACTATTTATTAAAGATAAACATTATTGGGGTCAGTTCGTTCAGTTGGTTGGATGGCTGGTTGTGATGCAGAGTGATGCCAACAATGTGGGTTCAATTCTTGCAGTGTCTGAGTTTACCATAAACATTCCACCCTCTCTAACCCATCTCCAGTCTGATGTGTGGTGACCCTCAGGTTAATCTCATTACCAGCTCTCTCTCTCTGTCTCTCTGTCTAATGAGAGAGTGTGGTGACTTTACTTCTGATTACAAACATTATATTCCTCAGCCTCATGAGTGTCTGGCTAACTGTAAGCTATTATATTACATCAGAACAATGTGATTCCATTAGAGTGTCATGCTTCAAATGACTTGAGATAAGATGGAATATGAGATCTTTTGTATCTTCATGTCGTGTATTTGGGGCAGCACGGTAGCTCACTGGTTAGCACTGCTGCCTCATAGTGCCAGGGACATGGGTTCGATCCCAGCCTTGGGTGTCTGTGTGGAATTTGCACATTCTCCCCATGTCTGTGGGGGTTTCCTCCGAGTACTCTGGTTTCCTCCCACGGTCCAAAGTTGTGCAGGTTAGTTGGATTGGCCATGCTAAATTGCCCATAGCATTCCAGGATGTGCAAGCTAGGTGGATTAGCCATGGGAAATGCAGGTTTCCAGGGATAGGGTAGGGGGGATGTGTCTGTGTCAGATACTCTTTGGAAGGTCGGTGTGAACCCAAGGACCAAATGGCCTGCTTCCACCATTGTAGAGATTCTGTGATGCAGTGCTGTGACCATCACCAGGGGCATGTCTGTCACAGGTAGACTGACTGTGGGACATAACAAAGTTCCTGCTTTGGCTGCTTGCCAATTGTTGCTTGATTGCATTCCTATTGGTTAGCTTTGGGACATACAAGTGCTATACAAATGCTAGCTGTTGTTGCTATTGTTCAGAAAAATGATTTGAGCCTTCAACTCATCTCAAAGTTGATGAAACTTTTCTCTTGGTAATGCTAGATTTCCTGAAATCCTTTGACAGAATTCCTCATCAGAATTTCTAATCCAAGCTCTTACATGCTACAATCAGGTGACATGATTAAATTGGATCGGGCACTTCTTAATTTTCACAGGGCGGAGAGTGGCTGGATAATTTCAATTTATCAAAGACTAAGATGGACAGATTTTTAATCAGTATGGGAATCCGGTATGGGGAAAAGGCAGGAAAGTGGAGTTGAGGATTATCAGATCAAGTGTGATCTCATTGAACAGTGGAACTGACTTGATGGGCTGATTGGCCTGCCTCTGATTCGAGGTCTCGTAGTATTATAATGTACGATCATAAATTATCCTAGGGATGTTCTATCGGAGTGTCAGAATGTATTGTGTGGGGACATTTACTTTCCTTGACATAAACAAATGTCTTTTCCAGCAAGTTAAAAAAAATCCCAGGATCAACTATTTGGACGTGGCTGTGTGATTTATGCAGCAGGTAAAAAAGCTCAAGAGTATACCAAATCACTACAAGGTGATCTTCTGGTGTAGCAAAAATGACAAGACCAATGGCAGATAATATTCAAGGCCAAACAAATGGCATGCGTTGTACATTAACAACAAAAAGGATCTGTCGACAGATATCCTTACGCTCTGCAGTAACATTCTTCAGCAGTGAGGGGCGTTTCTACAGCCACAGACCCGACTCCAGGATGGCATGTTGTCTTGCTTGGATCCAGGATCAGGGATATCAGTGAATAGCTGTACAGCATCCTAAAGAGGGAAGGAGTAAGTTAGAGGGTATATAGGACATTTGTCATTCCTGATTAAGGGCTCTTGCCTGAAACGTCGATCCTTCTGCTCCTCGGATGCTACCTGAGCTGCTGTGCTTTTCCAGCACCACACTCTAGACTTGCCTTTGTCAGCTGAGGCACAGGTTATAAACAGCGAGGAGTTCATGTTGAAGCAATACAGCACTTTGGTCAGGTCACGACATGAGGTACTGAGTGCAGTTCCGATCTTTGTGATGTAGGAATGATGGGATTGTACTGGAGGGGGTACACAGGCGATTCAACAGGATGACGAGAGGCTGGATAAGCTCGGGTTGTTTTCCTTAGAGCAGAGATGGAAATGTGTTGCTGGAAAAGCGCAGCAGGTCAGGCAGCATCTAGGGAACAGGAGAATCGACATTTCGGGCATTAGCCCTTCTTCTGAAGAAGGGCTAATGCCCGAAACGTCGATTCTCCTGTTCCCTAGATGCTGCCTGACCTGCTGCGCTTTTCCAGCAACACATTTCCATCTCTGATCTCCAGCATCTGCAGACCTCACTTTTTCCTTAGAGCAGAGGAAGTTGAGAGGGGACCCAAAAGAGGTCTATAAGATTATGAGAGGTATAGGCAGGGTGGAATGAGAGCAGCTGTTC
This sequence comes from Chiloscyllium plagiosum, assembly GCF_004010195.1. Classification (NCBI taxonomy): domain Eukaryota; kingdom Metazoa; phylum Chordata; class Chondrichthyes; order Orectolobiformes; family Hemiscylliidae; genus Chiloscyllium; species Chiloscyllium plagiosum. The sequence continues at coordinate 9,200,398 of NC_057713.1, forward strand.
CCCTTGGTTGAATAAACAAGGAGATATAATTAAAGGTGAAAGGCTGGAGGTTTAGAGGGAATTTGTGGAAAAGGATTTTCACTCACAGGTTGGGGAATCTGTAATGCATTGCTTGGGAGCATAGTTGAGGAGAGTCACCTCACAACCTTTAAAATGCACTTGGAAAACAACTTGAAATATCATAATATTCAAATGCTAGAAAATGCTAGTGTAGATTTAGTGTAGCTTTGGCAGTACAGACTTGATGGGTCAAATAGCCTCTTCTGTCCTGTATGATTCTATGATTCTAGGTGCTGGTACCAATGATAAAGGTAGACTGAGCGACAGAACTTGGTTCAAGAGTTGAGGGAGGTAGGCAGTGGGTTAAGAAGCAGATCTCTAAGTTTATCATCTCTGGATTACTCCTATGCTAGCTCACTTAGAAACAGGTGAATAGGGCAGATGAACGTGTGGCTCAAGAATTGGTACTGGAGGGAGGGTTTTAAATTAAATTCCCAGATGACTGGGACTGTTTCTGGGAAGGTGGGACCTGTACAAGCGGGCTGGTCTTTACCTGAACCAGAATGGGACCAACATCTTGTGGATGGGTTCGCTAGTCCTGGAGGGAGGAGTTCAAACTATTTCAGCAAGGAGAGGGGATGCAGTATTAGTACAATAGGGGCACAGCATATTTTAGTAAGGGAACCAAAGCAGACAGAGTTCAGCCACATTGAGTTTCAAGGGAATAACGCGAGACTGGATGACCTCTACTTTAATGCTGGGAGCATCATTCTAGGTCAGACAGATGAGTTAAGGACGTGGATTGACATGTGGAATTGTGACATTGTCCCAATATAGCATGTGTTTCAGGGAGGAACAGAACTGGCAACTGAACATTCTGAAATCTCGGATGTCTGGGCAGGATAGTGGAGGGGATAAAGAGGAGGTGGTATTACATTATTAGTTAAGGATTGAGTGACTACATTAAGGCAAGATGGTATCTTGAAAACATCCCAATGAGGCTCTGGGGGTTGAGTTTAGGGATAAAAAGGGGACAGTGACATAATTAGGAGTGAACTACACCCCACATAGACAGCGGGAAAACTGAGAAACATATACCTGGACAATTCACCGAGGTGTCAAGTAATAATAATCGTTTTTTAAGAACTTTTCAGAAGGTGCAGACTTCATTGGCTGAGCCAGCACTTATTGAACATCTCTAATTGCCCAGGGGCAGTAAACACTCAACCAAGCTGAGAGTAATAAGATAAAGGAGTACTCAATGAATACCAGGGTTGGACGATTTGAGCTACAGGGAGAGGCTGAATAGGAACAAAAAACAAAGAGAACAAAGAAAATTTACAGCCCAGGAACAGGCCCTTCGGCCCTCCAAGCCTGAGCTGATCCAAATCCACTGTCTAAACCTGTTGGTCAATTCCTAAACATCTCTATCCCTCTGCTCCCCACCGACTTATGCATTTATCCAGACATATCTTAAATGAATCTACCGTGCCCGCCTCTACCACCTCTGCTGGCAACACGTTCCAGACACCCACCACCCTCTGTGTGAAGTACTTGCCGCGTGTATCCCCCTTAAACTTTCCACCTCTCATCTTGAAAGCGTGACCTCTCGTAATTGAATCCTTCACCCTGGGAAAAAGCTTATCTCTATCCACCCTGTCTATACTTTCATGATTTTGTAAACCTCAATCAGGTCCC
>NC_057713.1:9203048-9209713 GCF_004010195.1 Chiloscyllium plagiosum
GTCAACGTGATCCAGACTAATCAAACTTCTACCTCTAATCTCAACATTTATCATGTTCCTCTCCTCAGTGAACACTGATGCAAAGTAATCATTCAGAATCTCACCCATTCACTCAGGTTCGGCACACAGCCTTCCTTCGTTAACCTTTAGCGGACCAATCCTTTCTCTAGTTACCCGCTTGCTTCTTATATAAGAATAAAATGCTTTGGGATTCTCCTTAACTCTGCTCGCTAAAGCTATTTCATGACCCCTTTTAGCCTGCTTGATTCCTCCTTTTACACTTGTCCTACTCTCCTGATACTCCTCTAGGGCCTGTTCTGTTCTTAGCTGCCTGGACCTTATGTACGCTTCCCTTTTCCTCTTGGCTAGTTGTACAATTTCTCCGGTTCACGAATCTTTCCCTTCCTATCCTTTGCCTTCAAAGGGGCATGCCTATCCTGCACTATCTTTAACCTATCTTTGAAAGCCTCCCACATCTCAAATGTGGACTTCCCTTCAAATAGCTGTGTCCAATCCACATTTCCGACCTCCTGCCTAATTTTGATATAATTGGCCTTGGCCCAGTTTAATACTCTTCCCTTAGGACCACTCTCTTCTTTATCTACAAGTATTTTAAAACTTACAGAATTGTGGTCACTGTTCCCAAAGAAATCACCCCACTGCAACTTCTACCACCTGGCTCGTTCCCCAGTACCAGGTCCAATACGGCCCCTTCCCTCGTCAGACTATTGACATACTGCTCTAGAAAACTCTCCTGGACGCTTCTTACAAATTCTACCCCATCCAGACCTCTGTCATTAAGTGTATCCCAGTCAATGTTGGGAAAATTAAAATCACCCATCACCACTAGCCTATTGCCTCAACATCTTTCCATAATCTATTTATCTATTTGTTCTTCTGCCTCACGCTCACTGTTGGGAGGCCTGTAATACACCCCAACAATGTAACTGCACCCTTCTTATTTCTCAGCTCCACCCATAATGCCTCACTACCCAAGACCTCCATCATGTGCTCCTTTAAGCGATGCAACTCCACTCCCCCACCCCCACTTTTGCTCCCCTCCCTTTCCTGTCTGAAGCGTCTATATCCTGGAACATTCAGTTTCCAATCATCATGCCCTTCCTTCAACCAAATCTCTGTGATTGCAATAACATCATACTCCCAGGCACCAAACCAAGCCCTAAGATCATCTGCCTTACACACTATACTCCTTGCATTAAAGTAGATGTATTTCAAGCCACCAGTCTTTTTGTGCTCATCTGCTCTCTGCCTACTCTTTCCTTTATTAATGCTATCTTCATAATTCTTACAGTCTCCAGTCTCCACCTCGCTGCCTACTTGTTTTCTCTTCTGGTGCCTAGCCTCCTGCCACATTAGTTTAAAAGCTCCCCAACAGCAGGAGCAAAAACTCCCCCAAGGACATTGGTTCTGGTCTGGTTCAGATGTAGACCGTCCATTTTGTAATTGTCCCACCTTCCCCAGAACTGGTCCCAATGTCCAACAAATCTGAACCCCTCCCTCCTTCACCATCTCTCGAGCCACGTGTTCATCCTGCCTATTTTTTCATTTCTATGCTGGCTAGCACGTGGCACTGGTAGTAATCCCAAAATCACTACTTTTTAGGTCCTCCTCTTTAACTTCTCTCCTAGCTCCCTGAAATCTTCTTTCAGGACCTCATCTCGTTTTCTACTTATATCGCTGGTGCCTATATGCACCAAGACAACTGGCTGTTCACCCTCCCCTTTTAGAATGCTCTGCAGCTGATCGGTGACATCCCTGCCCTGAGAACCTGGGAAGCAACATACCATCCGGGAATCCCGTTTTCAGCCACAGAACCGCCTATCTACTCCCCTCACCAATAGAATCCCCTATGACTATGGCCCTACGAGTCTTTTTCCCGTCCTTCTGAACAGCAGTGCCTGCCACGGTGCCATGATCCTGGCAACTGCTGCCCTCCCCTGGTGAGCCATCTCCCCCAACGGTATACCTGTTTTGGAGGGAGATGACAGCAGGGGACACCTGCACTGCCTTTCTACTCTTTTTCTGTCTTCTGTTCACCCATTCACTGTCTCCCTCAGCAACTCTAACCTGCGGTGGGACCAGTTCACTAAACATTCTATCCACGATCTCGTCAGCATCAAGGATGCTCCACAGTGAGTCCATCCGCAGCTCCAGAGCCGTCATGCAGCTGGACACACTTCTTGCAAGTGTAAGAGTCAGGAATGTCAGATACGTTCCTAAGCTCCCACATCAAGCAAGAGGCACATGCCACGGGTCTGAGGTTCCCTGCCATTGTAAGCTTAGCTCTTCACCCTATCCATGTCCCTCATGATTTTAGAAACCTCTATAAGGTCACCCCCTCAGCCTCCGACCTCAGAGAAAAACTATGAGCTAACTAAAGCCAAACAATGCATGTAAATATATGAAAAAGAAAGATAAAGAAAAATTAAAAGACTTACCTAACAGAGATTTTTTCTTCCGGTTAGAGGAGGGAGGTGGGAGGGAGATACTGCACATGTAGTATCTTGGGTTTAGCCACTGCCCAAATATAAATTAAGCCCTTACCTTCCTAGCAGCCCTCGCTTCACTCCACCTTCTCTCCTCTCTGCTCTGTCAAAATGAAGGCCCGACTCCTGAGGTAAGTCCCTTTTTAAGTGGGAAAACTTACCCTTCCCGGCAGCCCTCGCTTTACTCCTCCTTCTCTCCTCGCCACTCTATCAAAATGGAGGCTGGGGCTGTTTTTCTCCGAGGTCGGAGGCTGAGGGGGTGACCTTATAGAGGTTTCTAAAATCATGAGGGACATGGATAGGGTGAAGAGCTAAGATTTTTTTCCCTGACGTGGCGGATTCCAGAAGTAGAGGACATAGGTTGAGGGGGAGGAACAAAAGATATAAAATGGACCTAAGGGATGACTTTTTCACGCAGAGGGTGGTGTGTGTATGGAATGAGCTTCCAGAGAAAGTGGTGGAGGCTAGTGCAATTACAACATTTAAAAGGCATCTGGATGGATATAAGAATAGGAAGGATCTAGAAGGATATGGGCCAAGTGCTGGCAAATGGTTCTAGATTAGGTTAGGATGTCTGGCTGGCATGAATGAATTGGACTGCAGGATCTGTTTCTGTGCTGTACTTCTCTATGATTTTATGACTAGGAAGCTCAGAAGGACAGAAGCATTGTGGAATTTTTTGTCCACAGTCTCCTGAAAATGGCAGTTGGACAGGTCAATAGGGTCATTAAGAAGGCATACGGGATACGTGTCTTTATCAGTTATGGCAAAAATTATAAGAGCAGAAAGGCTATGTTGTTCAAAATTCAGGTTCGGCCACAGGTGGAGTACCGTGTGCAGTTCTGGCCACCATATTGTTGGAAGGATGTGATTGCAGTGGAGAAGATTAACCAGGATGTTGCCTGGGATGGAGCATTTCAGCGATGAAGAGGTTGGATGGGTTCAGATTGTTATCTTTGGGTCAGAGTACGTTGAGGTGTATAAGATTAAGCAAGGCATGGACGGAGTAGATAGGAAGCGGCTATTCCCCTTAGTTGAAAGGTCAATAACAAGGGGGTATTATTTTAAGGTGAAGGGTAGGAGATTCAGAGGGTATTTGAGGCATTTGCTTTTTTTACCCAGCCTGTGATGGGGGTCTGGATTGCATTGTCCAGGAGGCCAATCGAGTCGGAAAACCTGATAATCTTTGCACTGTACTCAGATGGGCACTTGAAGTGTCTGAATCATCAGGGCTCTGGGCCAAGCGCTGGAAAGGGAGACTGGTGATGTCAGGTCAGCACAGACTAGATGGACCGAACAGCCTCTTCTGTGCTGTATGGCTCTGTGACTCTATGGTGTGGTTATTTTACAGGAACAGGAAAGGCCAAGGGCAGATGTTTTGCAATATGGAAATAGCTGTAAACAACAGTGTGACTGCAGACAAGACAGTACAGACAATTAAAGATGACTGGCTGTAATGTTTTTAAATCAGATAGTGAAACAAGAAATGGCAAAGTTATTGTGTTAATCAGAAATAACATAATGACAATCATAAGAACTAACATAGGAAGGGAAAGAAAGGTAGGATTCGATATTGAAGAATGGGAAGAATGTAATATAAACACTGGCATAGATTTGTTGAGCTGAAAAGTCTGTTTCTGTGCTGTAAATTCTCCATAATCTCCTCTCTTTCATCTGGAGGTAATATGTAATTCTATCTAATGGGCATCTTAAAGTGATAGCAATTTCCTTCCATCTCCTGGCAATTGTTTCGTGAGTTAAGATCTGTGTGCAATGCATCGTGATATTTAACTTTAGTGAAAATCCTGAGATGTTTTTCATTCTGGGCTGCATACATTTGCATTACACTGACAAGCGTTGACTGCATTCTTTACAGGCTGTTTGTTCCTACATTGGTTCAATCCCCTCACTCTCAAAATTAGTGATTGCCTTGAAACCTCTGATTTATTAATGGTTATGCTACATTGGCGGGACAGCTTGAACCCCAGAGTAAACCTGCTTGGAGTAATTCCTATTATGAGCTTTGCCTGACAAAAGTGCCCAAAGTCAACCTGTCCTGGCAGGCTATCTCCTGTATGTGACACATTACTGCTTAGTTTGAATTTGAAATGCATCACCCAGGTATCAGTTAATGCACAGAGAATGCGTGACACGTACTGGAGCACGAAAACTGTCCAATTATCTAAAACCATGTCTGATGGACCCAGACAGTTGGCAGACCTCACTGATAGATCATTTATCTGAACTGACAATGTAATAAAGGAGTTTAGATCAGCAATGTCCTGCCTATAATAATGATGGACAGGGGAGCCATCTCTGTTACAGCTGTTAGGTCAACTGAAGGTCTGAGAAGCTAAATACACCACAGATGGTGAATAAATGTGAACACCCAGCTGAATTAATTGTCAGACTGCTACATGCCTGCTAATTGCTTCAAAGATGGTCATTACTTGTAGCTTGTATTGGTTTTTGTTTTGTTGTAACTGTCTCTGAATGCTTGTTGATCTGTCTGTCTCATCATTGTTGGACATTGGTAGAAGCCCACATGTGATTGGGTTTAAAGTGGGAAGTTTGCGTGCGGCGTATTGCTGGGTCGAGTGGTCAGATATTGTTATTGAGGTGAACCACGATGACTGGGAACTCATCCTCCTTCCCAGCTGGTGAAACATAGATCCTTCTCCCACTTATTCTGGCACTGGAGATTTCTTAACCACACTTTGTCCGGCACCTCCCCATAACCTCGTTGCCATGGGCAACCCTAGTAGGAGCAAGAAGCTCCCAATGATATTAACAAAGGGATCATCAGAATGCACAAGTCTGACCATTGCATCTCGGTGAACATCAATGTGTCTATTCGCAACCACCCCCTCACCCCCCTGCCCATGTACCCATCCATCTATCCATGTATCAGCCATCAAGACACTTGTCTATTTATCCATCCACACTCACATAACCATTTATGCACCCATCCATCTACCCAGCCCCATACTCACTCATCTAACAACTGATTTCTGCACACACTCATCCATTAATCTGCCTGTCCATGAACTCGTTCTTTGACAGACATTCAAGAACATATTTTTTACTTTATTTATTCAGGTATCGCTGGTTAAACCAATATTTATTGCCCATCCATAATTGCCCAGTGTCGATGTATACTTTGTTTCACAAATCCAGACAGCATAAGTTTTCTGTACAACAGCAGTCAGTAACTTTATTATCGAACAGCCGGCGAGAGATTCAAAGCTTCCCTAAAGTAGCCAAGTATCTACTTGTAGTAACTCTTCTTCACGAATCTCTGCCTTACACACAGAGACAGTATATTTTATAGGAATTAGACAAAGGCATATCAGTCACATGGGCGATTGTCATTACATTGTAATTACATAAGCAGGTAATTATGGATTTACAAAGCATGATGAATGTTGATGTCCTGTGATAACGTGTGAATGGATTACAGAAACTGATTATTGTATTGTTCATGATTATGTGTTGATGGGAAGTGATTAAGGAAGAAGGGTTCTTCCTTCAGTAAATGGGGGACTCATATACCTATGTTAATATGGAGGGGAAGTAAGACAATGGGAGCAGGAGGCATTTTAACAGGGTTGTGGCCAGGGCTATCAGCCTTGTCTGGGAGGGACAATTTTTTTTATTTCAAAAATATACTTTATTCATAAAATAATTTGATGGTCTGTACAGTTGGTCATGCCATACATATGTAAACATGTACATACAGAGATCAGAATTTATCATTTTTATAGAGGTCTGTACATTTTTTTGATCATATGCCCATATAATTAGCTGAGGTGTCAGCAGAGCCCAAATGACGACATGGGCCCCCTGTTCTTCGTTAGGCAGGCAGACTTTATACAAGTGGTCTTTCCCCACCGCGCCTTGGCGGCAGCCTCCCCAAATTTCAGCGTGTCCCTCAACACGTAGTCCTGGACCATGGAATGTGCCAGTCTGCAACACTCAGTCGGGGTCAACTCCTTCAGCTGGAAGATCAGCAGGTTTCGGACCACCCAGAGAGCGTCCTTCACCAAGTTGATGATCCTCCAGGCACAGTTGATGTTCGTCTCGGTGTGAACAGGCCGTACAGCACGGAGTGCCACGTTACGGCGCTGCTCGGGACGAACCCCGACAAACACCACTGCA
>NC_057713.1:9210782-9237607 GCF_004010195.1 Chiloscyllium plagiosum
TGTCCAACCCTCTGTCCTGCACATAGGCGATCGTATCCCTGAGGAGTGCGAGACTCTCAGCGATCTTCCTGCCCGGCACAGCACAGGTTTGGTCAGGGTGAATCACCGACCCAGAGCGGAAGGACAAATACTTCTGTCTACGGGGGGGGGGGGGGGGGGGGGGGAATCCACATGTGTGGCTTCAATAGGTTCTATTTCAAAGATACAGTCAGCCTCCCCACTACTGAGGTTTTCTGTCTGTATTGTAAGAGTATAGGCCTTCAGTTGAGACTGCAGTGAATCCTTTGGCAGGGGAATGTTTAACATTTGAGTACCCAAAGTGTCCTGAAAGAGAAGCAAAATATAGAACTGGCCCCTCTGTGGCAATTTAACTTCCTCACCAGAAGACAGTTAAGAGCCAATCACTGGGCTTTGGGTCTGAACCAGACCAGACCAAGTCTGCAGTTTCATTCACTAAAGACATTAGATCAACAATGCTTACATGGTGAACATTGGGCTAGCTTTATTTTTTAATAACCGAGAAATCAGTGAAGTGGTCACCACAGTTGGGGATGTCATAAAAACCTAAAGAATTCTAAGAGGATTAGACAGGGTAATTCCAGAGTATCTTGGCATTTTGGATCCAAAATTGGCGTAGTGACAGAAGACAGAGGATGGTGATAGAAGGCTGTTTGCGTGACCAGAGACTGGTGACCAGCAGTGTATCACAGAGATCAGTGCTGGTTCCCTTATGGTTTGAGATATATATAAATGATATAGATGAGAATGTAGAGGGGAATGATAAGTAAGCTTGTGGATAATGCAAAGATTGATTTGATTGGGTGATTGACTGTGAAGAAGAAGGTCTTAGCTTAAGGAAAGATATGTTGTGGAGGTGCTGGTGTTGGACTGGGGTGGACAAGGTCAGCAGTCACACAATGCCAAGTTATAGTTTATTCAAAATTGCGAGCTTTTGAGGCACTGCTCCTTCGTCAGGTGAACTGAAAGTCTATATGGTTTGGTCAGATGGGAAGATCAGTGGCAGATGAAAATTAATCCTGAAAAGTGTGAGGTGATGCACTTTGGAAAGAAGACATAAGGGATGCTTATTTACATTAGACATGGCATAGATTATAAGAGCAGAGAAGTTATGCTGGAGTTCTATAGGACTTTGGTGAGGCTGGAATACTGTGTGCAGTTCTGGTCACTGCATTATAGATAGGATGTGACTGCACTGGAGGAGGTGCAGAGGGGGTTCACATGGATGTTGCTTGGGATGGAGAATTTTAACCATGAAAAGAGGCTGGATAGGCTCTTTCTTTAGAGCAGACAAGTTTGAGAGGGAACCTAATTAAGGTAATGAGGGGCATGGACAGAATGGATAAGAAGCAGTTGTTTCCCTTAGTTGAAGGGTCAACAGTAAGGTGACATAATGAAAGGGCAGGACATTTAGAGGGGACTTGAGAAAAGATGTTTTCACCTATGGGGTGAAAATTCCTTGAAAAGCTAGAACTTTCTCAATGATTCAATTGATCTTTCAAAGAATAGATTAAGGTATTTTTTTTGTTGATTGGAACTGAAATAATCTGTTTGCTAGTTTCCACATGTGGCCCATTAGATAAGACATAGGTCTATTGTGGGATATGTTCTCACTTCTCATATACTCCAAGGGATATGATGATATATTGCATGTAGAATAAATTAAAAATAAAATTGTGTTCCATGGACCATTGGGAAGACAAGGGATCCTGACAGAGATTTTGAGCAGGAAGGATTTGGAAGGAGATAGGCCAAATGCTGGCAAATGGGACTAGATTAATTTATAATATCTGGTTAGCATGGACGAGTTGGACTGAAGGGTCTGTTTCTGTGTTTTATGACTCTATGATTTTATAACTATGAGGCTATGAGTAATGGTGCCAATTTCCAGTGAAATATGGTATTTCCTGTTGCCATCTAATGATAGATCTCTAATAATGAGATTTTAAGACTGACGGACAATAGAACATAGAACAATACAGCACAGAACAGGCCCTTCGGCCCTCGATGTTGCTCCGACCTGTGGACTATTCTCAGCTCGTCCCCCTACACTATCCCATGAGCTTATCTAAGGATTGTTTAAATCTCCCTAATGTGGCTGAGTTGACTACCTTAACAGGTAGGGCATTCCTCGCCCTTACCACTCTCTGCGTAAAGAGTGCTAATGAATGCTTTTCATGCCTCACAGTTGTTGCTCCTGAAGTAGGATTCTTTACTGAAGAACTCAGATTCCATTTTCTCCTGATGTAACCTGAGAGAGATGTAAAAGGTGAGACTTTGAGAAATAGTAAAGAAATTACACAGAGTGTATTTAAAATTCACTCGCTGTGAAAAGGAAGCCTGTGACTTGTTTACAGATAAAGAAGTGGTAAGGCCTAAGATGATAAGAACATCATGGGCAGAGCACTTAGACAATGCTTAATTCTTGTAGCTCCTTCAGACAACTCTGCACTCCTTCTCTCTACCTTCTTATGCAAACTGATTTTGTAGGGTTTGATGTAACTGAATCGGCCATTTCAGAGGGCAATTAACATAGAAAGATAGAAGTAGGCCATTCAGCCCCTTGAGACTGCCCTGTCATTCCAGATCATGGCTGATCATTAACTTCAATGCCAGGGAAGGAGATAAGACCTTAAAAATTGGAACAGGAGGAGACCATTCAGCCCCTTGACAGAGCTCCATCATTCATAAGGGCCATGGCTGATCTCACATTCCTCACATCTAATTTCCTGTGTTTTCCCTGAAACCCTTGATTCCACAACTGGTCAAGGGTGGTTAGGGATGGGCAATAAATTCTGGCCTAGTCTGCATCATATGGCTGAATAAGAAAAAAGGATTTTCAACTTTTTGAAAGCTTTCCAATGTGGAATGGGCCCAATTTGGGAATGAGAAAGTGTTAGGCTACAGTGGGCACCGTACAGACATGGTACATGAAATAAGGCGACTGCGGGAGGTTAGCATGAGACACCTTTCCATGGCTCATGGAGAGGAACCTGACTTGGGACAACTGACACTAAGCCACGTTGTGGTAAAATTCAGTCCCAGTTACAAAACCAGAGATTGCTGAACAAGCTCAGCAGACCTGGCAGCATATGTGACGAGAAATGAGAGTTAACATTTTGGGTCCAATGACCCTTCCTCAGAACGGCCTAGACTTTCAGCCCTAGACATTTGTCAATCTTTTTCTTGAACTCACCTAATGAGTGAGCTCCCACAACCCTCTGGCACAGAGAATTCAATTAAGAATCAACCAATTTGCTTTTACATGTGTATTTTGCTCTGACACCAGCAGATGATACTGTGACAGGCCTTTCCCAGTTTCATGCAGAAGGAAACCATTGCGGGTGATATCGGTTTTGCAACAGAAATGCAAAATTACGGTTAAAGTGTTACTGTTGCTGTGTGAGCATTAGCAGCTAGTTTTTGAACTTTTATAATTAGAGTAGCTAAACTTAAGAAATTGCTAAGTTTACAAAAACTGAAGGGAAGATATTACTTGACGTGCAGTGTGTTATCACAATTTATTTTGTGATGATTGCAAGCAAGAAACTGTCTTCAATCTTACCCTGCCATTCCTTCTGATTTTCGGTAGAGATTGCTTTCTGGTATTTATTTATCTAATTGGCAGCATTTATCCTGATTTAATTCTTTGAGATAAAATCAGGAAAAAAAAAGCAGCTGTACTTCTGTTTGAGGACAGACTAATTAATATTACTTACTGCAGTGGCCAAGGATTACACGGTTTCTTTAATCTTCACTATCCATTTCCTTGTACAATAGCAACACTGGGATGTGTTTACGTTCAAACTTGGCGCGTGTTTCTATCCATAATTGGGAATTGTTCATTTTGAACAAACTGTGAACTAATACTTGGAGCCAGGCAAATCCTAATGAATTCAGGCCAAATGTCAAAGCACTGTTAGATTTACGGGAAGTACTTTCACAACTTTCAACAGAATAGTTGAATTGTTTTCAAGCCCTTTCAGTTAGTTAAGATATGTTGTAAAAACGACCACAGAAAAGCTTGTGTTTTGATTTATTTTGTGGGACTTCTCTCTCTTTCCACTGCTGTACTTTGGTTGAACTCAGTAAGTTGAGCAATGATGATCCCCTACTCGTCTCCAACAATTCCTGAGAATCATTCACTGTTATTAAAAGTATTTGATTATAAGCTAAGGATTTCAACACACGGTTGGACTGACATATGGTAAATCCTGCTGTATAGCAGCAATAAAACCAATTCAGATATAATACATTAATAGCACTTTATCATACTCATTCTTGGTTTTATGTTGCCACAGAGTGTCCCGAGGGAATGAAGTGCCTAATCTAATAGTTTCAATTTAAGTAACCAGCTTTACAGCTTACAAAATCATTGACCTTTCTTGAAAGATGTATGCGTCAATGAGGAAAGCCTGGAGCTGCGTTACAATAGCTTCCTCCAATAGTCAAATCATCTGCTAACATGCGAGCAACACATTGCACGTCAAGTTCCCCTCCAAGCCACTCACCATCCTGATTTGGAAATATATCGCCGTTACTATCGCCTGGTCAAAATCTTGCTAATAACATTGTGAGTATGCCGACAACAGATGATCTGCAGAGGTTCAAGAAGACACGTTCCTCCCACTTTCTCAAAGCTGGTTAAAGTGGGCAGTAAATGCTGCTCCAGCCAGCGACACCCACAGAGAGTCATAGTGCCATAGAGATGTGCAGCATGGAAACAGATTCTTCAGTTGATCCCGTCCATGCTGACCAGATATCCCAACCCAATCTAGTCCCACCTGCCAGCACCAGCCCATATCCCTCCAACCCAGCCTGTTCAGCCTCTCCCTATAGCTCAAATCCTCCAACCCTGACAACATCCTTGTAAATATTTTCTGAACCCTTTTAAGTGTCACAACACCTTTGCGATAGGAAGGAGACCAGAATTGTACGCAATATTCCAACAGTGGCCTAACCAATGTCCTGTACAGCCGCAACATGACCTCCCAACTCCTGCACTCAATGCTCTGACCAATAAAGGAAAGCATACCAAATGTCTTCTTAGCTATCTTATCTACCTATGACTCCACTTTCAAGGAGCTATGAGCCTGCACCCCAAGATCTCTTTGTTCAGCAACACTCCTCGGACCTTACCATTAAGTGTATAAGTCCTGCTAAGATTTGCTTTCCCAAAATGCAGCAGATGAAAGAATGAATAAAAAGTAATTAAGAGCAAACGTAGGCTTTTAGCCCTTTGAGATTGTTTTGCTATTTAATAAGATCACTGCTGCTTTGTCTGTGTTCTGAATTCAAATTCCTATATACCCTTCGCCATTCATGTTTGATTCCATTGCCCAGCTTAAATCAGTCAACCAAGATGAAGATACTGCGAATGCTGTAGATCGATATGAAAACAGAGGGTGCTAGAGAAACTCAGCAGGTCTGGCAGTATCTGTGGAGAGCAAAACAGAGTTAATTTTTCAAGTTCGATATAGCTCTTCTTCAGAAGTGAAGAATTAATCTTAAAAATATTCAGTGACCCCACGACTCCACCATCTTCAGACATTCCAAAGTCGCACAAATCTCTGAGAGAAAATAAGGTTTTCTCATCTCTTTCAATACACATTGTTTTGGCCATGGGTTAGAAGGACAAATGGCTCTGCAATTGTCAAACCACAACCACACACATCTGCTACAAGAAATGCTTCAATTTTAAAATTCTCTTCCTTGTTTTCAAATTCTTTCATAACTTAACCCCTCTCTGTCTGTGTAACAGAGGTTTACTAGATTGCTAACTGGGATGAGTGGGTTGTCTTATGAAGATTGGTGGGACAGGCTAAGCTTATGTTCACAGGAGGTTAGCGGAGTGAGAGGTGACTGAATAAGTTCCTGAACTTTCTTGACAAATTGGATGCAGAAAGGCCATTACATCTTGAAGCTGTGTACAGAACTAGGGACACGGTCTTAAATTTGGGGGTTGCCCTTTCGGACAGAGACAAGGGGTAAGTTTTTCTTTCAGAGGGTCACATGATTTCAAAAGGTGATGGAGGCAGATCATTGGATACTGTTAAGGCGGTGGTAGATAGATCCTTGTTAGGTAAAGAAATCACAGATTATCAAGGGTAGCGGGAAATGTGGAATTCTAAACACAAAAGGACCATGAATGCATTGATTGACAATGTGGGCGGGGTGAATGTTCTACTCTGCCCCTATTTTGTATTTTTGTTTATGCATATTTGTATAAGCATCCAAGATATTTACACTCCTCCAATGATAGCTGCTTGGGCACCCCCAATTTATTCACTCCGCCACTGATGGTCATCCCTTCAGCTGCCTGGGCCTCAAGTAAAGAATTCCCTCCTAAACCTTGTGATCTTCTTTCAGATGCTCCTTCAAGTATAACTCACATCAACATTTTATGCCATATATCTCAATACCTCCTTAGTGTAGCAAATTGAGGCTTACATTTATCTGAGTGTACATGAGCAAACTACAGAAGGTTGTGTGCACAGCCTGGACCATCACGGAAGCCAACCTGCCATCCATGGACTCCAACTACACTTCTTGTTGCCATGGAAAGGCTGCCAACATCATCAAAGACCCCTCCCTCCCCCCCCCCCAGTAATGCTCACCTACAACCTCTTCCATCTGGCAGAAGATGCAGAAGCTTGAACTCCCTGAGCCGCTGTCTGGTCCAGTCTGTGAGATGTTAGTCGTGTATACATTTCCATTTCTGATGAAGGATTTCAGCCCCATCTTTTTCTGTACATGATTGATCTGCCAAACATTTCCTCTGCTTCTAAATTGGTTAACTTCAATTACAATGCAGTTTAGATTAGATTACCTACAGTGCGGAAACAGGCCCTTCAGCCCAGCCATTCCACACTGACCCTCCAAAGAGTAACCCAATCAGACCCACCTATCACTAACCTCTGACTAACGCACCTATCACTATGGCCAATTCACCTGACCTGCACATCTTTGGACTGTGGGAGGAAACCAGAGCACCCAGAGAAAACCCACGCAGACACAGGGAGAATGTGCAAACTCCACACAGACAGTTGCCCGAGGCTGGAATCAGACCTGGGACCCTGGTGCTGTGATGCAGCGGTGCTGTGAGGCAGCAGTGCTAACCACTGAGCCACTGTGCTGCCAATGCCGTTATGGCTTTATTGTTGGTTCTCATTTGCAACATTATTTTTACATTATTTATACATCCACGTGCAAATTCAGGTTACGGAGATGGGTAAGAGCATTGTTATGACTGAAAATTTAAAAGTATGGGAACAACTGAAAGCAGGTTTTAAAGGGACAAACTACTAACATTTAGAGAGCATTAAAAGACATCTCCATATTCCTGAAGTGACAGGCCGACATGAATTGAAAAGGATCTGCTCATGTAGTGTCTCTTCCCTGCACATGTGAGAATGTAGGGAAACTGGAGAATTGTGTCCTGTTCTGGTCCCTGCACTTTAGCAAGGCATTAGAGAGAGTTTGCAGAGAAGATGTCCAGGTATTCAGCAGATCGTTTAGGGGAACAGGGGTTATTTTCCATAGAGAAGGTTGAGAGTAGATTTGATACCTGAGTTCAAATTCAGTAGATCTGACAGAGTAAATAGGGAGAAATGGTTCCTATTGGTATTCACATTGAGAACAAGAGAACAGTGAGTTAGGGTAAATGGCAAAAGAAGCAGTGATGACATTAGGAAAATCCTCTTTGTTCATTGAGCAGCTAGGATATGAATTGTGGAGCCTCAGAGTCTGGCAGAGACAGACGAATCATAGCTTTCACAAGGAAATGGGATAATTATTACAAGAGAGGAATTTTGCAGGAGTTCGGGGAAAGGGCAGGCATGTGGGACTGGCTGAATTTATCTTCCATGGAGTCCACATGGACAGGAGTGAGCAACCGACCATCACCTGAATGCTAGCCATTCAGAGATTCTCTGGGCAGTTTGGAGTTAAATTGTTCAATTCGGTCACCCTTAGGCTTCATTGTTGAGCCCAACATTCACATTAAAACAAACGTCAAGATGACTGCATTCTTTATAGAGCAGTCGGAAATAATTCAGAGCTATATTAATTTGCAAAAAAGATTTGCATTTATGCAGTGTCTTTCACAGATTCAGTAATGCCCGAAAGCACTTTACAGCAAATGAAGCAGTTTTAAGAATAATTGTTGTTGCAATACAAGGAATTTATAAATGTTGAGTTCATTTTAGTGAATGTCCCCCCTCTGTGCTCTCTCTCCCTCTATAATTGCATGATTCTAACTTCATGCTCTTGGCACGAGGCAAGGTTGCAAGCAGGTCTAATAGAGAACAGGTCAGCAACACTGTCAATCAGCCAGCCACGGCTTCCTCCAAATGTCAGGCAAAACACAGTCAGGAAGGACACGACCCATTGACAGTGAGGCGAGTGACTGCCAGAGCACCGGCTTAATCAAATTCAAGGGCTCCCTGGAGACTCCCGAATGATAACAGAATTCCGGAGCCATCAGAAGCAGAAAATGCTGGAAATGGATTGTGGCATTAGAAACAAATAAAAGTGAACTTCCCTCATATTGATTCAGGCATTGCGGCTGTCAGATAATCAGCCTGAAGGAAAGGAATTAGGTGACTGAGGAAGTCTGAAGTCAGGATTTCTTTGACCTGCTGGATTTCCCTTCCCTTCTTACTGCCTTTCCTTATCAGAGGGATGGATAATTTTCCAGCCTGAAGTTGCGACGAATATTTCCAAATATTTTATTTTTACTCTTTCCTGGGATGTGGGTATTGCTTGTAAGGCCATCATTTATTGTCCTTCTTCATTTGGCCATTCCTGAAGAAGGGCTCACGCCCGAAACATCCATTCTCCTGCTCCTTGGATGCTGCCTGACCTGCTGCGCTTTTCCAGCAACACATTTTCAGCTCTTCTTAATTTGCCCTTGCAAGGGGTGAGCTGCCTTCTTGAACCACTGCAGTCCTTGTCCTGATGGGAAAGCCACAGGGATATTAGGGAGAGAACGCCAGGTATTGTTTCGGTGACACTGAAGGCACGGTGAGAAATGCCCGACTGAGGTTGGTGAGTGGAACTTGCAGGTGGGCAGTGTTTGCAGGTCTCTTGTCCTACTGCTGAGAGAGGTTGTGGGGTTTTGAAGATGCTTTCAAAGGAACCTCGGTGAGTTAATGCAGTGCATCTTAAGTACTGTACACACTGATGCCACTGTGTGTCAGTGGTGTGGTGGGGGTGTGTGTGTGAATATTTAAGGTGATGGATGGGGTACCAATCAAATGCACTACCTCGTCCTGGATGGTGTCAAGCGTCTTATGTGTTGTTGAAGCTGCAAATGGGGAGTGTTCCATCACACTCCTGACTTGTGCCCTTTAGGAGGACTGGAGGTGAGTTCCTTCTCATTGAATTCCCAGCCTCTGACCTGCTTTTATTGCATTGATATTTATCTGGCTGTTCAAGTTTAGTTTCCGGTTAATAGTAACCCCCCCCAATGACATGAAATCAATTCTGATTTAAACACTCTGATGATCTCAGTGGAGGCCAATAAGCTAAAAGAACTGAAATTATTCATGATGCCAATGAGAAACACTAAATGACAGAATTTGAATTTTATATGTTTTACTTCAATAACCAAAGCAACATCAACATAGATTAAACATACATTAGCCGGAAAATTGCACTCAATAAAATGTGTAAATTATATATTAAATTGGTAATAAAGCATAGGAGCTTCTGTGAAGATATGAACAAGGAACAGGAGTAGTGTGCTCAGTTCCTGAGACCTGCTCTCCTTTTCAATTAAGATCATTGCTGATCTGATTGCCTCACATTGCTTCTGACTACAATCATCTTTCTTCACCTCCTTGCTTTTCAAGAATCTATCTACTAAAAATATTCAGAGTGCCTTCTTCCAACACCTTTAGAAGAAAAGAATCCCAAAGACTCACATGCACTTGGACAACTTTCCAGAGACAGGTCCAGATGTGAGGCTCACTTGAACCCCAGGGAGTCCTTGTGTCCATTTTTCCTGCTGCTTTTTTTTTGCGATAAGGCGTCCATCCTTCAATTAGCTTTAGAAACATTGCACCATAGAAAAAGGAGCAAAGTATACTATTTGTCTCTTTGAACCTACTCTGACATTCGATATGATCATGGCCGATCACTTTCTTGATCCCACTATTTCCTCCTACCCTTTGGTCCCTTCAGCCTTAAGAAACGTGTCTGACTTCTTCCTGAAAACACCCTCAATGACTTCCTGTGGCAGAGAATTCCACAGGCTCACCACTCTCTGGATGAAGAAAATTCTCTTCTGTTCAATCCTTAGCAGCCTGCTCCATTTCCTTAAACAATGACCTTAGACTGGTTCTGGACTCCCTGATCAATGAAAACATCCTTCTTGCATTTTCTGTGTCTAGTTCTGCTGGAGTTTTATAGATTTCACTGCAAATCACTTCTCATGGTTTTGGAATCTAGTGAATATAGTTCTAACCAATCTAGTCTGTCTTTATATGTCAGTCCTGCCATCCTGTTTACCCAAGTAGATGGAATAACAGGAAATCAATGACATCCAGTGGCTAACTTCAGAGGGCACAGCCTGGGATTGTAGGCCTAACTCGGACAAGACAGAAAGCTGACCTGGGCAGAATCGTGTGCCCTCCTTGTCGAGGCAGTCCAGAGAATATTAAAGAGGCTGACCCCAGGAATGGAAAGACTATGTTATGAGGAGAGGTTGAGAAGATGGAGGTTTATACATTGGCATTTTGAAGAATGAGAGGTGACTTTAAATTGGGGATTTGGCAGGCTTGATGTAAAAAGGTTGATTTCCCCTTGTGGGAAAGTTTAGGACCAACTGTTTCAAATGGGGAAACCTCTTATTCTAAGGTCAAAGTGGAGATGACCAATAATTTATTTTCTCAGAGGTAGAATTCTTTACCTCAGCTGTTGAGGCTTAGTTATTAAGTATATTCAAGGATGAGGTAGTCGGCATTTTAATTGTTAGGGCAGGAAAGGTTGTGAGAAAGGACAGGAAAATGGAGTTGAAGATGATCAGATTAGCCATCACCTTATTGAATGGCGGACCAGACTCAATGGGCTGAATGGCCCACGTCTGCTCTTATGTTAAACATTCACTCCCCCTCACCCCCATCCCCCCACCACCACCACCAGTGCACCACAGCTGCACCATGTCCCAATTGTGAGATTGACTGCAGCAACTCTAAGAGACCTTGATCAGTTTGGTTAATGGTTTGAAGAGTGGCAAATGGAGTTTAATTTGGATAAATGCAAGATATTGCATTTTAGTAAAATAAACGAAGACAAGACTTATACGATTAAAAGTAGGACCTTGGACAGTGTTGTAGAACAGAGAGACCTTGGGGTTCTGGTACATAATTCCTTGATATTTGCATTACATATCGATAAGGTGGTTAAGGTGGCATTTAGCATGCTTGCTCAGACCATTGCTCAGACCATTGAGTATAGGAATTGGGATGCCATGTTGAAGATGTACAGGATGTTGGTGAGGCCTCTTCTGGAATACTGTATCCAGTTCTGGTCACCCTCTAATAGGAAAGATATTATTAAGCAGGAGAGAGTTCAGAAGAGATTTACCAGGGTGTTGCCAGGAATGAAGAGTTTGAATTAGAAAGAGAGGCTGGATTGGCTGGGACTTTTTCACTGGAGCTTAGGAGGTTGAGCGGTGATCTTATAGAGGTTTTAGAAATAATCTCAGTGTGGAAGCAGGATATTCAGTCCACACTAACCCTCCGAAGAGCATGCCACCCAGATCCATTCCCCTACAATCTCACATTTCCCATGGCTAATCTAACCAGCCTGCATGCTATGGGCAATTTAGCATGGCCAATCCACCTAAACTGCAGTTCTTAGGACTGCAGGAGGAAACATGAACACCCAGAGAAAATCCACACAGAGACACAGGAAGAATGTTCAAACTCCACACAGACATCACCAGAGGGTGGAATCAAATGCAGATCCCTAGCACTGTGAGGCAGTAGTGCTAACCATTGAGCCACCATGCCACCTGATGAAGGTCTTTTCCCTCGGCTGCAAGACTCGGGGACTAATTTAAGGTGCGAAGAGAAAGGTTTTAAAAAGATATGAGGAGCAATGTTTTTACACAGAGAGTGGTTCATGGGTAAAATGAACTTCCAGAGGACATTGTGGATGTCAGTACAGTAACAGCATTTAAAAGGCATTTAGATTAGTTCATGAATAAGAAATGTTTGGAGGGATATAGGCCAAGTGCAAGCAAGTGGGACTAGTTTAGTTTGGGATGTCTGGCTAGTATGGACTGTTTAGACCGAAGGGTCTGTTTCCATTCTGTATGACCCTATGACTACAACTCTAGAAGGAACACTACAAACTGCAAGTTGCCCTCCAGTGCTGAGACTTAGAAAGTGGAGTGAATTACAGCCAATGCTGGAATCTGTACTGGAAATAAAACATGCTGGAAATCAGTGGGCTCCGACAGAGTCATCGAGACTTGAAATATCTCCATGTATGCTGCCTGACCCGCTGTGATCTCTAGCATTTTTTTGTTGACTTAGAAAAACTTCGCTCCTTCACTTTCACTGGGTCAAAATGAAGGTGTCCCTGTGTCAATGAAATAAAGACTGTTGATGCTAGAGATCTGAAACAGAACACCTCTGATGAAGAGTCACTGGACTCGAAATGTTAACTATGCTTTCTTCCCAAAGATGCTGCCAGACCTGCCGTGTTTTGCCAGTGATTTCTGTTTGTGTCGCCGAATCATTTGGATGGTGGTTCTTCACCAGTACCTCCTGAGGACAAATCAGGGATGAGCTACAAATGTTGACATTAGTGGCACTCATGTCACATGAGAAAATGATCACAAAAAAAGAAGCTGCAGTCTGTAGTGAGCTGACAAGGGTGATCCTGAGTTGGCTTTGTTCAGTTCTTCTTGACCTCTCCGCCTCCATCCTACTCCGACCTATCACCCTCACCTTGACCATGTTGACATTAGTGGCACTCATGTCACATGAGAAAATGATCACAAAAAAAGAAGCTGCAGTCTGTAGTGAACTGACAAGCGTGATCCTGAGCTGGCTTTGTTCAGTTCATCACACCTGTGTAAATCTCTCCTTCACAAATTGACAGCTCTTGAAGATGCGGACATTTTCTGGGATTTAGTTGCAATCTGCCAGTGCAACTGATCATCAATCAGACCCCTACATTTGCAAACAAGTACTTAGTGTTCTTTGTCATAGAAAATGCGTCAGTCCACTTATTGGTGTCACTCAGCAAGCCCATGGATGACTGTTTTGTTTTATGTCTGACATAATGTCGCCAGAAAGCTAATCAGCTCCTCCACGTACCCAGGGGCAATTTCTCGTCCTGCTTTTCACTTCATTACAGTCTGTGTCATTTGCTTAATGCTTGTCACCTTCCTGCCTGAGAATTCTGTTTGACGAGTGAAACCTATGTCATCTTCCTGCCACTGCATGATGTCATCGCCTTGATCTTAGTAATTGGTTGCTGCTCCTGCTTGTGATTCCTCCTGCCGGTGGGGGTGGGCTGTCACACAAGGCGATAGCCTAGTGGTATTATCACTGGACTGTTAATCCAGAGAGGTAAAAACAATGACTGCAGCTGCTGGAAACCAGAGTCTAGATTAGAGTGGTGCTGGAAAAGCACAGCAGTTCAGGCAGCATCCGAGGAGCAGGAAAATCAACGTTTTGGGCAAAAGCCCTTCATCAGGATCCAGGTGATGTTCTGGGGACCTGGTCTCAAATCCTACCACAGCAGATGGTGGAATTTGAATACCAAAGAAAAAAATCTGGAATTAAGAATCTAATGATGACCGTGAATCCAATGTTGATTACCGGAGAAAAACCTATCTCATTCACTAATGCCCTTTCGGAAAGGAACGTGTCATCCTTGGAGGTCATGAGAGCTGCAGATGCTGGAGAGTCGGAGTAGAGCTGGGCAAAGCTCAGCCGGTCAAGTAGCATCAGAGGAGAAGATGGTGGGGGGGGATGCGGGTTGACAGCAGTGGAATGGATAGGTGGGAAGGAAGATAGACAGGTAGGGTCAGGCTAAGGGGATGGAGTGGAGAGGGAGGGCTGGGTCTGAGACGCTGGGGAGGGGGGGATGGTTGGGAGAATTGGAAGCTGGTGAATTCTATGTTCAGGCTGTAAGCTCCTGAGGGAGAAGATAAAGGTGTTCTTCCTCAAGTTTGCATGTGGCCTTGTGTTTAGATTTAGATTAGATTCCCCACAGTGTGGAAACAGGCCCTTCGTCCCAACCAGTCCACACTGACCCTCCGAAGAGTAACCCACCCAGACCTATTTCCCTCTGAATGATGCACCTATCGCTATGGGCAATTTAGCATGGCCAATTCACCTGACCTGCACATCTTTGTGACTGTGGGAGGAAACCGGAGCACCTGGAGGAAACCCACGCAAACATGGGGAGAATGTGCAAACTCCACACAGTCCGAGGCTGGAATCGAACCTGAGACCCTTGTTGATAGTGGAGAAGGCCCAGGATGTCCATATCATCAGGCGAATGGGAGTGGGAGTTGAAATGGCTGGCAACCTGAAGGTGGAATCCTTACCTGGTCTGGCCTAGAAGTGACTCCTGACCCACAGCAATGTGGTTGACTCTTAACTGCCCACAGACCAATTAGGGATGGACAATAAATACTGGCTTAGCCAGTGATGCCCACATCCTATGCTGAATAAATGGTAAGTCATGCTCATCTACCACCAAGATGGTGGTGGAATAACAA
Source organism: Chiloscyllium plagiosum (assembly GCF_004010195.1). Taxonomy (NCBI): domain Eukaryota; kingdom Metazoa; phylum Chordata; class Chondrichthyes; order Orectolobiformes; family Hemiscylliidae; genus Chiloscyllium; species Chiloscyllium plagiosum. The sequence continues at coordinate 9,225,550 of NC_057713.1, forward strand.
TACAAATGGAGCTCATCTGCTTTTCCCTTTCATTTCAACTTTCTCTGCTTGTTTTATTACTCCAACTGTCTTGAGTAGAACTCTGATGGCAGGATTTGTTCCCGGTAATCATGGAAGGCAGTGGGTTTGGGCCCAGTGTCCAATGCAATGCAGGACTGGGCAGCTCCAGTTCGGTCTCATGGCAGTGGCATTGTGGATAAGATGGCACTGAAGAATGGTAACATGGTTCTGTGATGGGGCAGTGAGGGGTCGTGAGGCTGGCCAAATGCTTTGTGCTGAATTTAATTAAACCCACTCCAGGCTGATAGCTAAGCACATGAGAAGGCCGGCAAGGCTGAACTTTTAACTGCATTTATTTTTTTTTCCACCTTCATACTCCATCTCGGGTTCGGTGTTTTAAGATGGGTCTGGAGAGCGGTGAAATTATAAACCACTTTTTATCGTAGTTTGTAACAAATACATGTGACAATCAATAAATACAACATCTTTATACATCTGCTGTAGCCCATCTGTGATATCCACTGCAGCTTTTCTGGTCAAATGGAAAAAAAGTTGACATTTCCTTTTCTGGATGTCATATTTTAGAGTTCCCTTCACTCTTACAACTTCAACCACCTCTTCATTTGTCTTAAAATCTAGAATTTTTAACATTTTTCGAAGCCGTATATTTTCTGATTGTCAGGGTTTTGGGGCAGAAGGAAAGTGGATGGAATGTAACGTTTTATAAATTATCCCTTGTTCCAAATGTTAGGGCACAGCAGTGAACCCCTCTGCTAATTAAACCAAACACCCAGAAAAGCTCACCTCGTAATCTGTTAAAGTATGAGAACTCAAAAATTCCACCATATGAAGAAAAAATATTAAGTTGTTCTTTAACTCTAAAAGTGAACATTAAACAATAACTATTTACAACTCTAAGCCCCCCTTTCTCTTAAAGGTTTGTTATCTGCCTCCAACTCTATCACAATCTACCGTTCCAATAACCACCCGTATTAAAATTACATCAACTTAATCTTCAAAAACAGACAGTGGCAGTCATCTCCGGTGTCCTCCTCCCTTGGCTGTTGATCTCCCTGGGTCGGTCTTCGGTCTTTTGCTGCCAAGCTGTTGCATATGAAGAAGGTACCTTTAATAGAGAGTGTTTTGGTCACAGTTACTCTGTCAATGGCAGTTGGTCTCTCTCTCTGGCTAACTCTCAAAATGCCTACTTCTTTATAGCCCAAATATCGAATCATCTTATTCGTTCTTTTTAGATTACTTACAGTGTGGAAATAGGCCCTTTGGCCCAACAAGTCCGCACCAACCCTCTGACGAGCAACCTACCCATTCTCCTACATTTACCCTGTCACCTGACACTGTGGGCAATTTAACATGGACAATCCACCCAACCTGCACATCTTTGGACTGTGGGAGGAAACCGGAGCACCTGGAGGCAGGAATTGAAACCGGGCCTCTGGCGCTTTGAGGCAGCAGTGCTAACCACTGTGCCACCGTGCCACCCACTTGGCAAAACGGTAAAATTGAAATTTGATTCGGTTTTAGTATCTTGGGGCATCATTTAAACTGATTGGTTAAATTTAAACTGTTGTGAAAACGTAGCAACCAAAACACAAGTATTTGTTTCACAGCCAAATGTTACATTTTTTTCAATTTTCTAGTATGCTCTGAGACTGCTAGTCAGTCACATGATAGGTGCCTGCAAGCTCTCAGTGCAAAACAGTCTTCAATCTCTCTTGAAAGGTACACTACACACCTTCAACTTCATAACACAAGCTTGAGTTTTGTTTTTACAAAATTTCACAAAATTCCTCTAGCCATTGAAATGACTCCGCAAAATTTGGTATCCTGTCACCAAGTCAACCCTTTTGTCTACACATGGAGTGTCCTTGACACTGATCCAGCTCCCTCAGAGCCAGCTCTCAGAGTGAACAGAACCTCTGACAGCCCTGTTATACCTGTCTGCCAGGGGTCCCTGATTGGAGCAGATTAGTAGCCCAATCAGCGAACTCACTCTCTGAGGTCTACCTGGCTGACCGCATTACAATCACTACAGTGGGATTAAAGTTACAAATTACACAACACCAGGTTATAGTCCAACAGGTTTAATTGGAAGCACAATTAAACCTGTTGGACTATACAGGTTTATACGGAGTGTCACTCCTTCATCAGGTGATAGCCTGGTGTTGTGTGATTTTTAACTTTGTATACCCCAGTCCAACACCAGCATCTCCAAATCATGACTACAGTGGGAATGTTTGGGAAGCTGCTTCAAGCAAGGTAGAATGAGGATGGTGGAAAGTTGCCGATCCCAAGAGAATAACCGAACATCATGCTGTAGTGTCTAGTCCATTGATCAACTGAAAACTTCTGTATCAAACCTGCCATCTTCCACTTTCATTTGCCCTAAGTAGGCAAATGTATCTATCATCTTTCCGGTGTTTCAATCTGCACTCCAGTTTTTTCAAGTGTACTCCTCTATCTCCCATTGTTTCTGTCTTTTTGGCATATGTACACGATCCATGTTCTGAATGTAAATTCATTCATCAATCTAAGATATAAAGCAAGTCTCACTGATGATGACCATGAAGGTCTCACCAATTGTTAGAAAACTCCCTGGATCTATGACTCTAATACCCTATCTGGTTCATTAATGTCCTTCAGGGAAGGAAATCTGCCATCTTTACCTGGTCTGGCCTACATGTGACTCCATATTGGTGACTCTTAGCTGACCTGAAATGGCCAAGCGAGACACTCAGTTCAAGAGCAATTAGGAATAGGAACATATGTTCATGTTGTTGGTGATAATCAGCTCCCATGGAAAAATAACAAAAAAACAACTTCTGTTTTACTTGAGAGATGTTACTTGTTTTAGCTTCTGTGTGAACTGGCCGAGGGTTCACGACACACAGTTCCTGCCAAACTGTTAAATGTAAATTTTTAATGTTTCACACGGGCATTTCCCAACAAAATTCAACTGATCCTGTCTGCATTTCACTTCCAGTATCTTTACCTTTGACAAACTCAGATTAGAAAAATAAACCCAAGTAAGAATTGTGGAAGTGTTGTAAAGGAATGATATAGCCAATATTTGTACAGTCAGCCCCCATGTGATGTGCGTACTGATCTTAAATGGGGCATAAATACTGACCAGAGTTCTGCCCTTCTTCAAAATAATTACAGGGAGCCTTTTGCATCCATTGGAGAGGGCACCCTCCCTCCTTCATTGAGCGTCTCCTCCATGAGTTAGCTCATTAAACAAAGTGTTGTGTTGGAAATCATAGGCCTCCCCGGCCCACACCACCCCCGCCATGATGCTGCTGTTTCCAACAGTACAGTAAGAACTCTCAATGGAATGCCAACCCAGCCATTTCTGGGAGGTTCCATGAGTTTCTGACCTTGGGATGGATGTGCTGCCAACTGAGTCTCACCAGGCACTGAGAGTTAGAGCCATAGAGTCATACAGCATGGAAACAGACCCTTAGGCCCAACTAGTCCATGCCAACCATAATGCCAAACTAAACTAGTCCCACCTGCCTGGCCCATATCCCTCCAAACCTTTCTCATTCAAGAACTTATCCAAATGTCTTTTAAATGTTGTAACTGTATCTGTACCCATCACTTTCTCTGGCAGTTCATTCCACACATGAACCATTCTCCATGTAAAAACAAAGTGTCCTGCATAACCTTTTAAAATCTTTCATCTTAAAAATATGCTCCCTATTTTTGAACTCCTCCACCCTAGGGAAAAGACCTTATTTACCAACGTAGTATACAAAATCCCATGCAAGGACTGCACAAAACACTACATAGGACAAACAGGAAGACAGCTAACGATCCGTATCCATGAATACCAACTAGCCACGAAATGACATGACCAGCTATCCTTAGTAGCCACACATGCAGATGACAAGCAACATGAGTTTGACTGGGACAACACTACTATTATAGGACAAGCCAAATGGAACAGCCAGGGAATTCCTAGAGGCATGGCACTCATCCACAGATTCTATCAACAAACACATCGACCTGGACCCAATATACCGGCCACTGCAGCGGACAGCTGGAACTGACAACCGGAAGTGGCAGGTACAAATCACTATAAATGCCGGAGGAAACATCACAGAAGCGCTTCACAGGAGGCTCCTAAGCACTGCGGATGTCACCTAGACAGGGGACGAAACGTCTGCAACACAAATTCCCAGCTCGGCGAACACAACTACAGCAACGAGCACCACAGCTACACATCTTCTCACAAACTTTGATCACCTTATTTATGCCCTCATAATTTTACAAACCACAATAAAGGTCACCCCTTTCTTTCACTGGAGCGTAAGAGAGTAAGTCACAGACTTTCCAATCTATTTTGATATCTGTGTTATGGACTAAGCCAGACCACTCAAAACATTCTTAATCAGGCAAACCCAGACCATAATTGTACAATTTATTTTGGTAAATTACCGAGAGTAACATAGCTAGGTTGACTAACAGATTTTAAAGCAGACATTTATTCACAAAATTACACAAGGAAATGGAAAGAACAGGATAAAGAATCCCAACAGAACTCAGTCTATCCAAACTAGACTTAATTATGCTCTTCTGATATGCACAACAGTCCCGATAAACAGACAGTAAAATGGAACCAGGTTGAAGTTAGAAGGGCAGAGGAGAGAGAGAGATCGAGAGCTAGTTTCCACACAGCTGAACTCCTAACCAGTTCTGGGCTGAACTGCTCAGCTGGAGAACTGACCACTCCCCTTTCATTCTACAGGTCACTCCTAAAACATGGCCACTTCGGCCTGAAGTCTCATCTGTTTACAAATAAACAAAAATGCCTCTCAGTGTTCTTTCATCTCTGTACCAAACCAGTCTAATCGGAACCAGGAGCTGTTTACAACCCCTCTGACAAAAAAACCAAGGACACAGTATCCTTCAGAAAAAGGATAGCTTTTAGAGAAAAAAAAAGGACCAGCTTTGTGACAATCTGAAACCTTCCATTCCAGGCAACATCATGGTAAATCTTTCCTCAACTCTCTTCAGTTTAATAGGACCCTACTGTGTCATTCAATATGATCATGGCTGATCTTCCCAACAAATACCCCATTTCTGAATTATAGTATGGAATGACAAACATTTCAATTCGTGGAATGAAGCAGACAGCATCTTGCTTCACTAAATTAAAGTGAGCCAAGTTTATTTACACCAGTGCATGCTCTTTCTCTCCAATATTCAAATAGAGATGACAATTCTTGTACATGCTATGCAAAAGGAATTTATGAGGAAGTCTGTGCTGGACTGTGCACCTAGACCAGTGCAGACACATTTGGTAACACTCCAGGAAAAGCTACTTTAGACAAAGACTTCCAGCAATAGGAGCAAAGTACCATGGAAGCTGCAGATCCAAAAATAAAAACAGAACACAATGGAGAAATTTAGCATCTGTGGAGAAAAGAATATGGTTAAAGTCCTGCTTCAAAATAATATTGGACATGAAATGTTAACTGTTTCCCTTCCAGGTGGTGGGGAGCCTCTGGAATTCTCTGCCACAGAAAGCATGGAATGTTTTAACAAGGAGTTAGATATATTTCTTAGGGCTAGAGGCAGCAAAATGTATGGGGAGAAAATGGCCAGAGGTGTGATGATGCTCAGGCTTTAAGTAGTATGTTTCTTTCCTGGTTTCTTTTAGAGAGAGACGGGGGGGGGGGGGGGGGGGGGGGGAGGCAGGTTAGGAGCAATCTTCGAGAAGATCAACAACTTGAAAGGTCTTGGTGTTTGTTTTTAAAGTTGGAACAATAGAAGCAGCCTGAGTGGGTGTGATCAAGCTCTCTCAGACCAGGATTTCTAGCTTTGCACTCTTTAGCTTTGAGCTTCAGCAGCAATTGCTGTTGGAGTCTCAAGAGGGCTGACAGCTACAGTAAGTGTCTCCTGACTGTCATTGAATTTTTGCTTGATTTTCATTCTCTCCCTGCTGCTGGTTTGCAGGTGAGGTAAATCTGTTTCTGACTTTGCCTTTTAGCCAAGGGCTGTGTTTATGGGATATTTATGGGTGTTCCTGGGATGTTACTACATTGAAACAGTTGATTAAGAATAGTTACTGGATCTATTATTCTGTTAAGTTATTGAGAGTTCTTTCCTTTGTTGCTTTTCAACGATAGTGTTTAAATAAATTATGATTTGTTTGATCGATTGAATTGCATTTGGATCAGACATGTTACATTTGCCTTTAAACAAGAAAATGTTAGGGTCTAGACTACCTTAAAATCTTTTGAGGACATCTGTTCTGGTCCATAACAGAGGATACTGAGTTGGATGGTCAGCAGTGATCATATTAAATGGAGGAACAGGCTTAAAGGGCTGAATGGCCTTCACCTCCTATTTTCTAAGTTTCTACGTTTAACTGCCCAGAAAGAGTGTGATCATTATTTTGGGGATTACAAATAAAATGAAGATATTCACAAGTCAGGGACGTTGAAAATTGTGAAGAGACCTTGGAGGGCACACTAACTGATGCCTGAAGGCAGCAGGCCCAGTAGATAAGGTGGTTAAGAAGGCTCACAATGGAAACATTCTGTTATTTGCTGAACTGCAGAGTAAAACAGTGGGAAGATTATGCTGGAAATGTACAAATTGCTTTTAGACCCCTGTGAAAGTATAACATGTGGTTATGTTCTCCCCATTACAGGCAGCATTTGACCGTACTCAGAGGAGATTTACAAAGTTGTTGCCTGGACTCAGATGTGAGGACTGCATAGGCTGGGTTTAATTTTACATTGGAACAGACACACTGAGCAGAGATTTGACTGAGGGGAGGAAGGAGCTATTTCTGTTAGCAGAGAGACCAATTATCCTTTCCATACCTAAGTTCCGAACAATGTAATCTGAGTCATGCTGAATATTTTATTCTGGATCAGCGAGACTTGATTCTTTAGATGTGAACATTGGGAAACAGGAGCAGAAACGGGTCATTAGACTCCTCAAATCTACTCTGCTGTTCAACTGGCTCATGGCTGATTTTCACCTCAGTACCATTTTTCCTGTGTCTAAGCTGATGTTTAAAACATCCAGCAGGTGTCATTTCACCCACTAAACTCTGGTTAGAAGCTTACAACCTCCATAGGTTTTTTCCAGTTTGCCTGTGCCTGAGGTGCCCGGGTCTGGCTGCTGTGAGACATGTGGAACGTCTCGGTCACGCTGGAGAAAGTGAGGACTGCAGATGCTGGCAGAGTCGTGAGTGTGGTGCTGGAAAAGCGCAGCAGGTCAGGCAGCATCTGAGGAGCAGGAAAATCAACGTTTCGGGTCATGAAGGGCTCTTGCCCGAAATGTCGATTCTGCTGCCCCTTGAATGCTGCCTGACCTGCCGTGTTTGCACTACATGGACCTCAGGTCACAGTCCTCCATCCACAACACTGTACAACATCTGTGATTTATAAATATCAACTGACTACAGATATTTACGATCATTTATTTGAACAATGCAAGGAGAGCTTTACCTTTGTTATTTGACCAAAGCAACATCCTCTTGAATCTTTTCTGCACCCTTTCAAATTTAACATCTTTCCTGTCGTGGGGAGACCAGAATTAGAATCTAAACCACAAAGTTCACTCCATACAAAATTGAACCAGCCTTCCAATTCTAATTGGGAAGTATCATTTAACGCTTACTGTCTAAAAACCTAAACTTTTCTTAACCATCCTCAGGGAAGTCATTCTTCTTAACCTTATACCCACCATCAAAGCCAATGGAGATCAGCTTATCCAAGTATAAGCACAAACCTGACTTAACCCATTCAATTACCATAGAGCTACACACTCATTGCTGTCTTCCCAGTCAAAGTCAGGGTCCATTGATCTCTTAAGCTGCTATTAGTGCAACTGTAACAATATGAAAAGGCTTGTTTTACACTGTAGGCATGTCATCTCCTTGATGGACTAATCATATCTGTCAGAGTTTCCAGACAGCCAATCTGTGTTGTCATGGGAATGTAGCTGCTTTTAATTGCTGTCCTGTTGATAATGCTGTTCTTTGAATATAATTTAATGACTTCAATTTTAATTGTACTATTTCTTTAATCCCATTGTTCTACAATTAAACTCACCCATAAAACAGACAGGCAAAACAGACTCTGAACTCAATATCAAGGTGAAGCAATGTGTATAATTGTTTTTGTGATTACTGGTTACCTGCATCCTAACAGTACACCCATCAGTCCTTGTGAAGTTATTTAACTAACCATTTCTTCAGTTCACAGATTGATAGACTGGTGTGGCACTGACGAAGGTAATTCAGCTAATCAAGCCTGCCTCTCGCCTTGGAAAAAATCCAACTAATTCTACTCTTGTCTTTTTGAATTCAATAAAAAAAATCTGCAATTATGAATCTCAGGGTAACCTGCACAAGAGTAGGAGGGTCAGAGGCGTACAGCATGAAAACAGGCACTTCAGCCCAACTCGCCCATGACACTCAGTTTTAAACAAGTCCCATTTGCAATGTCCTTTGGGAAGGAAATCAGCCATCCTTAGCTGGCCTGGACTATACCTAACTCCAAATCAACAACAATGTGATTGTCCCTTCACTGCCCTCTGGACAATTGGGGATGGGCAATACATTTTGGAGTTGTTGTGGGTATTTTCACTGAGCAGGGATGTTGGTTTGCAGATGTTTCGCCCCCTTTCTAAGTGAAACGTCTGCAAACCAACTTCCCAGCTCGGCTGATGTACCCACAACAACTGCAACCAACACCCAAGCTACCAACCTTAAGCAAACTTTGAATAAATGTTGGCCTAGCCAGTGATACCCAGATTCTGTGATTGAATATAAATTCTCACCTTGTCTAGCAGTTTCTTCCATTTTAATCAGATACGGCACAGGAAGGAGCATGGTTAGCTTAGTTGGCTGGACAGCTGGTTTCTGGTTCAAAGTGAGACCAACAGCATGAACTGAATTCCTGCATCAGCTGTGGTTACCATGAAGGTCCCACCTTCTCAACCTAGTCCCTTGCCTGAGATATGGTAACCCTCAGGTTAAAGTTACCACCAGTCATCACTCCCTCTAGTAAGAGAGCAGTCTGTGGTCCGCTCAGATTATGGTGACTTTTACAGTAAGCCCGCATTTAACATTGATCCACTTAACATTGTTTCATAAAGTGAAACCCTGACCATGTGACCATTCAACTTGAGTGAAGTCTGACACAAAGCTTGTGATTTCAAATAAATCTGTTGGACTATAATCTGGTGTCATGTGACTCCTGTACTTGTCCACCCCAGTCCAACACCGGCATCGCCACATCCTTATAAAAAAAAGGAATCAAACAGCCAGAGTTAGCGCGGGCTTCGGAGAGAAGGAGGTGGCTCGGGAAATAACAATGGGAAGCCAGGAAATGACAGAGGAGTTGAATAAATCCATTGCCTCAATCTTCACAGTAGAAGACAGAAATCGCAATCCAAACTTAATAAATAGTCAAGGGGCAAAAGGAGGAGAGGAAATACAGCCAATAACTATCACTACAGAAAAGGTACGAGGGAAACGAATGAAATTAAAAGTTCATGAATCCCCTGACATCTATCCCCATGCATCCTCGGATATTAAAGGAAGTAGCTACAGAAATAGTGGACGGACTGGTAGAAATCTTCCAGGAATTCTTGGATTCTGGAAATTCTAGAGGATTAGAAAAATGCCAATGTAATACCACTCTTGAAAAAGGGAAGACAACAAAAAAAAGGTTTCTATAGGCCAGTTACGTAACATCTATTCTTGGGAAAATGTTAGGGTCTATTCCAAAGGGTGCAGGAGCAGTGAATTTAGAAATACAATCAAGAGAGTCAGAACTGTTTCATGAAGGGAAAATCATGCCTGACAAATATATTGGAATTCTTTGAGGTGGTAACGAGCAGGGCAGATAAAAGAGGAAATTGTGGGTATAATATATTTGGATTTTCAGCAAGTGTTGGATGTAATATATTAGCATGGATAGAGGTTTGTCTAACTGATATAAAGATAGAGAGTTGTGAAAAGTAGGACATTTTCAGGTTGATAACCTGTAACTAGTGGAGTGCTGGGGAGTGGGGTTGGGGGGGCAATTATTTACAATAATATTTATGATTTACACTCAAACACTCAGATGTACAGCACAGAAACGGATCCTTCAGTCCAAGCGTACCCTGCCAACAGATATCTGAAATTAAGCTGGCCCCATTTGCTAGCATTTGTCCAATATCCCTCCAAACCTTTCCTATTTATATACTCATCCAGATTCCTGTTCAATGTTGTATTATATCAGCTTCCACCTCTTCCTCTGGCAGTTCATTCCATAAATGTATCACCCTCCATAGTGAAAAAGTTGCCCTTATGTCACTTTTAAATCTTTCCCCTCTCACCTTAAATATATGCCCTCTAGTTTTGGTCTCTCCTAACCTGAGAAAAAAAGACCTTGACTATTCACCTTATTCATGCCTCTCATGATTTTATAAACCTCTATAAGGTCATCCCTCAGCCTCCAATACTCCAGGGAAAACAGCCCCAGCCTATTCAGCCTCTCCTATAGGTCAACCCCTCCAAACCTGGCAATATCCTTGTAAATATTCTCTAAACTCCTTCAAGTTTCACAACATCCTTCCTATGGCAGGGCGACAAGAATTGAACTCAGTAATCTAAAAGTGGCCTAACCAATGTCCTGTACAGCTGCAACAGACCTTCCAACTCCGACAATCAATGCACTGACCAATAAAGGCAAGCATATCAAACGCCTTCACTACCCTGTCTACCTGCAACTCCACTTTCAAGGAGCTATGAACCTGCACTCCAAGATCTCTTTGTTAGGTAACATTCCCCAGGAATTTACTATTAAGTGCATAAGCCTACCCTGATTTGCCTTTCCAAAATGCATTACATTACATTTATCTAAATTAAACTAGATCTGCCACTCCTCAGCCCATTGGCTCACCTGATCAAGATCCAGTTGTATTCTGAGTAACCCTTAATGAGGTTAGTGTACAACTACAGCACCAATTTTAGCGTCATCTGCAAACTTACTAAACATAGTTCCTATGTTCACACCCTTTACATAAATGACAAAAAGCAGTAAACCCAGCACCGATCATTGTAGCTCACCACTGGTCACATTTGGATGGGGAAAATTAATTTACTGTAGCTAAGGTTGTGGATGACACAAAATAGGTTGGAAAGCAAGTGGAGATGATGACACAAAAAGTCTAAAGAGGACCGTAGACTATAGGTTAAGCAAACGGGCAAAAAAACTTGTGGATGGAATATAATGTGAGAAAATAGAAGATTTTGCATTTTGGCAAGAAGAATAAAGGAACTGAATATTATTGAAGTGGAGAAACATTGCAGAAAGCTACAGCTCAGAGAGATTTAGGACTCTTGTGCATAAATCACAAATAAGCTAGCATACAAGTGCATTCAGTGCGAGGGAAGGCAAATGGAATATTAGCCTTTATTTCAAAGGGAATGTAGAATAAAAATGGGGAAGTTTTGTGAAAACTAGGAAAGCCACTTGCCAGACCACAGCTGGAGTACACTCGAGACAGGAAGCGTATAAGGTTCTTAGGAGACTTGACAGGCTAAGGGAAAGATTGTTTCCTCTTTTGGGAGAGCCTAGGAACAGAAGGCATCATCTCAGACTAAGGGGTTGCCCAGTTAAGATAAAGATATGGACTTTTTTTTCCGCTCAGAATCTGTGGAGTTCTTTACTCCAGAAGGCTGGGTCATTAAGTCATAGAAATATACAGCATGGAAACGTACTCTTCGGTCCAACTCATCCATGCCGACCAGATATCGTGTATATTCAAGCAGAGGCAGATTTATAATCAGCAAGGGAATCAAAGGTTATAAAGAAAAGGCAGGAAAGTAGAGTTGAAGATTATCAAATCAGCTATGATTTCATTGAACGGCAGAGCAGACTAAATGAGCTGAATTCTGGATTAGTGGTGCTGGAAGAGCACAACAGTTCAGGCAGCATCCAAGGAGCTTCGGAATCGACGTTTCGGGCAAAAGCCCTTCATTAGGAATAAAGGCAGTGAGCCTGAAGCATGGAGAGATAAG
>NC_057713.1:9237642-9263331 GCF_004010195.1 Chiloscyllium plagiosum
GGTCAGGGAGGAGAGGGTGGAGTGGATCAGTGGATCGCTGGAAAAGGAGATAGGCAGGTAGGACAAGTCCGGACAAGTCAATGGGACAGTGCTGAGCTGCACATTGATGCCCTGGGGTTGAAGTGTTTCAGGCATCAATGTGGACTTCAACAGTTTCCTCATTTCCCCTTCCCCCACCTCACCCTGGTTTCAAACTTCCAGCTCAGCACTGTCCCCATGACTTGTCCGGACTTGTCCTACCTGCCTATCTCCTTTTCCACCTATCCACTCCACCCTCTCCTCCCTGACCTATCACCTTCATCCCCTCCCCCACTCACCCATTGTACTCTATGCTACTTTCTCCCCACCCCACCCTCCTCTAGTTTATCTCTCCACGCTCCAGGCTCACTGCCTTTATTCCTGATGAAGGGCTTTTGCCCGAAACGTCGATTTCGAAGCTCCTTGGATGCTGCCTGAACTGCTGTGCTCTTCCAGCACCACTAATCCAGAATCTGGTTTCCAGCATCTGCAGTCATTGTTTTTACCTAAATGAGCTGAATTGTCTATTTCTGCTTCTGTGGTCTTACCATATAGTCTCATGTCCATAATGTTGGTGATTCTGATCATTTCACAGCTTTTCTTCCGCTGCAACCTAATTCATCACTTTATCACTGTTTCAACTGTCTGCGTTCTTCCATTGTCAGCTGTCTCTCAACTTCAACTCACTCTAATCTCTGATGCATGCAGATGTGACTGAATCTTATCCTTTCACGCATCCTGCTCGCCCAATCTCTGTTCTTGATGACTGGCTTTATCTCCCTGTTGTTCAATGTTTGAAATGCAAAATTTCCATTCTTGCGTATATTTCTCTGTGATATTTCTCCTGCTTCTTGTTCTGATGCTATAAGTCCTATTCATATTCCAAACACGATGATTAGTTTATACTGCTCCCATTGATATCCCTCCTTAACAGTGGAATGCCACACTTTAGGTTTTTCATAACCTCTTGACCTCACCACTGTCTTCGCCTGTTTAAAATCTATCACTCTGACCAAATTGCTATTATGCACTGCCTTGGTTCAGTATCCAATATCTTCTTTACACTTCAATAATGCAGCTGCAGTATTTTATTATGTTTAAACCTTCTATGTATGAGTGCAAGATGCTGACTTTCTTACTTTCCTTGCCTGGCAGCTTCAATATGCTGTTTTAAACATCCCTCAGACATATACGCCAGGGGCTAAAATATTAGAGGTCCAGCAACATTCATCTTCATCTGATAGACAAAGGATTCAAGGGCATTGAGGACCAGATAAGGAAATGGATAGGAGACTATAACTGGAACAACCATGATCTTATCAAATGGCAGAGCAAACTTGAGAGCTCACTGCTTCTCCTGTGTCCTACATTCCAATGTTCAGATCAATAACTATTTCCTGTTCGATTATCTTACAGCTGCTTCTATCTGTTGAACAGAGGATCTAGAGACCCTCATGAAAAAGAGAGCCCTAATAATCTCTTGCTACTCTTTGACTTTTTAACCTGACTTTTATTCTCTGTATCAGCAAAGTAATATCCACTCAGTACAATGGACAGTTTCATAATAGTTGTTTGATTTCCTAGAAAGAGAAACAGCAATATGAGAAAGACTGTTGTTGGAGAACTAGGTGAAATGCCAGAACACTCTGTAAGTTTCACAATAAGGACATTTCTCGACTTTGCTTGGTAGCTGAACAAAAGTAACGTGCAGCTTTGACACTTCACTTTATCCAGTGAATACATCCTTGAGAAAGAAATTAAGTCTCTGTTATGTTTAATCCTTCTGTGGATAACACTGATAACTTCTGGGGCATAAAATGCCCATTTACTCACATCTGTTATATGTCACCTCAGCTGTAAGAGTAATACATGCACTCCAAATCCAGCCGATCGAAATGACAGCTATTCCTCCTTCACTGGTGATGATTGTCACTCATCTACTCCAGCTAAAGTAGATGGATCATCTATGGATATAAGAGCAAGCCAATCAGTGCCTTGAACTATGCAGTTAGACCATGACTCAAAAAGTACTTCAACTCCCTTGACATTTGGAACCCTGGTTCCAAATGCTTTATTACTCAGATTGGGTGATCGCTTCACAGAACACCTATGTTCTGCTCACTAAAAAGACCCGGAGCTTCCAATTGCCTGCCACTTTAACACCACCCTGTTCCACGGTCCGCATCTGTCTCAGGCTTGCTGCAGTGCTCCAGTGAAGCTCAGTGCAAACTGGATGAACAACATCTCATTTTCCGCTTGGGGATCATGCAGTCTTCAGGACTCAATATTGAGATCAGTAACTTTAGGGCTTGTGCTGTCCCATGTCCTTAACCCAACTCCCACACATCAGGCCTTGTTATCATACACAACTCATTGTTCGCTACTAATAGTCTCCATTAACAGCTGTTCACCTTCTTGGTCAGATCATTGCCCACTCCTTTGTCCAACTGCTGTTCCTCTCTTTGGGCTCTATCCCCACCTATTGTTTACTCCATACCCCCTCCCCACACATCCTCTGCATATAAACCAACATTTTCCTAGCTACCATCAGTTCTGAGGAAGGGTCACTAGATCCAAAACGTTAACTCTGATTTTCTCTCCACAGATGTTGCCTCATCTGCTGAGCTTTTCCAACAATTTTGTTTTTGCTTTATTAATCTTACCTAACAATTCATCTGAGTTTTGAAATTTCTAATCACCCCCCATGGTCCAATCCTCCTTTCACTCCTCATCCTCCCCCAGCCTGCACCCTAATCTCACCAGTGTCATAAGGACAGGGGGGGGTTTCAGATTTCTTTGCATGAAGTATTGCCTTTAAGTGACCATTAAGTAGTTCCCCTGCTGCTGGTTATCTGTTTGCAGACTGTATTGTGTTACTGCATCAACCTTGAAGTTATGTAAAAGAGAAAAAGGCTTCTTCAGTAGAAGCCAGCACTTTGCATAACCATTGGATTCATGAGGCCAGGTTATGTATGAAACGACAGGAGTGAATTGCAATCAATCACCCCAGGGTGTACTCGGCAAATAGATAATCTCAAAACCACTCAGAGATACACAGCATTTCAAATTTCATTCCTGCTCAATGCTCTTGACTTCAGAGATTCCCTGCAAGTTCATGAGGGGTTCAAAATCCCAATTTAAATTCTTATAAGTTATTTTTCTTGATGTATGTAGCAAGTGCCTCAGTTCATATCAATCAAAAGTTGGAAACTATATGGGTCAGAGACGAGAGGGAACCGATTCCCTGATGTGGGACCAAGACAGCTCCCATCAGATGAATCATTGACAGAAGTCACTGCTCATGGGAGTGGTGAAAGTGCAGGTAGATCTTGGAACAACACAGCACAGAACAGGCCCTTCGGCCCTCAATGTTGTGCTAACCTGTGAACTATTCTCAGTTCATCCCATCATCATCCATGTGCTTATCCAAGGATTGTTTAAATCTCCCTAATGTGGCTGAGTTAACTACATTGGCAAGTAGGGTATTCCTCGCCCTTACCACTCTCTGAGTAAAGAACCTGACTGACATCTGTCCTAAATGTATCAACCCTCAATTTGTAGTTATGCCTCCTCATACAAACTGAGGTCATCATCCTAGGAAACAGACTCTCACTGTCTACCCTATCTGATCATCTTGTATGTCTCTATCAAATGCCCTCTTAGCCTTCTTATTTCCAATGCAAGTCTCTCAGCCTTTCCTCATAAGACCTTCCGTTCAGATGAGGTAACATTCTGGTAAATCTCCTCTGCATCTTTTCCAATGCTTCCACATCCTTCCCAAAATATGATGACCAGAACTGTACATAATATTCGAAGTGCAGCCACACTAGTGTTTTGTATAGTTGCAGCATAATATTGCAGCTCTGGAACTAAATCCCTCTACGAATAAAAACTAACACACCGTATGCCTTCTTAACAGCACTATCAACTTGGGTGGCAACTTTCAGAGGCCTATGTACATGGACACCAAGATCCCTCTGCACATCCACACTACCAAGAATCTTTCCATTGACCCAGTGCTCTGCCCTCCTGTTATTCTTCCCAAAGTGAATCACCTCACAGTTAGCTGCATTGAACTCCATTTGCCACCTCTCAGCCCAATTCTGCAGTTTATCCAAGTCCCCCTGAAACCTGTAACCTTCTTCCAAACTGTACATTACTCCACTGACTTTAATGTCATCTACAAATTTACTAATCCATTCACCTATGCCTGCATCTAAGTCATTTATAAAAATGACAAACAGTAATGATCCCAAAACAGATCCTTGTGGCACACCACTAGTAACTGGACTCCAGGTTGAATATTTTCCATCAACCACCACTCGCTGCCTTCTTTCAGAAAGCTGGTTTCTAATCTAAACTGCGAAATCACCCTCAATTCCATGCCTCTGCATTTTCTCCATCAGCCTACCATGTGGAATCTTATCAAAGGCTTTACTGAAGTCCATGTATACCACGTCAACTGCCCCACCCTCATCTACATGCTTGGTCACCTTCTCAAAAAACTCAATTAGGTTTGTGAGACATGACCTGCCCTTGACGAAACCATGTTGACTATCTGAAATCAAATTGTTGCTTGCTAGATGATTCTAAATTTTCTCTTATAATCTTTTCCAAAACCTTTCCTACAACAGAAGTAAGGCTCACTGGTCTATAATTTCTTGGGTCATCTCTATTGCCCTTCTTGAAAAGGGCACATCATTTGCAATCCTCCAGTCCTCTGGTACTAAACCTGTAGACAATGAAGACTCAAATAATCAAAGCCAAAGACTCTGCTATCTCCTCCCTAGTTTCCCAGAGAATCTTCGGATAAATCCCATCCGGCCCAGGGGGCTTGTCTACTTTCACTCCCAGAATTGATAATACCTCTTCGTAACTAACCTCGATCCTTTCTAGTCTAATATCTTGTATCGCATTCTTGTTCTCTGCAATATTCTCCTTTTCCTGAGTGAAAACCAATGAGAAATATTCATTTAGCATCTCTCCAATCTCCACAGGGTCCACACTCAACTTCTCACTTCTGTATTTGACTGGCCCTATTCTTCACATACCTATAGAAAGCTTTAGGGTTCTCCTTTATTCTACTTGCTAAAGACTGCTTGTGTCCTCTCTTTGCTCTTAACTCTCTCTTTAAATCCTTCCTAGCTGATTGCCTCATCTGAACCATCTTGTCTTATTAACACATAAGCCTCCTTCTTCCACTTAACAAGAGACGCAATTTCTGTTGTAAACCACGGTTTCCTTACCTTATAACTTCCTCCCTGCCTGATAGGGACATACCTATCAAGGACATGTGAAAACTATTCCAATAATCAATGATTTTGAAAATAAATTGGATGGGCATTTAAGAGAAATGATATTGCAGGGAATTAGAGAGGGGACAAGGGAATGAAATAGATTGGATTCTTACAGAAGCCTTACCAGGCATGACAGTGTGAATATAGACACAATGTTTGCCCTGTCTGGTGATTCTCAAAAGTGGACACGTAATCTCAGGATAAGCAACAGGTTATTTAAGACTGAAATGAGGAGGAACTTCTGTATTTAGATGTCAGAAAATCTTTCAACTTCTCTACCCTGAAGCTCAATCAGAGAATATTTAAGATGGATATTGATAGCATTCTGGAGATTACTGACATTAAGGAATATTGAGGTAATGCTGGAAAATGGCATTGAGATGATCCGGCCATCATCTAGAATGGTAGACAGTCTCCATGGGCTGAATGGCCACTTTCTGAGCCTTAATGACTATGTCGGTCTGCTGATGTGTTTACTGAGCTCAGATCTGCTGGGTAGAATTTAGAAAAGGGAACTTGGATATGTTTCTGAGTGTGACGGCATTTAGAAGTTAAGTGGGGACATTGACAGTGTGACATTGTTTCCAAGACACCTTATTTGATGGCTCTTCATAGACAGGATAGAATGTGCCAACACCTTGACTGAAACGGACCCATTCGAGGCTCTTTCTGAAATCCACCTGTTGACCCTTGTTGATGGCTGCCATTTGGAACATAGAACATAACAGCGCAGTACAGGCCCTTAGCCCCTGATGTTGTGCCTAACTGTGGAACCAATCTGAAGCCTATCTGCCCTACATAATTCCAATCTCACCCACATTTTTATCCAATGATCATTTAAATGCCCTTAAAGTTGGCAGGTCTACTATTGTTGAAGGCAATTCATTCCACATCCTTACTACCCTGAGTAAAGAAACTATCTCTGACATCTGTCCTATATCTATTACCGCTCAATTTAAAGCTATGTTCCCTCATGCTAACCATCACCATCCGAAGAAAAGGGCTCTCACTGTCCAACTTATCTAACCCTCTGATTATCTCATAGGTCTTAATTAAGTCACCTCTCAACCTTCTTCTCTCTAACAAAAACAGCCTCAAGTCCCTCAGCCTTTCCTCATAAGACCTTCCTTCCATACCAGGCAACATCCTAGTAAATCTCCTCTGAATCCTTTCCAAAGCTTCCATATCCTTCTTATAATGCGGTGACCAGAACTGTACACAATACTCCAAATGCGGCTGCACCAGAGTTTTGTACAACCACAGCATGGCCTCGGGTTTCCAAAACTGAATCCCTCTACCAATAAAGGCTAACACACCGTATGCTTTCTTAACAACTCAATCAACCTGGGTGGCAACTTTCAGGGATCATGGATGCTTGGTTGCCATGAAGGAATGGGAAGATTTTTAACAATTCTGGCAAGGTGAGACCAGAACAGTGATCCAGCCGCTAAGTGGAACTTGAGATCCCAGTGATGGTCTCCTAAAATTGACTGGCAAAAGAAATTACATTCATACTTCAGCTTGGTGTCTTTTGCTGAGCTCGCCCCTCACAAGTCAAACATGGAGTTGGTTCTCACTAGGTAGTGTTCATTTAGCTTTCACACCAACAGAGAGGCTAGAGAGTGACCTATTGCTTTGCCTCCTGTACTGTGAAACAAGACAAAGATAGAAATGTGGATATGACGGAAGGGGTTTCACATATCCCGCTTGGAACAGGGAAGGCTAAAAGAAGATTTGATGGTTCATTCAAAAATCACAAAGGGTTTAGACAGAGAAATAAAGTATAATATTTGCAAAGATCTTGAATTTAAGGTGATGGATTTAAGGTGACTAGATAGGCTGGTGTTGTTTTCCTTACAGCAGAGGGTGCTGAGGGAGAGTCTGATTCAGGTGCCAAGGGGCTTTGGGAGGGAGAGTGGTAGGAAGAGGTGCTTCCCTTTAGTAAAGGGGTCAATAACCAGGAGGCACAGTTTTAAGCTAAGGAGAAGGAGGTTTAGAGGGGATTTGAGGAATATCTTTTTCATTCAGAGGATGGTAGGCATCTGGCTGAGTGAAAGAGGCAGGACCGGTCAAGACATTTAAGAAGTATTTAGGTGAACACTTCAAATGCCAGATTACACACAGCTCCAGAAAATGTCTGAAAAAGGGATTGGAATAGATGGGCAAGTATACAATGGGCCAAAGAGTCTCAATCTGTACTGTAAAAACCTTATGACTCTAAAATAGAGACATGAAGAGCAGTGTTAGCATTTGGAATGCAACTCCCTGACCAACCGATTCAATAGTACATATCAAATGGGACCTGGAAAAGTACTTGAAGGGAAAAGAATTGCAGTGTTGTAGAGCAAGAATAGAAGGATGGACTGATGGGCTTAGTCTTTGAAAGAGCCAGCATAGACACTCAGTGTTAACAATTCTGATTCCCTTCTTTAAACTGGAAATGTTGCATTCTGTATTCCCCACTCACTTTGCGCTGTCACACAATTCCCTGTGGATATGAAAATGCACAGTGCACTGCCCTGACTGGGATGAGCTTCCATTCTGCTACTGCATTGCTGATTATCGTGAATCCACTTCTCCCCAGTATCCTGGCAACGGGGTTCTTATTGCCGAGGTCTGAGCTCATTCTGTGCCGTTCCTTTGAGGGCTCAACACTTAAGCAGACAAGACAAGAGCTCTGAGCACCTTCTCCTCCTGCTCATTTCTCCTTGCTGTCATTTACTATTGATCTGTACCAGCCCTAAACACAGAGGTTCAAAGTTAAAAGAAAATCCCATTTACGAGTGCTGTGGTTTATTCAGCTTGATAGGCATTAAAACGGAGATGTATTGATTGGAAAAATAACAGTGAACCAGCAATTCTTTTTCAACTTTAACTTAGTTGGAAACAAATACCACTGAACATAGCTCCTCGGATATCAATGTCAAGATTTTGTACTTTAAATTATCATCTTATCAGTCAGGACTGTGACAAACTATCAAACTTAGACTCTCTTTTCATTAAGTTTAGTTTGTAAATTGGTTAACCATTGAGAAACAGGAAAGAACCAAAAGAAATGCCAAAGAATATTTTATTTATGTAAGTGCCCTCTTTACACGTATTGTCTGTCTTCAGCTGAGTCAGCTCAATAAAAAGCAGATGAAGTCCAGGCATTTTGCAAAGACTTAAACCATTATATAAAGAAACTCTCCAGAATTATAGAATATTCAGTGGACCATTCTGCCCATCCACCCTGTGCTGGGTCTTTGAAAGGGTATTCATCCTTATCTTTCCAGAAAGATCTTCAAATATTTGTTCCCTTGAAATTACATTTGATTCTTTTTTGCTGGTTGTGATTGAATGTGCTTCTAACATCCTTTATCACAACAACCCATCTTGTGAACAGTATTTTTGTCATCCTGTTCTTGGTCAAATCAGTGTTGCCTGGTGACCGAATTGCCTATGGACTGACAAGTTCTTAGCTACTCACTCTACAAAAACCTTTAATGATTAATCAGTTGCTTGAGATTAGTTTAAAGTTGACTGAGATTCTGGTCTTTGTGATGGTTTGATGAAGGGCTGAAGGTTTTCAATGTAGCTGATGTGTTGTGGCGGTCCACCATGGCCTGGGATGAATGTTGTCACATGGTAAGGGAAAGTGCCTTTATCGTCTCTCTGCTACCTCATACCTAGGGACCAGCACTCACTCACTCTACCACTGCATATGCATCTCACCAAGGTTCAGAGATTACACCTCTTAGTGCTAAGTGCAGGGTTATGGGGAAAAGGCCGGAACCTCACTAAGTAACATGCTCAGAGACCTAGTACAGACACAATGGGCTGAATGGTCTCTTTCAGCACCGTAACAATTCTGGGTGATTCTCTGATTATGTAATTATTGGCTACCAATAACACCTACTTTTAGGCCATAAGACCCTAAGAAATAGGAGTAAGAATTAGGTCATTTGGCCAATTGGGTCTGCTCTACTATTCAAGCAGACCATGGCTGATCTGAAAACTTTTGACTTTACTTTCCTGTATTTCCGCATAATCCTGGATTCCCTTACCAATTAAAAATCTGTCCATCTTGGCTTTGAATATACTTAATGACCTCGCTTCTACAGCTCTCTTCGGTAGAGAATTCTTCAGATTCACAGAAGAAATTCTTCCTTACCTAAGTCTTAACTGGGTGACCTGTTATCCTGAGATTATTCCTCTGGTCCCAGATTCTGCCAGAAGGGGAGAACAATCTTTCTACCCTGTCAAGTCCTGTAACAAGCAATTT
This sequence comes from Chiloscyllium plagiosum, assembly GCF_004010195.1. Taxonomy (NCBI): domain Eukaryota; kingdom Metazoa; phylum Chordata; class Chondrichthyes; order Orectolobiformes; family Hemiscylliidae; genus Chiloscyllium; species Chiloscyllium plagiosum. The sequence goes on from NC_057713.1 coordinate 9,247,222, forward strand.
CAGGAAGGTCACCTCTCTTAGTTGGTGTGAGCCTACAGAAGATAAAATCACTGGTTCCTTCTGGGGAGATGGGATGGGTAACATTGTTAGCTCATGCCTCACTCTCATACTGCGGGTGAAAGCTTGTCTCTACACAGTGGTGTGAAGCTTAAGGCACTTAACTGTGCGATAGGACTTCGATCAGGAGGTGGTTAATTGTAAAATCACAAGAAACCAGGTTGCTTTTCTCTGGAGGAAAGAAGGCTGAAGCATGACTTAACAGAGCTCTGAAGCGCAATAAAACACTGGACAGCCACATACATCAATGAATATATAAAATGGAAATCGACATAGCATTACTGGATTCATGATGTCCTCACGCCAAGATGCAGGAAGTGGTGAACAGGCCATTCCCAGTAAATGCCAAAACATTCTAGTGAATCATAGAATCCCTACAGTATGGAAACAGGCCCTTCAGCCCAACAAGGTCACACTGACCCTCTGAAGATTAAGCCACCCAGACCCACTCCACTATTCGTCTACACTTTACCCCTAACTAATACACCTGATCTACACATCCCTGAACACTATGGGCAATTTAGCGTGGCCAATTCACCTGACCTGCACACTTTTGGACTTTGGGAGGAAACCGGAGCACCCGGAGGAAACCCATGCAGACTTGGGGAGAATATACAAACTCCACACAGTCGCCCAAGGCTGAAATCGAACCCAGGTGCCTGGCAGTGGGAGGCAACAATGCGAACCACTGAGCCACCATAAGATGGGAGTCTCTTCTTTCTGACTACGGGGAGACTCAACAGTTGCAAAATGTTCTGAGGGCCTGCCCTCCACTGTAGTGAGCTCAGTTCTGAATTAAGTAGGTGAACATTAGAGGTAAAAACAATGACTGCAGATGCTGGAAACCAGATTCTGGATCAGTGGTGCTGGGAGAGCACAGCAATTCAGGCAGCATCCGACGAGCAGCACAGAGTCATGGAGTTGTACAGCATGGAAACAGACTTTTCGGCCTAACTTGTCCATGCTGACCTAATATCCTAAATTAATCTACTCCCATTTGTCAGCCTTTGGCCCATATCCCTCTAAACCCTTCCTATTCATATACCCACCCAGATGTCTTTTAAATGTTGTAATTGTACCAACTTCCACTACGTCCTCTGGCAGCTCATTCCATACACGCACCATACTCTACATGAAAGAATTGCCCCTTCGGTCCCTTTTAAATCTTTCCCCTCTCACCTTAAACCTATGCCTTCCAGTTTTGGACTCCCTGACCTGAGGAAAAGACCTTGGCTTTTCACACTATCCATGCCCCTCATAATTTTATGAACTTCTGTACAGTCACCCTCAACCTCCGATGCTCCAGGGAACAGCCCCAGCCTATTTAGCCTCTCCCTATACCTTCAACCCTCCAACCCTGGCAATATCCTTGGCAGTTTTTTCTGAACCATTTCAAGTTTCACAACATCCTTTAGTAGGCGGTTAACAGAGGACACCTTCAGGTTCTCTTGATGTATTAATGAGATAACTCCGAATGAACATGCTCAGTAGCTAAGCTTGGAGTACAAGGTCGGTGGAGTTGTGGACAGTGACAAAGGATGTTGTAGGTTACAGAGAGACATAGATAAGCTTCAAGTTCTGGAACCATGAGGTTATGCTGCAGCTGTACAAAACTCTGGTGCGGCCGCACTTGGAGTATTGTGTACAGTTCTGGTCACCGTATTATAAGAAGGATGTGGAAGATTTGGAAAGAGTGCAGAGGAGATTTATGAGGATGTGGCCTGGTATGGAGGGAAGGTCTAACAAGGAAAGGCTGAGGGACCTTGAGGCTGTTTTTGTTAGAGAGAAGAAGGTTGAGAGGTGACTTACTACAGACGTATAAGATAATCAGAGGGTTAGATATGGTGGACAGGGAGAGCGTTTTTTCAAGTATGGGGACGGCAAGTACGAGGGGGCATAGCTTTAAATTGATAAATATAGGTCAGATGTCAGAGGTAGTTTCTTTACTCAGAGTAGTAAGGGTATGGAATGCTTTGCCTGCAACGGTAGTAGATTCACCAACTTTAAGTACACTTAAGTCATCATTGGACAAGCATTTGGACGTACATGGAATAGTGTAGGTTAGATGGGCTTCAGATTGGTATGGCAGGTCGAGGGCTGAAGGGCCTGTACTGCACTGTAATGTTCTATGTACAGATAACTCTATCAGCTCTCCATCTATCAGCTCTCAGTCTTGTGATGGGTAAGGAGTATAGTATGTTGGGCTAACGGAGGTGGACCTGACAGGATTTAAAAGGGCAATACTAGCCTACTAGGTAAATGTCTTCCTATGTTGCTGCTGGAGAAATGGGGCAGGACCAGAAGTGACCCTTTGCTTCCTGGGGAGTTTTGGTGACTTGAACAGGCCATTCAAATGAGGCTTCGATCAGAGTCCTTCCTCCAGCTGCTGCCTTGTATCCCTCCCACCCCATCCTGATTTTTCAAGTCTCAAAGCTTTATAGGAGCCTTGGGTTTCCAATAGGAAGGATGGAAAATATTGTACATCTGGGCTAACCTTTTAATTTAAGCATCCTGCAATGATGGTCAGGTGTTCGCACAAAATATAATTCTCATAATGTACTCTGCTTATAGCATTCATTAAAAATTAATTTGGTAAAAATTAAGCTATTGATTTACTGCAGTAACAGAAGATTAGTTTAATGTTGGACTATATTTGGTTTTGTTCCAATGCAGCTATTAGTCTGATTACTTGGGTGCTAATTAGTCGGTTGTGCTGGGATTTAGAAAGTTTATACTTTGCTCTCTTCAATGGGACTTAGTCCCAGTAATCAGAATATAATGTAGCCTGGTGTCACCTTCATCAAATATGAATGGTAATGGGACTCACGCACAGGCCCATTAGTTGCCAGAAGAAATCTCTTTTCTCCCTGGTATTGCTCGTCATCTCAAGGTTATCTTTATGATTTGGTCGAAATGCAATAAAGTGTTATACAAGCATTTCTCTGAGCATGGAGACTTGTGAAAGAAACCACCACGTTCGTTACCAGATAGCCCACGGATTGAAATGGATAAAGTACGTTCACAGACTCACATTGATCAGGAGGAAGCCATTCGGCCCACCCTTTGTGCACTGGGTCTGTGAAACAGTGAATCAAGGGGAAGGGATGGCCTAGTGGCATTGTCACTGGACCGTTAATCTAGAGAGCCAGGTAATGTCTTGGGGACCCAGGTCTGAATCCTGCCATGCAGATGGTGGAATTTCAATTCGATGGAAAAAATTGGGGTTAACAGTCTAATGGGCTGACCACAAATCCATTGTCAATTGCTTAGGGGAAAAGAAAACCCACCTGCCCTTTAGGGAAGGAAACTGCCATCTTGCTCTGGTCTGGTCTACATGTGACTCCAGACTCACAACAATGAGGTTGACTCTTATCTGACCTCTGGACAATGAGGGATGGGTAACAAAAACCAACCCAACCAGCAATATCCTCATTTTTTTGCATTCATTCACAGGATGAAGACATTGCTGGCTAGGCCAGCATTTATTGCCCGAGGGTTGTTGAGAGTCAACCCATATTGCTGAGGGTCTGGAGTCATTTGTTGGCCACACTAGGTAGGGAGGCAGTTTCCTTCCCTGAAGGATATTAGTGAACCAGATGAATGTTTCCAACAATCAATTCATGGTCATCGTTAGTCACTTAATTCCAAATTTTTTTAAACTGAAGTCAAATTTCATCATCTGCCATGGCAGGATTTGAACCCAGCTCCCCAGAACATTACCTGAGTCTCTGAATTAAAAGTCCAGCAATAATACCCACTCGACAATCACCTTCTCCATTCTGTGTACGAATAAAAAAATGAATCACTTACCATGCCCTCGCTTTTTACCTGCAGCTCTGTCATCCTTTCCTTTTAACGTACGTAGCCACTTCCCTTTTCAAAGGTTAATTTTCAGATTTCTAGTATCTGCTGTTTTTTGATTTTATTTAACATCAGTTGCTTCAGCACATCGGAGCAGGAGCTCAAATGAATGTTTTTCTTATCTCATCTCCATGTATCTATTTTGTATCCATAACACTTCATCAATTTAAAATAGAATCAATCAGCTCAGCTCACTGGACAGCTGGTTTTTAACACCAATAGTATGGGTTCATTTCCTGTATTAGGAGAGGGACTGTGATGGACTCTTTTTCCTGACCTGTCCCTTAGATTAGATTAGATTTCCTACAATATGGAAACAGGCCCTTCAGCCCACTAACCCTCTGAAGAGTAACCCAGCCAGACCCATTCCCCTACCCTATATTTACCCTGACTAATGCACCTAACACTATGGGCAATTTAGCATGGCCAATTCACCTGACCAGGACATATTTTGGATTGTGGAAGGAAACTCACACAGACACAGGAATGTGCAAACTCCACACAGACAGTCACCCAAGGCAGGAATCAAACCCAGTTCCTTGGCACTGTGAGACAGCAGTGCTAACCACTGAGCTGCCCAGAAATTCAGGCTCCCCTGGAATTTGAACCCAGGATCTCTTGCAAGTTGGCGTAGTAGAAAATGCTAAACGAGAATCATACTACTAGACCAACGAGCCACAGGCCAGGGTGCCTAACAGTTAGATTTGGTGGCCCTCAGATTAAACCACCCATCGGTAAATCCACTCCACTGAGAGGGCTATGATAACTTTACCTCACATCACAGACAGACAGACAGACAGACATGTTGCTGAAGCTTTCCAACTTGCACTCATCAGGATCAATGCAAGAATACTAAATTTCAAACATGGATGATATTTTATACAACAGAAGAAGGGCTGCTGATTGATTGACAAGTTGGCTGTGATTGGCTGAGACATTAATGAGGAGAGAGCAATGGGAAACTATTAGCTGCCCAAATTCTTTGCCCATGACTGAGTAGCACAAGACTCCAATATATTGCCTGTGTTCACAGAGATCTCTGTTAAAAATTAGACAGACGTATGTTCATGTAACACCTTGTACAAGCTCAGGACATCCCATAATAATTTGCAGCTAACAAAATACTTCTGAAGCAGTCATGTGAAAAAAGAACAGCAGCCAATTTGTGCCCAATAAAATCCCTCAAACAGCAATATCGTAATAATTAGTTAGTCTGTTTGAGGGAGAAATATTGGCAATGGAATGCTCTAATATTGTACAAAAATGAACTCTGTATGCTCTATATATAAGTAACTAAATACTGCTTGCAGTACCCAATAATGCTCAGTTTGAAAGCGTGATTATCAAAATATGCAAAAATCCGATAGCTCCCGTTTTAAAGAACCGCTTTGTAGATTATTCACTGCAAGTTGTTGTCAGTTAATTCTACAAGAAGAATTTCCAGAACTCTTATTGTTACGCAAGTGTTTGTAGGATTGAACTAATTATCTTCAGGGTGGTTGTACATCATGTTTAGGCTGAACAATACCGCAGTGTGTTCATATCTGCTGACACTGCAGACTGGCGAATATTTTCCAACAGTGCATTGACACTTAACTTGACAGGAAGAGAAAGTGGAAACAGCACTTCTGTAGCATGTGGGATTCTGGTAAAACAGGGAGCCAAAATTCTGTTGTAACTTCACAAAAATCAGGAGGATGTGAGAGAAGCAACTCAGTCAGTATCTGAGAGAGGAAGATAGATCTCCAGTTGAAGCATGCACCGATGTTTCTTGTTTCAAGTGTTGACTGATTCATTTTATATTTTGCATGGTCTGTGGATTGCTTTCAGTTCATATCCCCAGCATCCGTCTTGATTTGTTCTTGTCACTTTTGGAGTCTTTTTTCTGCTGCCTTGGGTTGTCAAGCCTCCATGATTTTTTTTCTGAAATCCCTCAGCAATTCACAGGGTCAGATTTTAAAGAAACTGGAGTAATAGGGATCCACAGCACAGCTCATCAAGCCTACACCAGTCAGAAATTGCCACCGAACTATTCTGATCTCATTTTCCTAAATTTAGCCCATAAACCTCAGAGACCTTGGCATCACAGGTGTACATCTAAATATTCCTTCGAGGTTATGAGGGGTTCTGCTTCTTCCACCCTTACAGGCAGTGAATTCCAAATTCTCACTACACCCTGGTTGAGAAAGATGTTCCCCGCACCTCCTCTCAGCCCCCTGTCCCTTAACTATAACCTCGGTCAATGCTCCCTCCCTCAATGGGAAAGGTTTCTTCCTTTCTATTGGTTTTAATACCCCTGATAATTTTATACATCTCAATCATGTCCATCTCAATCTCCTCTGCTCCAAGGAAAATGACCCCAGTTGGTCCAACCACTCTTCATAAATAAAATTCTCCAGCCCAGGCCACATCCTGGTAAATATTGTCTGCCCCCTCTTCAGTGCTATCATACATCTTATATAATCTGGATTCCAGAACTGCAAACAATATTCTTTAAAAAGTTCTCAGATAACCTCCCTGCTCTAAAACTTTATACCTCAACTAATACGGACAAATGTACCATCTGCCTTCTTTGCCACTTTATACAACACTCCTGACATCTTAAGGGGAATGGAGGACATGAACACCAAGGCCCTCTGATCCTTGGAACTTTCCAGACTCCAACCTTTCATCCTGTATTCCTTTATCTTGTTTGCCCTGCCCAAGTTATATTTATCTGGATTGAATTCCATTTGTCACTGATCAGCACATCTGACCAGTCTGTCATATCCTCCTGCAATCTAAGGCTATCCTCCCCAATGTTTACCACCCCACCAATTTCTGTATTGTCTGCGAATTTATTGAACAAAATTCAAGTCTACATCATTTATATAAACCACAAACAGTTAAGCCCCCATACTGACATCTGTGGAGAGGGGGGCACTGGATACAGACCCCCAGTTGGAACAATGCATCTCAAACATCACCCTCTGCTTCTAGCCATCAGCCAACTATGGAACTAATTTACCAAATTTCTTTGGATCCCATGGACTCTTACCTTTCCTATCAGTCTCCCATGTGGGACCTAGTGAAAAGCCTTGCTGAAGCCATCAAAAGTATTGGCCTCATCTACACACAAAATGGTGCTTTCTATCTTTAATGTCCTTTGAATATATTTGTTTATTCATGACATGAAAAGAAATTGATGATGAGGAGAAAAATGTTGGGCGAACAATGCTGAGCATAATGACGGTGGTGGACTGGTTGGTAATGGGAGCTCATGGTGTGAAATCCCTAGAAATTTTTCCAGGCAGCATTGATAATCCTAGTACTCTATAAGATCTGGATATACAGGACATAACTCTCAGCAATTGTGATATAATTTGAATATCGTGTCTCATGCTAACACACATTTCCTGAATCTTCTGAAAGGTGGTCAGATTTAGCACAGCAGTCTGAGCTAGTTGGACATTTGTTGTCAAACTTTCGACAGAACAATATTAGAAAATTTAACCTTGGACCCATTAAAGGGATTAACAAAATGCCCTGATTGACCCATTTACTGGATTAAGCAACCATTTTTCCTTAATTGTCTTCATTGCTGAAATCACTCTGACAGGTTCATTGGACTTTGTTGGTTGTAAATTGTGTATTGACCTACCTCCTTCAGCGGAATTGTCCAAATTGGCCTCTCACATCCGAGATTTCGCTCTAAATTTTTTCCTCCTGTGTTAGTAACTACTTTCCTGCCAGGAGATTTGACTACCACCATCCTGAGAATATTATTCCAAATAAATAATCCTGTGCTGCGATTCCAATAATGACTCATTGTTTAGATAGCTTCAGTTTGGTTCATGTCAAAAGCCAAAGGAGAGGAGGAGCATTTGACCCAACATCACTGTCTGTTCTCTGTAAGGATTATCCCTTTGGCTTCACTATGCTGTTCCTTCCCAAAGCCCTGATATACATCTCCCCATTAAGAATTTATTTAATTTCCTCTTGAAGTTTGCTACTGAATCCACTTCTATTTCCCTTTCAGACAATGCATTCCAGGTTATGACAATAAGCCAAATTACACATCTCATCAATGGCTTGTTTCCCAATTACCTTCTACCTGTGTCCTTTGGTTACCCACCCTTCTGCCATTGGAAACAGTTTTCTTTCCTTTAACGAGCTAGATGAGAACATGAAAGCAAGTAAAGTATCATTGAGTCATACAATGTGTGCAGGACAGAAGGAGGCCATTTGGCCCATAAAGCGAAAGTTGAAGCATTCGCAGCAATCTGCAGCCAGAGTTTTGATTAGATTAGACTCCCATACAGTGTGGAAACAGGCCCTTCAGCCCAACAAGTTCACACCAACCCTCTGAAGAGTAACCCACACCCCTCTGACTAATGCACCTAACACTATTCAGCATGGCCAGTTCACCTGACCTGCATATCTTTTGGATTGTGGGAGGAAACCCACACAGACACATGGAGAATGTGCAAACTCCTCACAGACAGTCACCCAATGCTGGAATCGAACCCTGGACCCTGGTGCTGTGAAGTAGCAGTGCTAACCACTGAGCCTCCATGCCATCCCTGCATTCTGAGCAGATGATTTATCTCAACCTCCTCTGGAGGTCCCCACCATGACAGACCTTAGCAATCTTTGATTCACCCTTCATAATATCAAACCACAGCTATGGGTACTAAATACTGCAAAAGGTATGGGCACATAAACAGCGATGTGACAGTGACCAGAGAATCTGATTTACCACACATTGTGGAACTTGAACACCACCACCTCCAAGCCACTCACCATCTCGACTTGGAAATACATCATTGTTCTTTTTGGTGTTGCTGGGTCAAGATTCTGGATGCCCCTCCCTAAGGGCATTGTGGGTCTACCTACAGCATATGGACTGCAGTGGTTCAAGAAGGCAGCTCACCCGCCACTTTCTCAAGGGGCAACTAGGGATGAGCAGTAATTACTAGACCAGCCAGTGACACACATCCCATGAATGGAAAAAGAAGATTAATTTTAGGGTAAAATTTTGCTGTTGCAAGTAGCCTCCTTACTCTTGTCTGAAATAGTGCCATGGGATCTTCTACCTAAAGCAGACCGATGTAGTTGAGGTTTAAGTAAGAGTTGGTTGAACATCTCATATGAAAGTACCACATTGTCTCAATTCTCCATTAGAATGCTGTCATTGATTTCTATGCTCAAGCCTTGGAATGGCTTTTTTAAAAAGTCATAATTATAGAGTCACACAGGCCAGAAACAGACTGTTTTGTCCAACACATCTGCACCAACCAGACCTTGTCTCATTTGCCAGCATTTGGCCCATATCCCTCCAAACCCTTCCTATTCATATACCCATCCAGATGCCTTTTAAATGTTGTAATTGTACCAGCCTCACCACTTCCTCTGGCAGTTCATTCCATGCATACACCACCCTCTTCATGAAATAGGACCCTCAGGTCCTTTTTAAATCTCTCCCCTCTCATCTTAAAACTATATCTTCTAGTTTTGGGCTCCTCTGCCCTAGGAAAAAGATCGTGTGTATTTACACTATCCATAAAATCCTCATGATTTTATAAACCTCTATAAGGTCACCTCTCAGCCTCTGATGCTCCAGCCTTTCCCTATAGCTCAAATCCTCCAACCCTGGCAGCATACTTGTAAGTCTTTTCTGCACCCTCTCAAGTTTAACAAAATCCTTCTTATAGAAGAGCGACCAGAATTGTATGCAGTATTCTAAAAGTGGCCTAACCAATGTCCTATACAGCCTCAACATGGCGTCCCAATTCCAATATGCAAAATTCTGACCAATGAAGGCAAGCATACCAAATGTCTTCTTTACCATCTTGTCTACCTGTGACTCCACTTTCAAGGAACTATGCACCTGTGCCTATCGGTCTCTTTGGTCTTATGCTCCAGAAGCAGAAAAACTGAATCCAAGCTATTCCAGTTCAGCTACAGCTGACCCAAAAGTGTGGAAAATTGCCCAGCTATGTCCTGCATGCAAAAAAAAACAGGTCAAATCCAACCTGGCTACTTACCACCCCATCAGTCTCCTCTCAAGAGATGGAAGTGGCCATTAATACTGTGATCAAGAAGCAACCAGGTTACTGATGCTCAGTTTGAGTTTTGTCAAGGCCACTCAACTCCTGACTCCATTGCAGCTCCTTTACAGCAAATCCTAAACCCATGACCACCAGTGCCTAGAAGGGGATGAGGAGCATCACCCAGCAAGTACTGTGGGATAGTCACTCTTCCCAATATTGTCATGGACAGATCTATTTGTTACAGGTAAATTTGTGAGGGTCAAGTAAATTAGTTCTTGTCAGTTTCCTTGTTTCAATGCCATGAGACTTTACAATCTCCTAGGGTTTCTGGATAGCTCCCTTCTCATTGCATATAACTGTGCCACCACCTACATACAGTCTGTGCTGTTGGTTGGACAGTGAAGATAATAGTGGTGATTGAAACATTGACTGTAAAGCATGAAACCATGAATATGACTATGTCAGGCTGCTTCCTGCCTAGTTTGTGAGACCGCTCTTCCAATTTTAGTGGAACTCCAGGTTAATAAGGAAGACTTTGCCATGTTGGATTGATGCAGGGTGTCTTATCAAGTGACTAGCTCAATGCTGAATGTCTTTCCAGTAGCAGGCTGTACTAAGTAAATTACTTGTGGAAGCATTTAAAAGTCAATCACATTGCTTGGAGTTGTATATTGGCAGCACAGCGTACAGATGGCACATTTCCTCCCTGAAGGATATTGGTGAACCAAAATAGTTTTTTTATAGCAATCAGCAACACTGGTAGCTGGCAGTGACTGTAGTGGGATGACGCAGGGATCAGTGCTTGGCCCCAGCTATTTAGGATATATACATGACTGGGTGAGGGAACCAATGCAGCAAATACAAGTTTGTTGACAATACAAGATTAGGTGGGATTGTGAATTGCAAGGAGGATCCAAGGTGCTTTAGACAAGCTGAGCAAATAGATAAACACAAGGCCAGTGCAGTACAGTATGGATAAACAGTGGGAAAAACAGAGAAGCAGAGTATTATTTAAATGGTGATATATTGGGATGTGTGGATGTACAAAAGGATCTGGGTATTCCCGTATACCAATCAATGGAAGTAAATAGACAGATGCAGCAAGCCATTAGGAAGCCAAATGGTGTGTTGCCACCATTCCCATGCTTTGCTCAGTTGGCCAGATGATTGGGTTGTGATGCCAACAATATAGGTTCCTATCACCAGCTGAGGTGACTGAGGACTGGAGTTCAGGTGTAGAGATCTCGTACTGCAGTTAGTAATGCCCTGAGTAAGACTGCACTTGGAGTGTTTTGTGCAGTTTTGCTTGCCATTGAAGGAGGTTCGATGGGCTGACACTGGTGAATGCCCTAACTTCTACATGTTTATGATGGTCACAATTACTGATATGAAGGACGTGGAAGCATTGGGAAGGGTGCAGAGATTTACTAGGATGTTGCCTGGTTTGGAGGGAAGGCCTTATCAGGAAAGTCTGAAGGATTTGAGGCTGTTTTTGTTCAAGAGAAGGAAGTTGAGAGGTGACTTAATGGAAAAATACAAGATGATCAGAGGATTAGATAGGGTGGACAGTGAAAGCCTTTTACCTCGGATGGTGAAGGCTGGAACAAGTGGAAATAGCTTTAAACTGAGGGGTGATACATATAAGACAATGTCAGAGGTAGGTTCTTACTCAGAGAGTAGTAGGGTGTGGAATGCACTGCCCGCAATAATAGTAGACTAGCCAACTTTGAGGGCATTTAAATGGTCATTGGATAAGCATATGGATGATAATAGAATAGGGTAGGTTAGATGGGCTTAAGATTGGTTTCACAGGTCAGCACAACATCGAGGGCCAAAGGGCCTGTACGGTGTTCTACGTTCTAAATTGCTGATTTATTCATCAATTGAATTTAAACTCTACTCTGAGGCAAGGTTGGACCTTACATCTCAGATATTGCACCTTTGCGTTACTAACCCCAGAAATGTTCTCATGATGCCACCATTCCCATGCTTTGCTCAGTTGGCCAAATGATTGGGTTGTGATGCCAACAATATGGGTTCCCATCACCGGCTGAGGTGACTATGAAGGCCTCTCCTTCTCAACCTCTCCCCTTGCCTGAGGCATGGTGACCCGCAGGTCTGTCTTCATGACAGAGCAGCTCTACACTCTGGTAAAATGACAGTGGCTCCCATATAATCTGACAGTTGATATTTTGTGACAAAGATATCTTTTCTTGCAGTGATTTGGAATTTGATCAAGATTCTCATTCTCTGCTCCAAATGGAGCATGAGTGTGGCCAAGCGCTCAGAGCTGCCAGAGACAGCATTGATTTCTGTTGAAAGTGAGTCCATTATAAACACTCCTGATAAAATCAGTGTGGGCTCAGTAATTAGCCATCACTGGAGAAAACTTTAAGCATGCCATGCAGCAACCTATCACTTTATTAACAGGAGCGAAATTGGAAGAATGAAATGCTTGTGGCTCAGTTCCAAACAGAATTAGCAACAATAACAGCATCTGGTCATATATTTTGACAATTCATAAACAAAAAGACGGAAAGACATGCAGTTTTATTACAATTTGGATGTCTCAATGTTCTTTAGAGCCAAGGAATTATAATCAAAGTCTAGACACTGTTGAGATGTGGGAAAGACTGCAAGTCCAACAAACAGCAATGTGACAACATCCATAAACTCTAATTTTCTTCATGATGTCAAACTTCAACACTATCATCTGCAATTCCCGCCCACATCACTCACCATCCTGTCTTGAAAATATGTCGCCATTCCTTCAACGTCGCTGGGTCAGAATCCAGGAATTCGCTCCCTAAGGGCATTGTGGGTCTACCTATAGCACATGGACGGCAGCAGTTCAAGAAGGCAGCTCACCACCACCTTCTCAAGGGGTAATTAGTGTCGGCCATTAAATGCTGGTCCAGCCAGCAACGCCCAGGTCCCATGAGTGAATTAAAATGGTTGATGCCAGACCTGCTGAGTTTCTCCAGCAATCTTTGTGCTTGTTTCAGATTTAGCTGAATGATGCGGCATTTAGCGTTTTTGAGAAGATATGATGATGGGGTAAAAATTGGTTAGGGCACTGAAGATAACTCCCTTTTATCTTCCTGCAGTATTTTCATAGGATCTTATACAATCCCTCAAGCAGACAGGTGAGGTTTGAGTTACAATAAGGGCCAGTTTAATGACTCATCTGTAAAGGCCACATTCTCTAAGGAGACAAGTGGAGCTCCAACACTGGACAGGCTTGTCTCTGTCAACTATTCTAAATCTATGGTGTTTGGTTAGCAGCCCTTCTGCCCATCTCTGCAGCTCAGAACCCCGAACTGAGCCAAATCCGGGTCAAGATGCTACCACATCTAATCCACAGCTGACAATCCGAGCTCATGGTCGAGAGTGTGGTGCTGGAAAAGCACAGCCGGTCAGGCAGCATCCGAAGAGCAGGACAATTGGCGTTTTGGGCACAAGCCCTTCATCAGGCATGAGGCTTGTGGGTTGGGGGGGCTGAGAGATAAATGGGACAGGATGTGGCTGAGGGGAAGGTAGCTGAGAGTGCAATGGGTGGATGAAGGTGGGGGTAATGGTGACTGGAATAAAGTAGAGGGAGGGGAAATGAGGAAACTGATGAAATTCACATTAATCCAAGGCGGAAGATGAGGCGTTCTTCCTCCAGTGTGGTTAGGGTTTGGCGATGGAGGAGGCCCAGGATCTTCATGTCCTTGGTGGAGTGAGAAGGGGAGTTGAAGTGTTCAGCCACTGAGCGGTGGGGTTGGTTGATGTGGGTGTCCCAGAGATGTTCTCTGAAATGATCTGCAATTTGGCGTCCTGTCTCCCCAGTGTAGAGAATACCACATCGGGTGCAACGGATACAGTAGATGACAGTTGTGGAAGTACAGGTGAATTTCTGTCGGATGTAGAGGGATCCTTTGGGGTCTTGGATAGGGGTGACAGGGGACGTCTATGCGTAGATTTTGCATTTCCTGCGATGGCAGGGGAATGTGCCGGGAGTGGGGTGTGGGCTGGTGGGGGGGCATGGATCTGACAAGGGAGTTGCAGAGGGAATGGTCCCTCCAAGATGCTGCTAGGGTTGGGGAGGGAAATATATTCCTCGTGGTGGGGTCTGTTTTACAGGTGGCGGAAGTGGCGGAGGATGATGCGATGGACACGGAGGTTGGTGAGGTGGAAGGTGAGGACCAGGGGGCTCTGTCCTTGTTGTGTTGGGAAGAGTGGCTTTCAAGGGTAGAGGTGTGGGAAGTGGAGGAGATGTGCTAGACGGCATCGTCGACCACGTGGGAGGGGAAATTGCAGTCTTTGAAGAAGGAGGCCATCTGGGATTTTCTATGGTGAAACTGGTCATCCTGGGAACAGATACAGCAGAGGCGGAGGAATTGGGAATACGGGATGGCATTTTTACAGGAGGCAGGGTGGGAAGAGGTATAGTCCAGGTAGCTGTGAGAGTCAGTGGGTTTGTAGTAGATGTCTGTGGTTAGTCAGTTGCCAGAGTTGGAAATGGAGAGGTCCAGGAAGGGGAGGGGGTATCTGAGATGGTCCAGGAGAATTTGAGGTTGGGGTGGAAGGTGTTAGGGAGCTTGATGAACTGTTCAACCTCCTCATGGTAGCATCGATATAGTAGAGGAACAGGTGGGGAATGGTGCCAGTGTAACTGTGGAAGATGGACTGTTCCATGTACCCGATGAAAAAGCAGGCATAGATGGGGCCCATGCGGGTGCCCATGGCTACCCTTTTGGTCTGGAGGAAGTGGGAGAATTGAAAGGAGAAGTTGTTAAGGTTAAGAACCTGTTCAGCCAGACTTATGCCAGAAAAGTTGATTCTCCTGCTCCTCGGATGCTGTCTGATCTGCTGTGCTTTTCCAGCACCACAGTCTCGACTCTGATCTCCAGCGTGTACAGTCCTCAATTTCTCCTAGTTGATTTCAATCCCACCTTGTGGCCTGACTCACTGGAGAATTAGAAGGAATCAAAGAAGAAAAGATTTCTTCAGCAGCATTTCAAAGTGCTGGAAATTTCCTCCAAAAGTTCAATTCTCTACCTCTCTCTCTCTCTCTCTCTCTCTCCTTCTTTCTATCTCCCCTTCCCTAAGACACTTACCTCAGTCAACGATTTCATTCCAAGTCAGGATGGTGCCCATGGATTGGAGGTGGAGGGGGATCTTGATGTTGGTGGTGCTCCCATGCATCTGTTGCTCTTGTCCTTCGAGATGGTAGAAGCTGTGGGTTTGGATGGTGCTGTCAAAGGAACGTTAATAAGTTGCTGCAGTGCACTGTCCTTAGACGAAATGCACCACTGTCACTGTGTGCTGGCAGGGAAGTAAGGTTATAGGTGGTGGATGGGTTGTTGATCAAGAAGAGCTGCTTTGTCCTTAAGCTTCTGGGGTGTTGATGGAGCTGCACCCATCCAGACAAGTGGGAAGTATTCCATCACACTCCTGACTTATAGATGGTGGGACAGGCTTTGGGGCGTGACCGAGAGTCATGGAGTCATACAATACAGAAACAGACCCTTTGATCCGACTTGTCCGTACCCACCAGGCTGCCCAAGCTAAACTAGTCCCATTTGCCTGTATTTGGCCCATAACCCTCTCAACCTTTCCTGTTCATGTACCTGTCCAAATGTTTTTTAAATGTTATAACTGTATCCAGCAGCAGCTCAAGAAGGCAGCTCACAGCCACCTCCCCAAGGGCAACTACGCTTGAGGAATAAATGCTGGCCCAGTCAGTGAATAAAACAAAACCTATACCACTTCCTCTGGCAGCTCATTCCATACATGCACCACCCTCTGTGTGAAAAGGTTGCCCCTCAGATCTTTTTCACATCTTTCCTTTCTCACCTTAAAAATATGCCCTCTAGTTTTGAACTCCCCTACCCTACTGAAAAGCCTTGGCTATTCACCTTATCTATGCCTGTCATGATTTTATAAACCTGTATAGGTTCATCCCTCAGAGCTGAAAATGTGTTGCTGGAAAAGGGCAGCAGGTCAGGCAGCATCCAAGGAACAGGAGAATCGACGTTTCGGGCATGAGCCCTTCTTCAGGAATGAGGAAAGTGTGTCCAGCAGGCTAAGGTAAAAGATAGGGAGGAGGGACTTGGGGGAGGGGCGTTGGAAATGCGATAGGTGGAAGGAGGTCAAGGTGAGGGTGATAGGCCGG
>NC_057713.1:9266284-9312709 GCF_004010195.1 Chiloscyllium plagiosum
GAATCCGGAGTGTGGGGCTAAGTACATGAAAGTTTTTGGTACTTACTGTCTTTAATTTCCGATATGGCTAGGAAGAACTGTTTGTTTAGAGTATGGATTCTTCTGTGGATGAAGAACAGTAGTGGTCCTTTGTAGGTCTGTGAGAGTGTTGTTCTGAGTTGGGGTAGGGCTAATTGTATGGAATATAGATAGCGGCGCATGGCTGCAAGCGTGGAGCGAAGGATCCAGAGGGAGGTCTGTTGCTGGAGGCTTCGGATTTGTTGTAGGTACTGGTTGTCCTGGTTGGGTCCAAATTTTGTTGGTCTGAACGTAGTCAGGAGTCCATGCAGGGTCAGTCAGCTGAGGAAGGAGATGTGGCTGTGGTAGCGAGTCATCCCTCAGTCTCCTACGCTCCAGGGAAAAACATCCTATCCAGCCTCTCCTTATATCTCAAACCATCCAGTCCCAGTAAAATCCTTGTCAATTCTTTCTGCATCTTTTCCAGTTTAATAATGTCCTTCCTATCGCAGAACTGTGCACAGTAATTTAAAGTGGCCTCACCAAAGTCCTGTACTACCTCAACATGTGGTCCCAACTCCTATAGCCAATGCTCTGAGCCATGAAGGTCTTTGATGCTTAAAAATCAATCAGGATCAGGTTAAACGTTATTAATTGCCATGGCAGTTAGGTCACAAAATCCTCAGGTAAGTTTAAGCAGTTCCTTTTTGAAGGAGCCTCCTGTTTGATGTCACATGGAACTCTGGGCCCACTAGACTCATTTGAGCTGGTATTATTCTGTTGGGGAATGGGCTGAAGCTCTCCAACTTCATGTGGAATTATCAAAACAACACAATCAGACAAAATTACTCTCTTTTTCTTCATTGCATAATGTCCACTTTTGGAAGGGCTTTGATACAACAAAAGGGTGAGAAACTGTTTCCACAGGCAAAAGTGATGATAACCAGATAAGTTAGACATAAAATATCAAAAAAAATCCAAAAGTGAGATTGAGAGATTATTGTTCTTTCACTTTATTTTAACACTCACATGGGATGTAGACGCTGCTAGGTATTACCTATCCTTAGTTGCCCCTTGAGAAGGTGGTGGTGAGCTGCCTTCATAAATCACTGTAGTCCGCCTGCTGTAGGTTGACCCAACTTTGCCCTTAGGGATGGAGTTCCCAGATTTTGACCCAGCAACACTGAAGGAATGGCGATATATTTCCAAGTCAGGATGGTGAGAGACTTGGAGGGCTATTCGCAGGTGATGGTGTTCCCACATATCTGCTGCCCTTCTATATGGAAGTGGTCGTGATTGTGGGTTTGGAATGTGCTGTCAAAGGATCTTTGGCGAGTTGCTGCAGTGCATCTTGTAGATAGTACACACTGATGCTACTGAGCATCGGTGGTGGAGGGAGTGGATGTTTGTGGATGTGGTGGCAGTCAAGTGTGTTCTGATCTGGAATGGAGAAAAAAGATGGAAAATTATAGGTCAATTAGCCTAACCTCGGTTGTAGGTAAAATTCTAGACTCAATCGTCAAGAATGAAATTTCTAAATTCTTGGAAGTTCAGAGTTAGAATTAGTGCAGATTGGAACAAATCAGTGTGGATTTAGTAAGGGGAGGCCGTGCCTGACAAACCTGTTAGAATTCTTTGAAGAGGTAACAAGTAAGTTAGACCAGGGAAACCCAGTGGATGTCATCTATCCACACTTCCAAAAGGCCTTTGATAAGGTGAGTCACAGGAAGCTGCTGAGTTAGGTGAGGGCCTAGGGTGTTCGAGGTGGGCTACTGGCATGGATTGAGAATTGGCTGTCTGACAGAAGGCAGAGAGTTGGGGTAAAAGGTTCTTTTTTGGAATGGCAGCTGGTGACAAGTGGGGTCCTGCAGGGTTCAGTGCTGGCGTCACTTTATATCTTAAAGATCTGGATGAAGGGACTGGGGGCATTCTGGAGAAGTTTGGTGATGGTATGAAGCTGGGTGGACAGGCAGGTAGTTCTGAGGAGATGGTGGGGTGGGGTGGGGGGGGGTTGGGGGCTGAAGAAAGATTTAGACAGTTTAGGAGAGTGGCCCAGGAAATGGCTGATGAAATTCAAGTGAGCAAGTGTGAGGTCTTGCACTTTCATGGAGGGCTCGTCTAGGATTCTCTAAAGGTTGATTTGCAGGTTGAGTCCGTGATTAAGAAAGCAAATGTAATGTTGTCACTTATCTCAAGAGAATTGGAATATAAAAGCAGCGATGTGCTTCTGAAGCTCTAGTTAGACCACTTTATAAAGCTCTAGTTAGACCACATCTAGAATACTGTGTCCAATTTTTAGGCCCCACACCTCAGGAAGGACATACTGACACTGGAGCGTGTCCAGCGGATATTCACACAGATGATCCCTGGAATGGTAGGCCTAACATATAATGATCTGCTGAGGATCCTGTGATTGTATTCATTAGAGTTTAGAAGGTTGAGGGGAGATCTAATAGAAACTTACAAGATAACATATGGCTTCGAAAGGGTGGATGCGGGGAATTTGTTTCCATTAGGCAGGAGACTAGGACCCGTGGGGATAGCCTTAAAATTAGAGGGGGTCAATTTAGAACGGAAGTGAGGAGACATTTGTTCAGCCAGACAGAGATGGGCCTGTGGAATTCATTGCCACGGAGCACAGTGGAGGCCTGGATGTTGGGTGTCTTCAAGGCTGAGATTGATAAATTCTTGACCTCACAAGGAACTAAGGGCTATGGGGAGAGTGCGAGTTAAGTGGAATTGACACACACATCAGTCATGATTAAAAGGCGGAGTGGACTCGAAGGGCCAAATGGCCTTGCTTCCACTCCTATGTCTTATGATCTTATGGTCTTAAGATATCTGGCTCAACGAGAACCTGGATTTTGTGGTGTACATTAGATACATTTAAGGCACGCTCAGACATAACATACTGTGCAAAGGTTTTGCCCCGAGGAGTTGACATTGGAACAGCAAATGGGTAC
This sequence comes from Chiloscyllium plagiosum, assembly GCF_004010195.1. NCBI lineage: Eukaryota > Metazoa > Chordata > Chondrichthyes > Orectolobiformes > Hemiscylliidae > Chiloscyllium > Chiloscyllium plagiosum. The sequence goes on from NC_057713.1 coordinate 9,269,245, forward strand.
TGAAAGCTGAAAAGGGGACAGCAGCAATTATTTTCCTAACAGTCCAACCATAAGACCAAGAGGACACACTGAATAGGAGAAGGCCATTTGGTCCTTCAAGCCTCTCTCAGCAACCAATAAGATCCTGGCTGAATAAAAACTGAAAGAACAGTGGATGCTGTAAATCAGAAACAAAACCAGAAGTTTGTTGGAAAAGCTCAGCAGATCTGGCCACATTTGTGGCAAGAAATGATGGCAAGAGTTAATGTTTTGGGTTGAGTGACCCTTCCTCAGTTCTGACCAAAATATTAACTCCAAGATCCTGGCTAATTTGTCCACATTTTGAATTCCATTTTCCCATCTACCCTCAATAATCTTTCATTTCTTTGCCTGACACAAATCTATCTTCTTCCAACATAAAAATACTCATTGACTCCACCCCAGCACCTTCTGATGCAGAGTGCTCCACACGCCCCTCTGAAAAAGAAAAAAAAATTCTCTTCATCTCTGTCCAAAAAGGGTGATTTCTAACTTCCCTATTTCTGGACTCATCCACAAAATGAAACACAATTTCTACACCCACCTACTCAAGACCATGCAGGATCTTGTATACTTTAATCAAGTCACCCCTCTCTTCTGATTGAAAACAACCCAATTTGTCCAATCTTTCCTCATAAGACAACTCACTCGTTCCAGTTATCGGTCTCGTCAACCTCCTCTGAACCATCTCCAATGAATTTTACATCCTTTGTTAAATAAGGAGATTGAAACTGCACTCAGTATTCAAGAGATCATCTCACTAATGCCTTTTATAGCTGAAGCATAACTGCCTTCCTTTCACGTTCAAATCCTCTTGTAATAAAAAAAACATTCCATTAATCTTCTTAATTACTTGTCATACTGCATCCTAATGTTATATAATGCATGCACTAGAATATCTTATTCTTCCTGCTAAAGCGAACAACTTCACATTTTCCTACCTTATATTCCATCTGCCAGATTTTTGTCCACTCACTCAGCATATCTAGGACAGTCCGCATGCTCCTTATCTCCTCTTCACAGCATACTTACCTACTTCTTGTCATTTAAACATTTAGCTGCACTCCCCTCATTTAACTCACAGATATCCCACAGAACTGACAAACACCAGTCACACAGAGTGCTGCCTTATTGTCAATGTCATAGACTCATCAATCACCATGTCTGGTTTTGTCTAGATAACAACCAGAGGCTGCATGGTCTACAGTAGGAAAGAGAGGGTCTGGGGTCCTCAACGTTGAATCTGTACCCCATGAGGTGTCATAGCATCAGTTCAATGATAGGCAACAAGCTCTCTGTTGCTCACAACCTTCTAACCCCTTCCTTTCCTCCAAATTGACACCACTTGGAATAAGGACTGAGGGTAACAGAATGTTCTCTGGGTCGGACATCTATTCTAAGACTGACAACCGCCATGTGCATTCACTGAAGAAGCAAATCTCTCAGACAAAAGAAGGTTGGTGATAAAATCATACAATGTAGGATTTGCAGTGGGCCATTCAGCTCATTGAGTCCCCTCCACCATTCAATGAGCTCATAGCTGATCTGATGCTCCTCAATTCCATTTTCCTGTCTTTCCTTTTCAACTTTTGATTAAAAATCTATCTTTATGTTTTAGTTGCTCATGGAATGTGGGTGCCACTGGCCAGTCCAGTATTTATTGCTCATTCTTAATTGCCCATGCTAAGAGGCAACCACATTGCTGTGGGACTGGAGTCATCTGTAGGCCAGACCAGTAAGGATTCCTTCCCAAAAGGATATTAGTGAACCAAATGGGATTTTCCTGACATTGACAATGGTTTCATGGTTGTTATTAGATTCTTAACTCTAGATTATTATTGAATTCAAACACCACCATAAACTGTGAAACAGGGTCACCAGAACTTTATCTAGATTACTGGATTAATCATCCATCATAATACCACTAGATCACTTAGCCTTGAATAAACTTAATGACCCAACCTCAACAGCCTTCTGCAGTAAAGAATTCCAAAGTTCACCATTTTCAGGAGAAGAAATTCTTCCTTATCTCTGTCTTCAATAGGTGAGCTTTAACCTGAGATTATTCCCACTGTTCCTACAAGGAGAAACTGCCTCCCCACATCTCCCTTGTCCAGTGCCTAAGCATTCTGTATTTTTCAATACGATCTCCTCTCATTCTGCTAAATTCCAATGAGTACAGGCTCAACCTGCTCAACCTTTCCTTATAAGACAGTTTCTCCATCCCTGGTTTCCACCTAGTGAACTTTTTCTGGATTGCCTCCAATGTCAATATATCTTTCCTTAAATAAGGAAACTGTTCACAGTTTTCCAGCTGTAGTCTGACTTGTTCCCTGTATAGCTTTGAGAAGACTTCTCTGCTTTCCTAGTCCATCCTCTTCGAAATAAAGGCCAACATTCCATTTGCCTTCCCTCTTGGATGTTAGCTTTTTATGACTTTGTGCGGACTTCCAAATCCCTCTGTTCTGTAGCTTTCTGCAGTATTTCTGTACTTGAATAACATTCAGTTCCTCTACTCTTTATGCAAAATGCATATCTTCACATTGTATCACATTGTATTCCATCTGCTAAGATGTTTTTTCCCCACTCACTTAAACTGTCTAGTTCCCTCTGGAAGAGGAGACTGGCACCTTATTGAAGCCTGTGGATTGGAGTGATTGAACAATGTCCTTCCACTCCTCTGTGTCTGCCTATATTTGCTGGTCAGGATGGAAGAAGTGGTCACCCTCCTAGCCAATCCTTGTCTTGCCTACTGCTCTTCTCTGTCTTTGGGATCTATCCCCACCTATTGTATATTCCTTCCGCCCCTTCCCCCATCCTATCTTTTGCATAGAAACCAATATTTTCCTCACCGCCATCAGTTCGGAGGAAGGGTCACCGAACCCAAAACACTAACTCTGATTTCTCTCCACCGATGCTGCCAGACCTGTCGAGCTTTTCCAGTCATTTCTATTTTTGTCTTTGTTTAAGAAGGGGTAGTGGTTAAATTAAAGAGTTATAAATTAATAACTTACATTTTGCTTTCCTGTAGTTAGAACTGATTTATTTGTTATAAACATCCGTTTCTTGTTAAGTACCGAAGACTTTGCAAGAGACCTTGGAGTGCAGGTTTGTAATTCCTGGAAAGTAAAGTTCCTGGAAGACAGGGTGGTGAAGAAGGGCATTTGGTATACTTGCCCTTATTGGTCAATGCATTTAGTATAGGAGTTGGGAGGTTATGTTGCAGGATTTTGATTAGGCTACTTTTGAAAGACTGTGTTCAATTCTGGTTTCCCTGCAGTAGGGAAGATGTTGTGAAAGTTGAAAGGGTTCAGAAAAGACTTACAAAGATGTTGCCAGGGTTGGAGAAGTTGACCTATAGGGAGAGGCTGAATGGACTGGGGCGATTTTCCCTGGAGTGTTGGAGGCTGAGGGGTGATCTTAAAGAAGTTCATAAAATCATGAGACGCATGGATAGGATGAATAGCCAAGGTCTTTTCCGCACGATAAGGGAGTTCAAAACTAGAAGGTATAGGTTTAAGGTGAGAGGGGAAAGATTTAAAAGGGACCTAAGGTGCAACCTTTTCATACGTGTATGGAATGAGCTGCCAGAGGAAGTGGTGGAGGCTGGTACAATTATGACAGTTAAAAGTTATCCAGATGGTATCTGAATAGAATAAATTTAGAGGGACATGGGCCAAATGCTGACAAATGGGACCACATTAATTTAGGATATTTGGTTGGCATGGATGAGTTGAACTGAAGGGTCTGTTTCCATTCTGTACAGCTCTATGACTATGATTATGAATTCTGTTAGCCTGAGGTTTTCAGGAAGGTACACTGGCAAGTTTGAGTGACTAGATTAAACCGTTAGCATTCTTTTTGAAATTGGGAGGAGCAGAGCTTGAATAGCAGTGGGCTGTGACCTTGGAAAGATGATGGCTGAGGGGAGATTTGACACATAGATTCATACAGCACTGAAACAGACCCTTTGGTCCAACCAGTCCATGCCGAACATCATTCCAAACTAATCTAGTCCCACCTGCCTGTTCCTGGCTCATATCCCTCCAAACCGTTCCCATTCATGTACTTATCCAAATGTCTTTTAACCATTGTAATTGTACCCACATCCATCACTTTCTCAGGAAGTCCATTCCACAAACTATCCTCTGTGTAAAAAAAAGCCTCATTTTTAAAAATAATCTTTCTCCTCTCACCTTAAAAATTTGCCCTTAGTCTTGAAATTTCCCATCTGAGGGAAAAGACACATTTCCACAATGATGAGGGGGCTGGACAGAGTGCTTATGCTCATAAAAGGGTGGGGAACCAGAGGACGATGTTTTAAAGTGTTTTGCGAAGGAAACAAAGGTGAGGTGAGGAGAAAGCTTCTCACACAGGGAAGTGTCCCATGTGGGGAATGCACTGCCCAGAAATGAGGTGGAGTCAGGTTCAACTGAAATATTCATGAGAATGCATGGTTATTTAGATAGAACCAACATGCATTGGCATTGAGTCAAAATGCTCACATAGCTGCTGCAAGGATGATAGATTCATGACCTTCTCCTGCACTCCAGTAATTCTGTAAATTGGTAATGTCTGGCATTCCTGATAACCAGAGAAAAAGGCAATTTTGCAGAGATATGGTAAATAATATGGGAGATAGTCATGGATGAAATATGAAATAGATTAGGTTCCCTACAGTGTGGAAACAGGCCCTTCGGCCTAACAAGTCCACACCGACCTGCCACCCACCCAGACTCATTCCCCTACATTTACCCCTTCACCTAACACTACGGGCAATTCACCTAACCTGCACATTTTTGGATTGTGGGAGGAAATCGGAGCAAACCCATGCAGACACGGGGAAAATGTGCAAACTCCACACAGAGTCACCTGAGGTGGGGATTGTACGCGGGTCTCTGACGCTGTGAGGCAGTAGTGCTAACCACTGTGCCACCGTGCCACCCAAATAGAGAGGCCTGTATCCCATCACCAAGTCCCCCTTTAGTTACACATGGAGAGATCTTGACACTGATCCAGCTCCCTTTGAACCAGCTTTCAGAGTGAGCAGAACGTCTGACCTTCTTGTTTATATCTATCAGCCAGAGCTCCCTGATTAACAGCCCCAATCAGAGAATTCATATTCCATGAGGTCCACCTGGCTGACCTCATTACAATCACTGCAATGGGAATGTTCGGAAAGCTGTTTCAAACAAGGTCGAGTGAGGATGCTGGGAAATTGCTGCTCCCAAGAGAAAGAATGAACATTATTTGTAGGGTTTAGACCACAGACCAGCTGGGTTTGAAAGCACTCATGAAGAAAAATGGGGTGACATTACAGACGGAAGTGGGGAAAGGGAAATAAATGTCCCTTTGTGCAACTCAGCATTACAAAGAACAACATAACAATCTCAAAAATAAAGAAGAAATCCAATTTTGTGGTATTTGTCAAGAAAGAAAAATTAAACTGTTGCAACAATGTATAAGCTTTTCCAATAAAGGTACCTGGAAGCAAAAATCAATAAATATTGAAAGGCAGCATTATGCGGCAGAAACAGTTTTATAGCACAGTGCAATAACAGTGGCACCTAAATCCATGAAAATACAATTTGAAAGGATACTTTGACAAATTACTTATAAATTGCTTTGGCCAAATGCTCATCAGTATTCATCAGTATTCACTGTCAGGACAGGAGACAGCGGAAGGCAGCCATGTTGGTTGAAGCTTGAGTGCTCTGTCAAACATCACAACAGGAACTGAGAATTGATTCTGTGGATTAATATTGAACAAAGATTGCTGCAGGATGAAAGACAGTCAACAGCTTTGACAGCAACCCCTCAATCACAAACTCTGACAAGATTTGAAAGGTGACTATTGCTACAAAGCAGAGGCTGATCTCTGAAGTACCTTGCCCTATAATCTGTAGCACGAGTGTGAAAAGTGGTGTAACCTACTTTTCAGCAACTTCTAGTCATCAAATAAAATAAGTCCCTGACACTTGGTTTAAAATAAACAAGTAATATCAGTGAACAAATTAACTAAACTATTAACAAACTGAATAATTCCCTTCTAACTACTAAGATTCCAATGGTGTGCTGTTCCAATAAATATAAGGCCTCCTCATATAATAAAAAAAGTCTCTCAAAATTACATCTGTCTTCCGGAATGTTCTTCTCAATTGATTCTTCTATCAAGAATGCTTTCTTCATTGCATTTTCTGTCATTAGATGGCGCTTTCTCTAATACATAGATGACTGTGAGAGTCAGTCTATCTCTCTTGAGCTGAGGGCATAAGTTCAGATGGATGGCAGCTTGTTCTGTGTTCTTTGTACAACTGCCCCCTTCTTTTATACCTGTGATGACCCCTATCAATATTTCTTAGAGTAGGATTGGTCCTATGTTGTCAAAACCAGCAGATTTAAATTGGGTGGCACAGTGGCACAATGGTTAGCACTGCTGCCTCACAGCGCCAGAGACCCGGGTTCAATTCCCACCTTAAGCGACTAGCTATCTGTGTGGAGTTAGCACATTCTCCCTGTGTCTGTGTGGGTTTCCTCCAGGTTAGGTGAATTGGCCATGCTAAATTGCCCATAGTGTTGGGTAAATGTAGGGGAATGGGTCTGGGTTGGTGTGGACTTGTTGGGCTGAAGGGCCTGTTTCCACACTGTAAGTAATCTTACCTTAGTGCCTGGTTCAAATTAATTGGCTAAATTCAAAAGCCTGCTATCTTGGTTAAAAAAAAACTTCTGCTTGGTTAGCGAGTTTTGAGAATATTTGGAGCTCAGGTTGAAGTTCTGGTTCTAGGTTTGCTCAGTGAGAACTTGTGCTTGACCTGCTAACTGTATGGCCTTTTGATATAAATGTTTCAGTCTGAGTGCTGTCTGTATACCTGCAAACATTCAAACTGCTGCTCACAGACAGACATTTAAATATTTAAGCATCAAAACAAAAAAAATCCACCATCTTTTAAAGGGACCGTGCAATGCATTCCCCCTTCCACCCCCACCGTATTTTAGAATTGTTACAAACACCAACTTCGCAACACTACCAACTGACAGCTTCTGTGCCTGGCTACCATTTTCGTGCTAGTTGGTAGTGAGACACACGTACAGCGAGAGACCGGATTGAAATCAGAATCCCACTGTGTCGTTAAACACAATTGTGCAATTTAGGGCTGTGGGAACAGACAATTTGATCCCTCCAGTCCTTTCCACAACTTGACCAAATAATGGTTGCTCTGATTATGAATGCAACTCTATTTTCCTATGTACCTGGCCTCTCCATACAGATTGACTCCCTGTTCAATCAATGTGGGAGTCTGGACTAAATTTCACTAGAACCACCAGGGGCTTCCCAAAGTTTGGGAAATGTGGCCATGAAAGGAAGGAGCTGTTGCCTCCAGAGGTATTTTGCAGCATGTCTTGTGGGTCAAGGAGTACCAGATGTGTTTTCCGCCCTCACCAGTCTCTGCTCCCAGCCTCCTCAAATTCATCAAACAAGTCTTCAGTGTCCATTCTGCTGTTTATGGCTTCTCTCTCTCTTTATAACCTTCCATGGGAAGTAGGCATTATTGGTATAGCCTGTACCTATTACCAATCCCAAATTGCACCAGGACAGTTAACAGTCAACCACTGTGGGCTGTGAGTCACATGACTGGGTAAATATGGCAGGTTTCCTTACCTAAAAGGACACTAGTGAACCAGATGGGTTCTCATTGACTCCCGATAGTGTAGGAGAAAGTGAGATCTGCAGATGCTGGAGATCAGAGCTGGAAATGTGTTGCTGGAAAAGCGCAGCAGGTCAGGCAGCATCCAGGGAACAGGAGAATCGACGTTTCGGGCATAAGCCCTTCTTCAGGATTCCTGAAGAAGGGCTTATGCCCGAAACGTCGATTCTCCTGTTCCCTGGATGCTGCCTGACCTGCTGTGCTTTTCCAGCAACACATTTCCAGCTCCCGATAGTGTTGGAACAGACCATTTGACCCAACAGGTCCACACCGACACTCCAAATAGCATCCCACCCAGACCCATTCTCCTACTCTATTATTCTATATTTCCCCTGACTAATGCACCCAGCCTACCCATCCCAGAACACTATGGGCAATTTAGCATGGCCAATTCACCTAACCTGCATATCTTTGGACAATGGGAGGAAATTGGAGCACCCGGAGGAAACTCACACAGACACAAGGAGAATGTGCAAACCCCACACAGACAGTCACTCGAGGGTGAAATTGAACCTGGGATCCTGGCGTTGTGCTAACCACCGAGTCACCGTGCCAGTCACAGTTGATAATAGTCACACTCTCACTATCAGGCGAGCTTTCTCTAGCCTTAGAGTTTTATTGAGTTAACATTTCACCATCTGCCATGGAGGGATTTGAATCCATGTCCTCAGAGCATTAGCCTGGGGTTTTTGATTACTAGCTTAGAGACATTGCCACCACCACTTTCTCCCTATCCTCCCCCAACTCCCCACCCTATCTATTTTTCAGTCTCCGTTGTATCCCTCACACCCCCCCTCCCCTAATCTGCTGGTTTCCCTCCAAGCTGACCCTCCTCCAATTTGGCCAGAGGCCTGACGAGACATGGAAGAGGAGGAACCTCCATCACGTCTTAATCACTAAATCTCTCCAGATCTCCACAACCCTGATCATATCAGGTTTCCATCCTCCTGCACTCAATGACTGAGGATGAGGAGAAACATCTTCCTCCAAACTGCAGTGAATCTTTGGAAATCTCTCCCACCGGAATGCTGTAGTTGCTCCAATGTTGAAGGCTGAGGCAGGCTTTCGATCTCTTAGTATGAAAAGGTATGGGAATTGGTGGGGAAGGTAGCTTGCAGAATACAATTAGATCAGTCATGGGCTTGTGGAATGGCGGAGCTGTGGTATAGTCAACTCCTGTTAACTGGAGAACTATGAAAGAGCAATAGGGGCAACACGGTGGCTCAGTGGTTAGTACTGCTGCCTCACAGCACCAGGGACCTTGGTTTGATTCTAAACACTGGCAACTGTCTGTGTGGAGTTTGTATGTTCTCCCCATGTCTGCGTGGGTTTCCTTCCACAGTCCGAAGTGCAGGTTAGGTGCATTGGCCATGCTCAATTATCCCATAGAGTCCAGAGGTGAGCAGCCCAGGTGGATGAGCCATGGGAAATGCAGCATTATAGGATAGGGCGTGGGTCTGAGTGGGATGCTCTTTGGTGGGGCATTGTGGACAAGATGGCCAAATGGCCTGTTTCCACACTGTAGGGATTCTATGAATCATACTAAAGAAAATTGCAGAGACAGTGAGAGGATAAAAGTGCAGAGACAGTGAGAGGGCAAAAGGGATAGGCTCAAGGACAAGATGACTTCAAGGTACAAAGCAGAAAAGATGCGACATAACAACAGAAAATATTGGAAATATTCAGCATAAGAGCAGCGGTTGTGCAGAGAGAGACAAATAATGGGATAGATTTATGTTATCCCTACCAATCTGAAAGCCAATTGCCCCTGCTGTTGTAGTATCCAGGTCCAGCAATTCATTGGATCAGAGTGTTTTCTCACCTCTCCATCAGGGAGGTCTCTCTCCCCAGTTGCTACGCAACCCATTATATATTTCCTACATTTTTGGTTTCTCCTTTTTCAGATTCCCATCATCTGCATTTTCATTCCTTCCTTTGGGAAACGAAGCTTTGACCCAGAGGAGGGGGTTGAGGTTTTACACAAAATGCAAGAGAATGGCAGAGAGTGGCTGGGCTGGGCTTGGTACTGTCGCCTAAGGGTCTCAGAAATGCAAGCTGCTAATGTTGCGAATGTTGCTCACTCTTGCAGCAATTGTCAGGTTTGCTTTAAGATGGTTTTGAGTGATTACGAAATGATGACAAGTTTAACAAAGCATTAAAGCAGTAATTTAGCTGAATTTTAAGAAGAGAGGAAATATAATTTAATATTAGACAAGCTGCAAATGCCAAATCATTAGGGGTGGATTTATAACTCGGGCTCGGTCTTAAATTATACCAGATAACACCCAGCAAAATGACTGAATGTTTTTGTCTATATCCTCCAGAATGTATGAATTAAAATGAGCGTGTATACCAGGCTGATGTATGGGGAGACATCAGCAATGATAAATGATGAGAACCTTATTTGGATTGGAGAATGTGTTCAGCAGCAAATGTCAGCATTCTTTCTGCTAATGATTCAGATGTCTCTTGTACCTCATCACTGTCCTGCACCAACTAGGTTTATAACCCTGGCCAGATCATCAGTCTACTATTGAGATCTTTGATCCATTAATCTGCCCTCGACAGTCGTAAATGTCTGAGAGGTAAAAGAATAATTTATGCGGTGTTCATGGGTAGTCTCAATCAGAGCTAGCTGTTGCTCAGTGAGTCACACTCTTGTCCCAAAGGCTGTGGGTTTTAAACCTTGCCTCAGACATTCCAATGCAACATCAAAACTGACTTGCCCTGCCTCATAGTCATAGAGTCGTACAACACGGAAAAAGACACTTCTGTCCAACTAGTCCATGTTGACCATAGTCCCAAATCAAACTAGTGAGGAATCCTGCATTATTATAGCTGTTGAAGTGATGCTAAATGGAGATTGTTCTGTTCGACCATAAGAACATAAGGAACAGAAATAGGCCATTCGGCCCCTTGAGCCTGCTCTATTATTCGATAGTATCATGACTGATCTGACATTCTGCATGTATCCTTTCCTGCATTCTTCTCCTAACTCTCGACTTCCCCAACTGATCAAGAATCTATCTGTCTCAGCCTTGAACATACACTAGAGCTCTGCCCCACTGCTGTCTGTGGCAAGGCATCCAAATTCTCTGAGAGGAGTAGTTCCTCCTCATCTTAGTCTTACATTGACACCCCTTTATTCTGAGACTATGCCCCCAGACCTTCCCATCAGGGGAAACATCATCTCAGTATTTACCCTGTCAAGTCCCTGAAGATCCGATACGTTTCAATGAGGTCACCTCTCATCCTTCTAAGTCTTGAAGAGTAGTGTCCCACCCTGTTTGATCCTTGTGCATAAGACAATCCCGCCATACCAGGAGTCATCCTGATGAACCTTCTCTGAACCTCCAATGAAATGATATATTTCCTTAAATAAGAGAACCAAAACTGCTCACAATACTCCAGATGTGGTCTGACCAGCACCTTACACAGTTGCAGCAAGACTTCCCTACGCTTATACTCCAACACAATTAAAATAACCCAATTCCATTAGCCTAACTGTGCTAGTATTCTATGTTGAGTACATGTAACAGACACCAAGAGGAAGAAGAAGATAGACCTCCCTTCATATCTTGAGATTGTTTATTCATTACTCATTCACAGGATTATAGTATCATTGGCAAGGCCAATCAGACATCAAAAATATTTGTTGACCATCCCTTACCGTTACCCAACTGAGTGGCTTACTTGGAAATTGTAGAAAGCAAAGTCTGGAGGCCTGTGACCAGTGGTGTGTCACAAGGATCGGTGTTGGGTCCAGTACTTCTTGTCATTTATATAAATGATTTTGCTGTATACATAGGAGATATAGTTAGTAAGTTTGCAGATGACACCAAAATTGGAGGTGTAGTGGACAGTGAAGAAGGTTACCTCAGATTACAACAGAATCTTGATCAGATGGGCCAATGGGCTGAGAAGTGGCAGATGGAGTTTAACTTAGATAAATGCGAGGTGCTGCATTTTGGAAAAGCAAATCAAACCAGGACTTATACACTAAATGGTAAGGTCCTAGGGAGTGCTGCTGAACAAAGAGACCTTGGAATGAAGGTTTATAGCTCCTTGAAAGTGGAGTCACAGGTTGATAGGATAATGAAGAAGGGCATTTTGTATGCTATCCTTTATTGGTCAGAGCATTGTGTTTAGGAATTGGGAGGTCATGCTGTGACTGTACAGGACATTGGTTAGGCTACTGTTGGAATATTGTGTGCAATTCTGGTCTCCTTCCTATCGGAAAGATGTTGTGAAACTTGAAAGGGTTCAGAAAAGATTTACAAGGATGTTGCCAGGGTTGGAGGATTTGAGCTATAGGGAGAGGCTGAACAGGCTGGAGCATTGGCAGCTGAGGGTGACCTTGTAGAGGTTTAAAAAATCATGAAGGGCATTAATAGGATAAATAAACAAGGTCTTTTCCCTGGGGTGGGTGAGTCTAGAACCAAAGGGCATAGATGTAAGGTGAGAGGGGAAAGATAAAAAAGGGTCCTAAGGGGCAACTTTTTCACACAGAGGGTGGTACATGTATGGAATGAGCTGCCAGAGGAAGTGGTGGAGGCTGGTACAATTACAACATTTAAAAGGCATTTGGATGGGTATATGAATAGGAAGGGTTTAGAGGGATATGGGCCAAGTGCTTGCAAATGGGACTAGATTAGGTTAGGATATCTAGTTGGCATGGACAAGTTGGACCAATAGTCTGTTTCCACACTGTATATCTCTATGATTCTATGATTCTAAAGTTGAAAATTGTGGCACTAGAACATTCGAGGAGCAGGAAAATCGACATTTCGGCAGAAGCCCTTCATAAGGAACCTGCTGTCCTCACCTTCTCTTAATATTAGAAAGCAGTTTATAATCAACCACATTGCTGGTAGTTGTAAGTTCAATGGAGGCTAGACCAGGTCAGGATGGCAGATTTTGTTCAAGAACGTTTGTGTTACCAGATAGGTGTTTACAACAATTGATATTGTGTGGATTGTCACTATTAAACAAATTGTTAATTCCAGATTTCTGAATTAAAATTTCACCACCTATAATGGAGAGATTTGAACCCATGTCCTGAGAGTTTTAGCTTGCTTCTTTCCATTGTTACTTTACAATACCATCTCCCTCAAACAACAGCCAAACAAAGTGTGTTCATAATATGGCCGAACAAGGTCAGCATCCAATTGTAAAATCTTTCCAACATGAGCAAGTTGTGAGATTCCTGCTCAACCCTGTGTTGGGAAAAATGTTGGAACCTCACCCATCAGCATCCACACCTTTAGGCTTTACCACGTGTGTAAAAAGGGCATGTAACCATGGCAACCTGGACTCCTTGAGTGAATTGAATCACACCATCAACACCGATCAGCATCAAAAAAGAGTTACTGGTCATTACATTGTTGCTGTTTGATGTACAAATTTAAATTGTCCAGTTAAATCACACATTTTGTCACACACACACACACACAGAATATGTATTTGCAGACACATTCTATCTTGTCCAAAAAGCACACAATCTGTAGGCAGGCAATCCATGTGACATTTTATCAATTCCAACTTTGGAAATATAACCAACCTGACTCAAGTCTGGGATATAGGCAGACTCTAATCTCATACCTTTACTGCATTGCCTGAGCTGAGATATCACTTTTTTTATACAGATAAATCCTTTAGTTATTTCGGCACTGTGATTTAGTCATAGAGTCATAGAGATGTACAGCATGGAAACAGACCCTTCGGTCCAACTCGTCCATGCTGACCAGATATCCCAACCCAATCTAGTCCCACCTGCCAGCACCCAGCCCATATCCCTCTAAATATTTCCTATTCATATACCTATTCAGATGCCTTTTAAGTGTTACAATTGTATTAGCCTCCACCACTTCCTCTGGCAGCTTATTCCATACACGTACCACCCTTTGTGTGGAAATGTTGCCTCTGAGGTCTCTTTTATATCTTTCCCCTCTTACCCTAAACCTATGCCCTCTAGCTCTGGACTCCCCCACACCAGGAAAAAAACCTTGTCTATTAAACATTTCCATGCATCTCATGATTTAATAAATCTCTATAAGGTCACCCCTCAGCCTTCGATGTACCAGGGTAAACAGCCCCAGCCTATTCAACCTGGCCCTATAGATCAAATCCTCCAACCCTGGCAACATCCTTGTAAATCTTTTCTGAACCCTTTCAAGTTTCACAACATACTTCCTATAGGAAGGAGACCAGAATTGTATGCAATATTCCAAAAGTGGCCTAACCAATGTCCTGTACAGCCATAAGATGACCTCCCAACTCCTGTACTCAATAAAGGATAGCATACCAAACGCCGCCTTCACTATCCTATCTACCTGCGACTCTACTTTCAAGGAGCTATGAACCTGCACTCCAAGGTCTCTTTGTTCAGCAACACTCCCTAGGACCTTACCATTAAGTGTATAAGTCCTGCTAAGATTTGCATTCCCACAATGCAACACCTCGCATTTATCTAAATTATACTCCATCTGCCACTTCTCAGCCCATTGGCCCATCTGTTCAAGATCCTGTTGTAATCTGAGGTAACCTTCTTGGCTGCCTACTACACCTCCAATTTTGGTGTCATTTTAGTGTTAGCAAGCAAACTTACTAATTATACCTCCTGTGTTCACATCCAAATCATTTACGTAAATATGAAAAAGTAGTAGACTCAGCACCGATCCTTCTGGCACTCCACTAGTCACAGTCTCCAGTCTTAAAAACAATCCTCCACCACCACCCTCTGTCTTCTACCTTTGAGCCAGTTTTGTATCCAAATGGCTAGTTCTCCCTGGATTCCATGAGATTTGACCTTGCTAACCAGTCTCCCATGGAAAACCTTGTTGAACACCTTACTGAAATCCAGATAGATCTTGTCCACTGCTTTGCCCTCATCAATATTTGTTACTTCTTCAAAAAACTCAAATCAAGCTCGTGAGACATGATTTCCCATGCACAAAACCATGTTGACTATCCCTTACCAGTCCTTGCCTTTCCAAATATGTGTAATCCTGTCCCTTAGAATTCCCTCCAACAACTTGCTCACTACCGATGTCAAACTCACCAGTCTATAGTTCCATGGCCTGTCTTTACCACCTTTCTTAAATAGTGGCACCACGTTTGCCAACCTCCAGTCTTCTGGCAACACAGGGAGGTAGTCACTCCTCAGGTAAAGAAGAAGGTGGATGGGTTACAGATAGGGGACAGAAAGTGAATTGGCAAGCAGTGCAGGCATCCCCTGTGGCCGTTCACTTCAACAACAAGTATACCATTTTGGATACTGTTGGGGGAGGATGACTTACCAGGGATAAGCAATGGGGCACAGGTCTCTGGCACAGAATCTGTCACTATTGCTCGGAAGGGAAGGGGAATGTGAAGCAGAGCATTAGTCATTGGGGCCTCCATAGTTAGGGGGACAAACAGGAGAGTCTGTGGGAACTGGAGAGACTCACAGTTGGTGGGTTGCCTCCCAGGTGTCAAGGTTCGTGACGTCTCTGATCATGCTTTCAGGATCATTAAGGGGGAAAGCCCCAAGTCGTGGTCCACATATGCACCAATGACACAGGTAGGAAGAGAAATGGGGATTTACGACAGAAATTCAGAGAGCTAGGATGGAAGTTAGAGCTAGAACAAACAGAGTTGTTATCTCTGGTGTGTTGCCTGTGCCACTTGCAAGCAAGGTGAGGAATAGGGAGAGAGAGGGGTTGAACACATGGCTACAGGGATGGTGCAGGAGGGAGGGTTTTGGATTCTTGGATAACTGGGGCTGTTTCTGGGAGAAGTGGGGCCTCTACCAAAAGGACAGTCTTCATCTGAGCCAGAGGGGGACAAATATCCTGGGGGGAAATTGCTAATACTCTTCAGGTGGATTGAAACTAATTCAGCAGGGGGATGGGAATGCAAATTGTAGTTCAAGTATACAGGAGGTTGAGATTAGTGAGGTCATAACTAAGATTTCAAGGTCACAAAAAGGCACTGGCAGGTAAGAAGTTAGTTTGAAGTGTGTCTGCTTCAACACCAGGAGCATCTAGAATAAGGTGGGTGAGCTTGCAGCATGGGTTGGTACCTGGGACTTTGATGTTGCGGCCATTTCGGAGACATGGATAGAGCAGGGACAGGAATGGTTGTTGCAGGTTCCGGGATTTAGAATGTTCAGTAAGAACAGGGAAGGTGGTAAAAGAGGGGGTGGTGTAGCATTGTTAGTCAAGGACAGTATTACGGTGGCAGAAAGAACGTTTGAGGACTCCTCTACTGAGGTAGTATGGGCTGAGGTTAGAAATAGGAAAGGAGAGGTCACCCTGTTGGGAGTTTTCTATAGGCTTCCAAATAGTTCCAGAGATGTAGAGCAAAGGACAGCAAAGATAATTCTGAATAGGAGCGAGAGTGAAGAGGGGCTTATGCCCAAAACGTCAATTCTCCTGCTCCTTGGATGCTGCCTGACCTGCTGCACTTTTCTAGCAACACATTTTTCAGCTCTGATCTCCAGCATCTGCAATCCTCACTTTCTCATAGGAGCAAGAGTAACAGGTTAGTTGTTATGGGGGACTTTAACTTTCCAAATATTGACTGGGAATACTATAGTTCAAGTACTTTAGATGGGTCAAGTTTTGATCAATGTGTGCAGGAGGGTTTCCTGACATAGTATGTCGACAGACCAGCAAGGGGCGAGGCCACATTAGATTTGGTATTGGGTAATGAACCTGACCGGGAGTCAGACTTGGAGTTAGGTGATAGTGACCACAATTCGGTTATGTTTACTTTAGTGATGAAAAGGGATAGGTACATACCGCAGGGCAAGTGTTATAGCTGGGGGAAAGGCAATTATGATGTGATTAGGTAAGATTTAGGATGCATAGGATGGGGAAGGAAACTGCAGGAGATGGACACAATTGAAATGTGGAGCTTATTCAAGAACCAGCTACTGCGGGTCCTTGATAAGTGTGTACCAGTCAAGCAGGGAAGAAGTTGTTGAGCGCAGGAGCTGTGGTTTACTAAGGAAGTTGAATCTCTTGTCAAGAGGAAGAAGGCGGCTTATATTAGGATGAGATATGATGGCTCAATTAGGGCACTGGAGAGTTACAACTTAGCCAGGAAAAACCTAAAGAGAGAGCTAAGAACAGCAAGGCGGGATACAAGAAGGTGTTGGCGGAGAGGATCAAGGAAAACCTTAAAGCTTTCTATAGGTATATCAGGAATAAAATAATGGCTAAAGTAAGATTAGGGCCAATCAAGGATAGTAGTGGGAAGTTGTGTGTAGAATCAGAGGAGATAGGGGAAGTGCGAAATGAATACTTTTCGTCAATATTCACACTAGAAAAAGACAATGTAACGGAGATGAATATTGAGATACAGGCTATTAAACTGGATGGGATTGAAGTTCACAAGGAGGAGATGCTAGCAATTCTGGAAAGTGTAAAAAATAGACAAGTCCCCTGGGCCAGATGGGATTTATCCTAGCATTCTCTGGGAAGCCAGGGAGGGGATTGCTGAGCCTTTGGCTTTGATCTTTATGATGTCATTGTCGACAAGAATAGCGCCGGAAGACCGGAGGATAGCAAATGTTGTTCCTTTGTTTAAGAAAGGGGGTCGGGATAATCCTGGTAATTATAGGCCAGTGAGCCTTACTTTGGTTGTGGGTTATACGAGATAGGATTTATAATCATCTGGAAAGGAATAAGATGATTAGGGATAGTCAACATGGTTTTGTGAAGGGTAGGTCGTACCTCACAAACCCTTACTGAGTTCTTTGAGAAAGTGACCAAACTTGAGGGTGGTGTATATGGATTTCAGAAAGGCATTTGATAAGGGTCCCCACGGTAGGCTAATTGACAAAATATGGAGGCATGGGTTTAGATTAGATTACTTACAGTGTAGAAACAGGCACTTCGGCCCAACAAGTCCACACCGACCCTCTGAAGAGCAATGCATCCAGACCCATTACATTTACCCCTTCACCTAACACTACGGGCAATTTAGCATGGCCAATTCACCTAACCTGCACATCTTTGGATTGTGGGAGGAAACTCACGCAGACACAGGGAGAATGTGCAAACTCCACACAGACTGTTGCCTGAGGTGGGAATTGAACGCGGGTCTCTAGGGCTGTGAGACAGCAGTGCTAACCACTGTGCTACCGTGCCGTCCACGGATTGAGGGTGATTTAGTGGTTTGGATCAGAAATTGGCTAGCTGAAATATTCATCCTGGAGTTCAGTTACTAGTGGGGAATCACAAGGATCTGTTTTGGGTCCTAGAAGGATGGATTATTAAATTTACAGTTGACACTAAGGTTGGTAGAGTTGTGGATAGTGACGAAGGATGGTGTACGTTACAGAGGGACATAGATAAGCTGCAGAGCTGGTCTGAGAGGTGGCAAATGGAGTTTAATGCAGAAAAGTGTGAGGTGATTCACTTTGGAAGGAGTAACAGGAATGCAGAGTACTGGGCTAATGGTAAGAATTTTGGTAGTGTAGATGAGCAGACAGATCTCGGTGTCCAGGTACATAGATCCTTGAAAGTTGCCACTCTGGTTGATGGCATTTAAGAATGTATATGGTGTATTAGCCTTTATTGGTAGAGGGATTGAGTTTCAGAACCATGAGGTCATGGTGCAGCTGTAACAAAACTCTGGTGCAGCCGCACTTGGAGTATTGTGTACAGTTCTGGTCACCATATTATAGGAAGGAAGTGGAAACTTCGGAAAGGGTTCAGATGAGATTTACCAAGATGTTGCCTGGTATGGAGGGAAGGTCTTATGAGGGAAGGCTGAGGGACTTGAGGCTGTTTTCATTAGAGAGAAGAAGGTTGAGACGTGACTTAATTGAGAGAAATAAGATAATCAGAGGGTGAGATAGGTTGGACAGTGAGAGCGTTTTTCCTCGGATGGAGATGGCTAGCATGAGCTTTAAGTTGAGGGGTGATAGATATAGGACAGATATCAGAGGTAGTTTCATTACTCAGAGAGTAGTAGGGGCGTGGAATGCACTTCCTGAAACAGTAATAGACTCGTCAACTTTAAGGGCATTTAAATGGTCATTGGATAGGTATATGGACAAGAACAGAATAGTGTAGGTTGGATGGGTTTCAGGTTGATTTCACAGGTTGGGGCAACATCGAGGGCCGAAGGGCCTGTACTACCCTGTAATGTTCTATGTTCTATGTTCTCACCTGTGACTATCGATGATACAAACATCTCAGCAAAGGGCCCAGCACTTACTTCCCTGGCTTCCTACAGAGTTCTAGAGTAAACCTGATCAGGCCCTGGGGATTTATTCATCTTTATGCATTTCAAACATCCAGGACTTCCTCCTCTGCAATATAAACATTTTTCAAGATGTCACCATCTATTTCCCCACATTCTATATCTTCCATGTCCTTCTCCACAGTAAATACTGATGCAAAATACTTGTTTAGTATCTCCCCCATTTTCTGCGGTTCTACACAAAGGCCACCTTGCTGATCTTTAAGGGTCCCTATTCTCTCCCTATTTCCCCCTTTGTCCTTAGTGTATTTGTAAAACCCTTTGGATTCCCCTTAACCCTATTTGCCAAAGCTATTTCATGTCCCTATTTTGCCCTCCTGATTTCCCTCTTAAGTATACTCCTACTGCCTTTATACTCTTCTAAGGATTCACTCGATCTATCCTGTCTATACCTGGCATATGCTTCCTTCTTTTTCTTAACCAAATCCTCAATTTCATTAGTCATCCAACATTCCCTATACCTACCAGCCTTTCCTTTCACCCTGACAGGAATATATTGTCTCTGGCCTCTCGTTATCTCATTTCTGAAGTCTTCCTATTTTCCAGCCCTCAATCAGCTTTTGAAAGTTCTTGCCTAATAGCGTCAAAATTAGCCTTCTTCCAATTTAGAACTTCAAGTTTTAGATCTGGTCTATCCTTTTCCATCATTATTTTAAAACTAAGAGAATTATGGTCACTGGCCCCAAAGTGCTCCCCCACTGACACCTCAGTCACCTGCCCTGCCTTATTTCCCAAGAGTAGGTCAAGTTTTGCACCTTCTCTATTAGGTACATCCATATGCTGAATCAGAAATTTTTCTTGTACACACTTAACAAATTCCTCTCCATCTCTCCCCTTAACACAATGGCAGTCCCAGTCTATGTATGGAAAGTTAAAAATACCTACCATAACTACCCTATTATTCTTACATGTAACTGAAATCTCCTTACAAATTTGTTTCTCAATTTCCTGCTAACTATTAGGGGGCCTATAATATAATCCTAATAAGGTGACCATTTCTTTCTTATTTCTCAGTTCCACCAAATAACTTCTCTGGATATATATTTGGGAATACCGTAACAAAGTACAGCTGTAATCCTTTATCAAAAACGTCACTCTCCCTCCTCTCTTGCCCCCCTTTCTATCCTTCCTGTAGTATTTGTATCCTGGAATATTGAGCTGCCAGTCCTGTCCATCCCTGAGCCATGTTTCTGAAATTGCTATGATATCCCAGTTCCATGTTCCTTACCATGCCCTGACCTCATCTACTTTTCCTGTTAGGCCCCTTGCATTGAAATAAATGTATTCTGGATCAATGGTGCTGGAAGAGCACAGCAATTCAGGCAGCACTCAGAAGAGATTCCAATCATCCAAAAATGTGAATCCTTCTCCCATACACCAGCTCCTCAGCCACACATTCATCTGCTCTAACCTTCTGTTCTTCCTCTCACTAGTTTGTAGCACTGGGAATAATCCAGATATTACTATCCTGGAGGACCTCCTTTTTAAATTCCTGCCTAACCTCCTTCAGAATATCATCTTTTTCCCTTCCCGTGTCGTTGGTTCCAATGTGTACAATGACCTCCTGTTGGTTCCTCTCCCCTTTGAGAACATTCTGCACCCTCTCTGAGACATCCTTGATCCTGGCACCAGAGAGGCAACACACCATTCGGATTTTTCACTGCTGGCCGCAGAAACATCTGTCTGTGCCTCTGATTAGAGAGTCCCCTAACACAATTGATTGCTTGGGACCCGACCTACCCCACATTACATTAGAGCCTGTCTCAGTAACAGAAACCTTGCTGTTTGTGCTACATTCTCCTGAGAATCCATCACCCTCTACATTTTCCAAAACAGCATACTTATTTGTAATGGGGATAGACACAGAAGACTCCTGAACTACCTACTTACCTTTCCTGCAATTAACCCATCAATGTGACTGTATCTGTGACTTTTCTACATTCGTATAACTGCCATCCATCATACCCCCTTACTCTTGTAAATTCCTCACTGCCTCTAACTGTCGCTCCAACCAATCCATTCAATCTGATAGGATTCGCAGCCAATGGCATTTGTTGCAGATTTAATCTTCAGTAACAAGTAAAATCTCCCTAAACTCCCACATCTGACAAGAAGAACCTATCACTCGACTCAGGGCTATTTTTGCTTCTTCCAATCTACAGACCCAGAAAATAACACCGTCTTATCCTTATACAAAATACTGCTCCAGGCTAACTTAATACTTATGACTTCAGAGACATATCTTCATAAAACATCAAATCAATAAAGAACCCACTCTATTCAGTATTGTAGATTTACAGCAAGGCTACACTTCAAACTATTCACTTATCTATTTCTGTGTTGTGACTTTGCCCAAACAGGTTCCTCCAAGATTAGTTGTGAAT
The DNA here is from genome assembly GCF_004010195.1 of Chiloscyllium plagiosum. Lineage (NCBI taxonomy): Eukaryota > Metazoa > Chordata > Chondrichthyes > Orectolobiformes > Hemiscylliidae > Chiloscyllium > Chiloscyllium plagiosum. Next base: position 9,290,609 of record NC_057713.1, read on the forward strand.
TTCACTGTTTGTTAATTTTCCCAGATGCACTCCGATGTCCACTCCGAGGTACATGAATTCAAACAGCAAAGGCGGTAACTGTGCAGGTTCACTGCTGTGTCAGTTAGCGGTGTGGGTTTCTTTCTCTCTATCTCTCTCTCTCTCTCCTGCACTGACCGTGTGCTGCCTTTGTCTGTCCTTCTCCCGCCATTGTTGGAAGAAGTTTTCGGGTTTATGTATTAATCAATTGAAACCCTCAACTCCATTTTAAGTGATTAAAGACTTAACACGGCAATCTAGGTTTGTTCAATACATCGCATCAGTTGTATGACACCTTGATCTTTTACTATAAATTCGATGCCCTATGATCCTGCCCCATTAGCTACCTGATGAAGGAGTGGTGCTCCGAAAGCTTGTACTTTCAATTAAACCTGTTGGACCATAACCTGGTGTTGTGTGACTTTTAACTTTGTCCACCCCAGCCCAACACTGGCATCTCCACATCTTGGCTTTGGCAACTGTAAGCGGAAACCACAAGGACTTTACCTTGATGATGTAAATGGACCAGCAATCTCAGTACTACCAGCATGTGTTGTGGTAATTCGCAAAATCACCAAGATACCATTCACAACAGAAGAGGCCAAGAACGTACACACTGAGCTGATCCAGTATTTACAGCAATTGTACTCAGACAGATTAGATACCAAAGTATTGCACTTCAGAGAAGATACACTTCTGTCAGTTGACCCTGCCAGAAAGCACAGTATTCACAGTGGGAGAAGATTATGTGTAAACTGGATGGTAATGGGATTATCCACTGTGTATATCAGTGCTCAGACAATTCTATTGTGTGTGTGCTCTCAAGAAAAGTAGCAGAGTGAGGGGAGGTTTGGATCCAAGACATCTCAATCTTTCTTTCTCGAGCCACCCACACAAGAGTTTCCAACAATGGAAGAAATTAATCTTAAAATTGAAGGAGCTAACATAAAATGCCAGGGAAGAGCTAACCATGGAGCATGTGCAGATAAGTGTGATTAGTGTAATTTGGTGTTGGTTGGTCAGCATTGACATGGTCGACTGAAAGGACTGTAGCCTCTACGACTCTCTTTCTATGACTTTAATTTCTTTTCCAAGTTGAATAACAAGCATGAATTGGTCAGTTCACTCGACAAAGGAACTTAAAGAAATCACTCCTATCAGAACACCAGGAGGTGCCCCCAATGCACCACATCTCGCTCCCCAACCGACATACCCCACTCATTCCCTTCCTGTCAGTTACTCATGTATAAGTTTGAAAACAGGCTGCGCACACCTGCTTGGTTGCCAGGTCAACCACATAGAGTCATAGAGTCATAGAGATGTACAGCACCGAGACAGACGCTTCGGTCCAACTTGTCTATCCCAACCCAATCTAGTCCCACCTGCCAGCACCCGGTCCCTATCCCTCCAAACCCTTCCTATTCATATACCCATCCAGATGCCTCTTAAATGTTATAATTGCACCAGCCTCCACCACTTCCTCTGGCAACTCACACCACCCTCTGCGTGAAAAAGTTGCCCCTTAGCTCTTTTTTATATCTTTTGCCTCTCACCCTAAAACCTATGGCCTCTAGTTCTGGATTCCCCACCTCAGGGATGAGACTTTGTCTATTTATCCTATCTTTGCCCCTCATGATTTTATAAACCTCTATAAGGTCACCCCTCAGCCTCCGACGCTCCAGGGAAAACAGCCCCAGCCTGTTCAGCCTCTTCCTATGGCTCAAATCCTCCAATCCTGGCAACATCCTTGTAAATTTTTTCTGAACCCTTTCCAGTTTCACAACAGCTAGCATGGGCGATGTATTATCATGGTCAATTGTTAAAATTGCATTCAGTGGATGTGGTTTCAATAACTTAACCCACCCTTAACAGACTCAATTAACCCTTTGTTATTTATTTACAAATGGTGGGTGGGCTATCGATTTTGGTTCCGCTCACCTTCCAGATGGTAGGGGTGAGTGTAAAAGTGTTGGACTGGGCACTCTGCCCACACCCAAGTCCCTACTGAAAATAAACCCAATGGGGGCAAGATTATATTCGGCCATACTTTTCAGTCTCTCAGTCTGTCACAATTTATTGCAGCAACATATGGACTGAGAGAATTTTGGAAGGTTTCCTGGAGGTGTATATTGCCAATGACATTATGCTGATGGACAAAGCCAATAAGAAACGCACTCAAAATTTGCAATAACTGATGACGACAGCTCATCCAGAAGGACTCAGCTTAGCAGCAAGAAGGTGAATAGCGGAAAGATGGCTCTGACTATTCAGGTTACAGCATCTGTTCTGGGGCCACAACAAAGTTGAAGATGAAAAACACACACCTACTCCCCATTCCACCAGCTAAGGGGTTTCTGATTTTTCAAACTTCCTTGCTTGACACTGACCAAACATTTCGAACAAAAACTCATCGCTGAGAGGACTTTTTAGAGAAGTTGTCCCAACACATGCCCTCGACATGTGTTTCAAACAATCAAACAAGCATTGTCCGCAGAAATCTGTATCCTATAGCTCTATGACCCAAGGAAGAGGACAACTCTGGATCTCAGGAAGGGCCAGAAGTGCACATTGTGTAAGATGGCAAACAATTACACTTGGATCCAAAATCTATTACGAGAAAGTGAGGACTGCAGATGCTGGAGATCAGAATCTGTGCTGGAAAAGCACAGCTGGTCAGGCAGCATCCGAGGAGCAGGAGAATCGACATTTCAGGCATAAACCCTTTATCAGGATGAAGAGCTTATGCCCAAAACATCAATTCTCCTGCTCCTCAGGTACTGCCTGACTGGCTGTGCTTTTCCAGCGCCACACTCTTTGACTCCAAAAGTCTATTGCAAACACAATCCAGTTATTCCATCATAGAGTATGAAACACTTGGTCTTGTAGTCAATATTTCATACGTAATTGTTCAGCAAACAGTTCATGTGAAACTGGTCACAAACCATTGGAAATGATTTGGTACAAACCACTGACAAGTGCCCCATCCAAACTACAGTGACCTCTCGTGAAAGTTCAGTTCCACAGTTTCAACACCTGCTACAAACCAGGGATTAGTCTGGAATGGTCAGCTCGGATCAGCCAAATAAATGACTGACTCTAAAGAAGAATGACAATAAGGTGTTATAACAGAAGTAGACCCTTCAGCCCATCAGGTCTGCTTCACCATTCGATGACATCATGGTTGATTCGATAGTCCTCATTTTCAGAAGATGTGGGGGATCTGCTCAAGGTCAATCAGATGAAATGTTGGACAATGACAAATGCAATCAACTCGAGAAAGAAACAACCAATATGCACAGCTGAGGAACTATGAAAAGTTATCACAGAAGGGGAAGGTTCATTAATGTGAATTCAGGAAAGGAAGTCTACCATCCTTACCTGGTCTGGCCTGTATGTGACTCCAGATGTACAGCAATGTGGTTGACTCTTAACTGCCCTTTGGGAAATTAGGGACAGGCAATAAATGCTGCCTAGCCAGTTATGACCACATCCATAAATGAATTTTTAAAAACTTGCTAATTTGCAGAGGGAGAAAGAAAGGAAAATAAATGTGCATTAATATTTGAAAATGAATACGCTGGTCCTCCATTTTAAACTCTATAAGGTGAGATGGACATCTCATTCATACGTTTTACTGTTTTGCGTCCTGTGTCATTATGAAAATAAAAACACTGTTGGCTGACTGTTAGACCACACTGAGGCTTTCGGGTCCCTTGTTGACTGATGTCAGTGATACAAAGCCCCTGATGAAAATTTTGCTCAGCTCTCTGTTTGCCTTCAGCCGTCTGAAGCACTAATTATTCCTTTCACATGACATTAAGCTCCTTCCACCATGTGCCTTCTGTACAGTTCTGTGTTGCTCACATATTAAACCAAATTTTGCTCTTGAAGTCAGCTGAGCTTTCTCATTTTCTGTAATGCCAGAATTAAAAAATCCCTCACTGTAGAATGAGTATTGAGATGTGTTTGAATTGCATTCTGCTGATCGCTGTTGGACATTATAACAAGCCTCTGTGCCCAGGGTGCTGCATATAACTGATTTGTGATGACATTTTCACTCAACTAGAAATGAGTTCCATGCTTTTACATCATTTTGTCAGGAATAACAATTGGCAGCTCATGGTGAGGAAACATCGGGATATGTTTCTACATGAATTTGGATTCACATTGCATTGAGAACAGGAAAAAGCGGAACATCATTGACCTATTGTGTCCGAACATTCTTTCTTAACATGAGTATGATTTCTGACTATCTATGGGCTAGCCACGTACTTAGCTCTCCAGTAATGCTTGACAACATCCTCATTAATCATTACCGATGGAAAACTGAACTCTCCTGAAGCTAGTGAGTAGCTGCTCTTCTTACACTTGTCTGAAAGACCCATGACTCACAAAATGGCAGAGAGTTGACAGTTGTTTACTTGACTGGAACACCTACTTTCTCCTTTCTTTCCCAGGATGTGGTTGGGCCAACACTTGTTGCCCATCTCTAATTGCTCTTGAGCTCATTGGCTTGCTGGGCCATTTCAGAAGGAAGTTAGGAGACAACACAGTGCTGTGGTTCTGGAGTCAGGTATAAGTCAGGCCAGATAAGGATGGTATCTTTGTCTGCTTGAATGGTATTGAGTAAAATTGATGATGGTCTCATTGCTTCCATGACTGAGACTAGTTTTCAATTCCAGATTTTAAATAATTTGAATTGAAACTCAACCAGCTGCAGCAGTGAGATTTTAACCATTGTCACCGCAACATGAAGCTGGACCATGGTTAACTAGTCCAGTGATGTCACCATTTTCCCAGCTGGCCTCAACGAGAATGTGACCAAGAAATTGCAGTTAATATCATATTTCTGCCTATGTATGCTAATACAAGCAGCAGCATTAACCGGAGAGCAGATTTGCAATTGTACGTTACTGCTCCTAGGGGTCTTGCCCATTTACTGTCTGCTTCCCTCCTGTATTCAATCTTCCAAAATGCATCACCTCATACTTGTCTGGAATAAATTCCATCTTCCATTTCTTCAGCTTATCTGTATCCTCTGCAATCCTCCTCACTACTCAGAACTCCCCACAGTCTTTGTGTTGTCTGCAAATGTACTAATCAGATCATCTACATTCCCCTCTAAATCTTTTATATATATTACAAACAACAGGGGGTCCCAGTACTGATCGCTGGTCGCAAATCTCTAGTCAGAAAGTCACCTTCCACCGCTATTCTCTGTCTTCTATGTCTTCTTCTGTATCCATCTTGCCAGTTAAAAAGCAGATCCCATGTGACATCACCTTCTCTATCAGCATGTCATGCAGAACTTTGTCAAAAACCTTGCTAAAGTCCATGTAGGTAACATCTACAGGTCCACTCTCATCAATCATCTTTGTCACTTCCTCAAAAAACTCAATCAAGTTTGTGGGTCACAGCTTCCTCCTGCACAAAGACAAAGTACCTATCACTACTAAGTCCTTATTTTTCAAATATGAGTAAATCTTGTCCCTAAGAGTCTTCTCCATTAATTTCACTATCACTGACGTAAGGCTCAGTGACCTGTAATTTTCTGAATTGTCTCTGTTCCTGTTCTGAAACAAAGGAAGAGCATTGGCTACTCTCCAGGACTCTGACCTTTCCTGTAACTAAAGATGAGACAAAGATTTCGTAAAAGGTCTCAACAATTTCCTCACCTGTCTCCCTTAGCATTCTGGGATAGATCACATCAGGTCCTGGAGGCTGGTCTACCTGAAGGCTTTTCAAAACTCCCAATTCCTCCTTTTTATATATCAGCACACTGTAGAATATCAACACACACCCCTCTAGACTCACCTTCCTCCATGTTCTTCTCCTGTGTGAACCCCGATACAGAGTTCTTGCTAAGAACCTCACCCACTTCCTCCCCCATAAATTCCCTCCTTTGTCCTTGAGTGGACCTACTTTTTCCCTCGTGACTCTCTCACTCTTTATATGTGTATAAAATGTCTTGAGATTTTCCTAAATCCTGATGGCCAAGGATGTGTCATGACTCTTTATAGACCTCCTAAATCCTTCTTTAAGTTCTTTGAGGGTTTTGCTGGTCTGTCTTCAGTTTCCTAAACCCTATGTATGCCTTCTTTCTCTTTTTGACTAAGTTCACTATTTCTCTTATCACCAAGATTCTCAAACCCTGCCATCCTTATCATTAATTTTCACAGGAACATGCCAGTCCTGAACCATATTCAACTGGCCTTTAAAAGATTCCCACATGACAGAAATGGATTCTTGAGGGGGGCGCCCAATAGGAGCAGACCAAGAGGAGCGGACCAATTAATGCTGGCCCAGTCAGCACTGCCCACATCCCATGAATGCTCATATCTTAAGGAAAATGCAATGAGTTGTTATGATCTTGAATGCACTGCCTGAAAAGGTTATGCAAGTAGATTCTGTTGCATAAGGCAATAAGTAATTTAAAAGGTTAACTATCATGATGAAATAAGCCATCAGGACCCTGGGAGAAGCTAACGAGTTCTTTGCATGTTTCTGTATGTATGAGACAGTTTTCTAAGTGCTGGCATCAATTCTGATTATACAGTCCTAGAATCACAGAGTCATAAAGCACGGAAACAGATCCTTCGGTCCAACCAGTCCATATCGATCATAATCCCAAGCTAACCTGGTCCCACCTGCCTGCTCTTGTCCTATATCCTTCCAAACCTTTCCTATTCATGTACCTATCCAAATGTCTTTTGAATGTTTAATTGTACCCATTACCACCACTTTCTCAGGAAGTTCATTCCACACGCGAACCCTCTGTCTAAAAAATTTTGCCTCTCGTGTCTTTTTAAAATTTTTCTCCTTTCACCTTAAAAATGTACCTCCAGTCTTAAAACCCCCCATCCTAGGGAAAAGACAACTACCATTATCTCTGTCTCTATCCCTCATGATTTTATAAACTTCCATAATGTCACCCCTCAACCTCCTACGCTCCAGTGAAAAAGGTCCCAGCCTATCCAGCCTTTCTTTATAACTCAAACCTTACATACCCAGCAACATCCTGGTAATTCTCTTCTGAAGTAGAGCATGTGGTGCTGGAAAAGCACAGCAGGTCAGGCAGCATCCAAGGAGCAGGAGAATCGATGTTTCAGACATGAGCCCTTCATCAGGAATCTCTTCTGAACTCACGCCAGCTTAATACTATTCTTCCTAGATTATCATGTAATTCAAATATTACATAAATACATACTTAATATCACAGTAAACCTTTTCAGTGCATGAAAGTTCCCTCTCTTCTGCCAAAGATCTTGTGTGGGTGTTTTTTCCCACTTGTAATTAATAATGTCGACCAATAAGGAGGATTATTGGCAGTGAATATATCCAAAGCATCACAAATGTTTCTGAGAAACTCAACAAGAGTTTATAGGCTGCAGAACAAGGGGCAGATATCATGATACATCCCAAATTTATTCATAATTCTCTAAGAAAACTGGGATAAATATTTACAAAGCAAATAATTGCAATGCTATGGCAAGGAGTGAGACAAATCACACTGCTCATTCAAAGAACTGGCAGTAACAGGATGAGCTGAATGATTGTACGATCTTATGCAATGAAACAGAAACCTTCAATCGCATTTCCTACAAACATAATGGGACTTGTGCCTCTCTGTTTAGGGATGACATTACAAAATGCCCTTTATCGTGCAACCTGCACATCCTCCAATCTCGTTCCTTATTATTTAATTTCCTGTGTGTTCTCTCAAATTAAATTGTAAAGCTCCATAAATATTAAAGCACAGGATTACAAAGTATTTGCCTCATTATGTAAGGGCAGTCTCCTGCCAGTCTGCTGTTTCTTGCTAAATTCTGTCAGCCTGGTGCAATGCCACTCAAATTGTTTCTTTGACAGTACTGACTGCACCAAATGTATTCTTAGTCTCGATCGGCTGGAAGCTGTGTTTGCTGATCTCCCACACTGCTCCTGCTATTTTCCATTTTTATTCACATTCTGAGCATCCTACATCTATCTGGAACTCAGGAGGGGCCAGTGGTGTAGTGAAGTCTCCTTTAGAGCTGGAAATTAAAGAGCAAAACTCTCTTTGACCAGCCTCAATGCAGCTACAAATGAGGCTCCTTAAACAGCATCGATCATATCGATCACCACTGACATTCAGAAGGACAGGGCACCAGATACATGTGGACACATTTCCTGAAAGTTTCCCTTCCAAGCCACTCACTATCCTGATGCAGAACCACATCTGCAGAAGTTCTGAGGATTGGACTTGAAACGTTAACACTGATTCTCTCTCCACAGATGCTGCCAGATCTGCTGAGATTCCCTAGCATTTTCGGTTTTTATTCATTGTACCTTCACTGCCACAGAGTCAAAATCCTGGAACTTCCTTTCTTACTGCGTTTTGGGTGTCCCTACAGTACATGGGCAGCAGTGGTTCAAGAAGGTAGCTCACGACCACCTTCTCAAGGGCAACTAGGGATGGGTATAAATAAGAGTAGGCCAAATCTTCTTAGCTTTTCCTTATAAGTCAAAAATATCTTTGAAATTGGTGCGGAAACAGTGTTAATGCTTCAGTTCCAGTGACCCTTCTTCAAAACACAAGGTTCAATTCTGAAGAAGGGTCACTGGACCCAAAATGTTAATTCTGTTCTTTCTTCACAGATCATCACCACTGTGTGGAAACAGGCCCTTCAGCCCAACGAGCCCACACCAACCGTCCGAATAGCAACCCACCCAGACCACTCCCCCATATTATCCAATATTTACCCCTGACTAATGTACCTAACCGACACATCCCTGAATGATACAGGCAATTCAACATGGCCAATCCACCTAACCTGCATATCGTTGGACTGTGGGAGGAAACCGGAGCACCCGGAGAAAACCCATGCAGACACATGGAGAATGTGCAAACCTACTGCCAGACCTGCTGAGCTTTTCTAGCAATTTTGTTTCTGATTTTCAACATTTGCAGCTGTATTGGTTTTATTGTTTACATCTTTGAAATTAACTTTTATTTGGCAAATGATAGACATAAGGCAGGAATATAGTTTAGCATTTCACATTCAAATTGCTTAATTTTAATTTGGTTTTATCATAAGAACATTAACACTATACATAAAAATGTTATGACAATTTCGCTTCATTTATTTTCTTAAATTTCATAAAAGCAAATTCAGTGATTCTGATTCTAGCTAAAAGTGCCATAGTAATCAGATCATTATTTAAAGCCATCAAGTTTGAATCTATTGTAGGGGGGTTTTGGTTTTAAATTTGCACAATTCAAAATCATGAAAATCTTGGTCATGTTGTTACACTTTTGTGCACTCTTGTGATAAAAGATATATTGTGATGAAAAATATCATGTATTTTTTTAAAACCAGTGATTTGTTGCTTTTATTAATTCAGAGTTTACAATGCCATCCATGCAAATTCATAATTAGGTTAAATCAGACACAGAACACTTACTAACTAAATGGCTGCAATATACCAGACACAACTGGGAATGCATTGGGAATGACTGTTACATTGCCAGAGGAATACAATAGAGCAATGGAACAATTAGCCTTTAGTTTGCAAAATGTATCACAAGTCTCTTTAAGGCTTAGATGTAGAATATTGGAACATCAAGTGCTTTTAAACATTCCAACAACAGCTGATGAAAATTTCATGGTTGCCTTTATTGAGGCGAGCTTTCATTCCCAGAATTATCACCTCAACTTCAATTCTATCATCTGCTGGAAAAATATTTTAAAAATGCTTTTTTAATCACTTGTGGAAGGTGGGCGTGGCTGGCCGGCCAGCATTTATTGCCCATTCCCCAGTTGCTCTTGAGAGCTGACTTCTTGAACTACTGCAGTTCCATGTGCTGCAGGTAGACCTCCAATGCCCTTAGGGAGGGATTTCCAGGATTTTGAACTAACGACGATGAAGAAATGGTGATATATTTCCAAGTCAGGATCGTGAGTGGCTTGGAGTGGGTGATGTTCCCATGCATCTGCCACCCTTGTCCTTCTAGATCAGACCTGGGCATTTTATGGCCCGCAGGCCATGTCCGGCCCGCATGAGGTCAATCTAAATTAGAACATAAATGAAAAAGTATTTACGCCATGCACGCAATACAACTGTGTTGCTTTAGTTTTGAAAAGGATGCTTTTTTTATTTACGTATGGACGCACATGCGTGTGTATGTGCGTGCGTGCGTGAACAGCTAAAAGTGATGCTTGGTAGCTAGCCCTCAAAATGTCAGCTCACACCAAGACAAGTTATGTCATATCCCACAAAATCACCAGAAACAGTAAACCGTTTTCTGATTGAGAGTTTATTAAGGAGTGCTTGTTGGACTCTGCAGAACTAATATGCCCGGAGAAAAAGGAGGCATTTGAGAATGTGCCCTCCCCCGATGCACGGTAACGAGAAGGATTGGGGACATTGCAAGAAATCTGGAGCTTCAGCTGCAGCACAGAGCGGTCAACTTTGACTTTTTTTCCTTGGCTTTGGATGAGAGCTGCAACGTGGGTGACACAGCCCAGCTCCTCATCTCTGTATATGGGATAACTACGGACTTTAAAATCACGGAGGAGCTAGCAGCCATGCAGTCAATGAAAGGAACAACAACTGGTAATGATTTGTTCACGGAGGTAAATGCATGTTTGGACACTTTGGGACTAAAATGAGACAAGCTGGCAGGTGTGATAACGGATGGTTGTCCAAATCTAACGAGAAAAAATATTGGACTCTTAAAGAGAATGCAGGATAAAGTGACAGAAATTGACCCTGAACAGAAATTGGTATTTTTGCATTGTATTATACATCAGCAAGTGTTGTGTAAGTCAGTGTTAAAAATTAACCATGTGGTTGATGTTGTAACTAAAATAGTTAACTTTATCAGGGCAAGAGCTTTGAAAGCTATACCTTCAGCTGATCACCTCCATAGGCACTCATCTATGTTAGAAGCACTGCATGGTGAATTTTCAAGGCGATTTCAAGAATTTAAAACGGTTGAGAGTGAATTGCACATGTTTTTTTTCCCATTTACATGCAATGTGGAGAATGCACCTAGTGATGTTCAGCTTGAACTCATTGACCTGCAGTCAGACACACTTCTGGCAGAGTACTTTAGGTCAGTCTCACTGCTTGATTTTTACTCTTCCCTCAAAGAGAAGAACTTTCCACACGTGAGGAGGCATGCTCAGAAGATTCTAGTCCTCTTTGGATCTACCTATATATGCGAACAGACATTCTCAGTGATGAAGTTCAACAAATCCAAATACAGATCCCCTGTCACTGACGATCACCTCTCAACTGTCCTTTGCATATCCACCTCAGACATTCAACCAGATTTCAGTGCATTGTTCAAGCCCAAAACAGACTGGAGTTTTCTCACTAAACAAGTAAAATGAACTGAAAACATCAAAAACACATATTGCTTTTTGTATAGAGTTGTTTGTTATTTGTAATACTGAACAATAATGAAACAACTTTTCATTATTGGTTTGTGAGATTAACATGTTAAAAATAAAATGAAATACTGAAATTATTGTTTGTCCTGTTTATTTCTTCTATATTTGACCTACTCCACAATTTCATATCTTTATTGTAACAGAATATCCTTATTCTTTTGATTATAAGTTTCAGTGCAAAACTATATAATTTATTACCTTTTAAAATGGGAGAAAATTAATACTGAGCAGAATTATGTTCAACTTATTGTTGGTTTGGCCCTCCAACACAACTCAGATTTCTCATGTGGCCCCTTGGAAGAATTAATTGCCCACCCCTGTTCTAGATGGAAGTGGGCGTGGGTTTAGACGATGCTGTCTGAGGATCTTTGGTGAATTTTTGCAGTGCATCCTGTAGATAGTACACACTGCTGCTACTGACCGTCAGTGGTGGAGGGTGTGGATGCTTGTGGATGTGGTGCCAATCAAGTGGGCTGCTTTCTCCAAGATGGTGTCAAGCTTTTTGAGCGTTTCGGGGCTGCACTCATCCTGGCAAGTGATGAGTATTCCAACACACACCTGGCTGGTACCTTGTAGATGGTGGACAGACTTTGGGGAGTCAGGAGGTGACTACCTGCTGCACTATTCCTAGCCTCTGACCTGCTCTTGTACTTACTGTATTTATGTGGTGAGTCCAGTTGAGTTTCTAATCAATGGTGACCCCAAGGATCTTAGTAGTGGGAAATTAGTGATGATAATACCATTGAATGTCAAGGGATAGTTATTGGATTGTGTCTTATTAGAGATGATCATTGCTTGGCATTTGTGGGGCGTGAATTTGCTTTAAAGTTCGTTCATGGGATGTGAGGTGGCCATGGTATAGTGGTAATGTCAACTGGGCTAGTAATCCAGCACCTCAGGCTGCTGTACAAGTCCAATCTTGTTTACTCATGTAATTTAGGGAAGGAGAGTTTTCTACATGTATCTCGAGATCCAGAGCAATTTGGTTAACTCTTCCGGCCCTTTGAATTTGCCTCGAAAACCAGGTGGAAGGATGCACAATCTGTCTGTGAACTCCCTACTCCACTAGTCACACTGTATGTTCAAAATAAGTGTGTAACTTCGTTGCTGATATGATTCAAAATGTATTCAATAAAGATGTAAAGCTTATGAACACACACTTTGAAATATTACCGTGTACATGTGTACCCTTTTAAATAACCGAGAATACTTACAAACACAACACACCACACGTATATGCACACGTATGGAGTCAGCTATTACGAGGGGGCATAGCTTTAAATTAAGGGGTGATAGGTATAGGACAGATGTTAGGGGTAGATTCTTTACTCAGCGAGTCGTGAGTTCATGGAATGCCCTGCCAGTAGCAGTGGTAGACTCTCCCTCTTTATGGGCATTTAAACGGGCATTAGATAGGCATATGGAGGATAATGGGCTAGTGTAGGTTAGGTGGGCTTGGATCGGCGCAGCATCGAGGGCCAAAGGGCCTGTACTGCTCTGTATTTTTCTATGTTCTATGTTCTATAAAACGCAACACGCAGAAACAAAACCATTAAAGAAGAAAATGAATTTGCTCTGCAATGGTTCAGGGGTTGTCGAGTGGAAGTCTTGCACAGTCAGGGCAGCATGGTGGCTCTCTGGTGAACACTGCCGCCTCACAGTGCCACAGACCCGGGTTTGATTCTCGCGCCTCGGGCGACTGTCTGTGTGGAGTTTGCTCATTCTCCCTGGGTCTGCGTGGGATTCCTCCAGGTGCTCTGGTTTCCTCCCACATCCAAAAATGTGCAGGTTAGATGAATTGGCCATGCTAAATTGCCCATCGTGTTCAGGGATGTGTAGGTGAGGTGCATTAGTCAGGGGTAAATGTAGAGTAATAGGGTAGGAGAATGGGTCTGGGTGGGAAACTGTTTGGAGGGTCGATGTGGACTTGTTGGACCAAATGACCTGTTTCCACATTGTAGGGATTCTATTTTATGATTGACATATCTGGAGTGAGACACAGCCCGAGTGAGGATATAGTTCGGGGAATTTGAAGACAGTGTGGAAATTTGGTGCAGAGGGGAAGAGGTACATTGAGCTTGCTTTGTAGGCTTATAGTTTGTAAAGTATTCATTGACAGGATAAACTGAAACCCAGGATCAGGAGCCAAGCATAAAAGGCAGAATGACATCACAGGAAAACCATAAATTCATTAGTTGGTAATAGCTGTTAATTTGACCATCTATTATAGATTACTTTCAGATTGAAGGTAACTAGGCAAAATATTTACAGGTTACAAACTTAAAGAAGAGTCGGAATTTAAAAAAAAATTAAACCAAGAGCTAAGTAACAAAATGGAGAGGCAGCATCAAGCGATGTGTTGTACTTTCATGACTGGAAACCCCCTTGTGGTTCAAAGTGAGCACATCTGGAGCAAGTGCTGATTGCTTAATGAGCTCTGGCCCAGAATTGATGAGCTGGAGTCTGAACTTCAAACACTGCGATATATCAGGCAGAAGAGGAGTTACCTGGACACTGTGTTTCAGGAGGCAGTCATCCCCCTTTTGAATAATTGCCTTGAATTCAGTCAGTGGTCAGTGACAGGAGGATGTGACTTTCAGTGAGGAAGGTGGAGGGGTCCAGGAGATCATGCTGAAGGAGCCTCAGCCCTTGAGCTTGTCTAACAGGTTTGAGATTGTTGCTCCCCATGTGAACGAGAGCAGGGACTGTAGAGAGGATGAGCAAGCTTCCCATAGCACCAAGGTGCGGGGAGCCATTCAAGAGGGGGTAGAGAAAAGACAAATGTTGTGGTAAATTGAGAATGTTACAGTCAGGGGAATGGACACCGTTCTCTGTGGCCAGGTTCGAGAGTTCCGAAGGCTGTATTGTCTGCCTGGTGCTGGGTTCAGGATCTCTCATCTGGGCTACAGAGGAACTTGGAGTGGGAAGGGAAAGGTCTAGTGGTTGTGGTCCATGTGGATACCAATGACACAGGTGGCAAGAGGAAAGAGGTTCTGCTGAGGGAGGATGAGCAGCTCGGGGCGAAATTATAAAGCAGAATCGACTGATGATAATCTCCAGATTACTACCTGAGCCACAAGTTAATTGCACAGGGTCAACAAGATTAAAGAGGTAAATACGTGGCTCAAAGGTTGGTGCGGGGGGAAACAGATTCAAATTGATGAGACATTGGCACCAGAACAGGGGAAGCAGGGAGCTGTTCTAATGGGACGGGTTCCATCTGAATCATACTTGGACCAGAATCCTGGTGAATCACATAACTAGGGCTGTGACTAGGGCTTTAAATTAAATAGTGAAGTGGGAGGGGATCAGATACATGGAAAATTATGGAAAAGATTAAGTGGGGGGGGGGGGGGGGGGGCGGTGCGAGAGGGCTGTGCCATGTTTATTAAATTTTCCAGAACAATTCATAGCTGAAAATGTGGTGCTGGAAAAGCACAGCAGGTCAGGCAGCATCCAAGGAACAGGAGAATCCACGTTTTGGGCATGAGCCCTTCAGCTGAGAAACTAATCAGCCATGATTGAATGGCAGAGCAGACCTGATGGACTGAATAGCCTAATTTCTTATGGTCTGATGGTATTTAGTTCCCAACCTTGGTCCCCATGCAACCAAATCTCGGAGATACTTACAACATTCTACCTGTCAACTTCAATCTGTATTACAAGTTCATTTACTCATGTTTTGTATCCTGTGGCCATTTAAAGACAACATCCTTGATCCTGTGTTGACTGCCCCCTTCTTATAGTCTTCCCCACATGTGCTCTGCCTGGAGTTAGATTCCTAACCCCTTCCAAATTCTCTGTGCTATGAATTGTTCTGGGAGAAAGTGAGGACTGCAGATGCTGGAGATCAGAGCTGAAAATGTGTTGCTGGAAAACCACAGCAGGTCAGGCAGCATCCACGGAGCAGGAGAATCGACGTTTCGGGCATGAGCCCTTCTTCAGTTTCTCAACCCCATTCCCTTTGCCCCATAACCCTTGACCCCCCTTAACAATCAATAATCTATCTATCTCAGTCTTAAATATACTCAGTGACCTGGCCTCCACAACCTTCTGTGACAATGAATTCCATAGATTCACCATTCTCTGACTGAACATGTTTCTCCTCGGATCCGTTCTGAAAGATCTTCCCTTTACTTTAAAGATGAGCCCTCGGGTCCTAGTCTCTGCTGCTAGTGGAAACATCTTCCCAATGTCCAATCTATCCAGGTCTTTCAATATTCTGTCTGTTTCAATTAGTTCCCCCCTCATCCTTCTAAACTCCATTGAGTAGAGATCCAGAGTCCTCAAGCTTTCATTCCTGGGATCATCCTCGTGAACCTTCTCTGACCTGCTCCAGGGCCAATATATCCTTCCTGAGGTATGGGGCCCAAAATTGCTCACAATATTCTAAATGTGGTCTGACCAGAGCCTTATAAAGCCTCAGAAGTACATCCCTGCTTTTATGTTCTCGTCCTCTTGAAATAAATAGCAACATTCTATTTGCCTTCTGAACTACCTACTCAACCTGCAAGCTAACCTTAAGAAAATCCTCGACTAAGATTTCCAAGTCCCGTTGCACTTCAGACTTCTGAATTTTCTCCCCATTTAGAACATAGGCTATGCCTCTATTCTTCCTACCAAAGTGCATGACCTCACACGTTCCCACATTGAATTCCAACTTCCACTTCCTTGCTCACTCTCCTAACCTATCTAAATCCTTCCAAATAACCAAGAATACACATCCCATTGTCTTGACAGAGGGGCAGAGGGTGAACAATTGTCTTCTAAGAGCAATAAATAAAATTAAAATCAATAACAAGCTCTGTGATACAGAGTGGGAAGATGTAGATTCTGTGTGGGTAGAGTTGAGGAATCGCAAATAAGACCATGAAGGGAGTTATGTACAGGCTTCCTCACAGTAGTCAGGATGTGGGGAAGAAAATAAATTAAGAGGTAGGAAAGACGTGCATGAAAGGCACAATTACATTAATTATGGGGTGCTTACATTTGCAGGTGGACATGGAAAATTAGGTTGGTAGTGGATCCCAAGAAAAGGAATTTGTGGAATGCCTACAAAATGATTTTTTTGGAGCAGTTTGTGGTAGAGCCCACAAGGGAACAGGCAATTCTGGATTTGGTGATGTGTAATGAGGCAAACTTGAAACAGAAGGTGAAGGTTTCCCTGGGACACAGTGACCATACTATGATAGGATTCACCCAGCAGTTTGAGAGGGAGGAGCTTAAATCAGATGTAACTGTCTCGGAATTGAGTAAAGGTAACTACAAAGACATGAGGGAGGAGCTGGCTAGAGCTGATTGGAAGGGGAGCCTAGCAGGAAAGATGGTGGAGCAGAAATGGCAGGAAATTCTGAGCGTAATTTGGAAGGCACAGCAGAAAATCACCCCAAGGAAGAAAAACCATATGAAGGGGAGAACAAAGCAACTATGGTTGAAAAGGGAAGTTGGGAACAGCATAAAAGCAAAATGAAAGAGTGCAATGTGGTGAAGATTAAAGAGGAGCCAGAGAATTAAGAAGTCTTTAAAGACCAGCAGAAGATAAATAAATAAGGGGATGAAGATGAAATATGAGGGTAGGCTTGCTAGTATTATAACTTGCTAGAAGATTGTGAATGCATTTTTAAACATTTAAAAGGTAAGAGAGAGGCAAGAGTAGACCTTGGATTGTTGGAAAAGTGGCAATGGGGAACAAAAAAATGGAGGAGGAACTGAACAGGTACTTTGCATCAGTTTTCACAGTGGAAGACTCCAACGTACACTAGAACTTCAAGAGAGTCAGGGGACAGAGGTGAGTGTAGTGGCCATCGCCAAGGAGACGTTGCTGGGAAAATTGAAAGGTCTGAAGGTGGATAAATATGCTGGACCAAATGGACTACATTCCAAAGTTCTGGAGGAGTTAGCTGGAGGTGTTGGAGGTGATCATTCAGGAATCCCTGGAGACAGGGGTCCCAGAGGACAGGAGAATGATCAATGTAACACCCTTGTTTAAGAAGGGCAGGAGGCAGAAGACAAAAACGTATATGCTGATTAGCCTGACCTCAGTCGTTGCCAAAATTTTACAGTTGATTATTGAGGATGAGACTGTGGAGTATTTGGAAATGGGCTTAGTCAGTCAGTTTTGTCAAGGGGAGGTCATACCTGCTGAATCTGTTTGAAATCTTTGAGGAAGCGTTGAACAAGTTAGACAAAGGAGAGCTAGAAGGCCTTCGGCATAGTGCCTCACAAGAAGCTGCTAAATAAGATAGGAAGCCATAGTGTTAGGGGCAAGGTACTGGTACAGATGGAGGATTGGCTGACTGGCAGAGGGCATAGAGTGGGATAAAGGGGTCTCTTTTTCAAGATGACAGCTGGTGACTATTCACATTATACATTAACAATCTGGATAAAGGAACTGAGGATGTTGCTAAATTTGCAGTTGACACAAAGGTAGGTGGAGGTGGAGGTAGTATTGAGGATGCAGGAAGTGGCAAAAATGATTTGGACAGGCTAGGAGAGTGGGCAAAGAAGTGGCAGATAGAACCGAATGTGGGAAAGTGAGAATTATGCACTTTGTTAGGAAGAATAGAGGCCAAGATTGTTTATAAATGGGTAAAGACTGGAAATCTGAAGCACAAAGGAACTTGGGGAGTCTCAGTTCAGGATTCTCTTAAGGTTAACATGCAGGTTCAGTTGGCAGTTAGGAAGGCAAATGCAATGTTTGCATTTATTTCAAGTGGGTTAGAATACAAGAGCAGAGATGTACTGCTGAGACTGCATAAAGCTCTGGTCAGACTGCATTTGGAATATTGTGAGCGGTTTTAGGTCCCCTATCTAAGGTAGGGTGATCCAGAGAAGGTTTACAAGAATGATCCCAGGGATGAAAGACTTGTCATATGAGGAGCGGTCGAGGACTCTGGGTTTAAACTTGATGGGGGGGGGGGGGGGAGCGGATCTCATTGAAACTTATAGAATACTGAGAGGCCTGGATAGAGTGGATGTGGAGAAGATATTTCAACCAGTAAGAGAGACTAGGACCCAGGGGCACAGTCTGAGAGTGAAGGAGCGACCCTTTAGAATTGGGATGAGGAGAAATTTCTTCAGCCAGAAGGTGGTGAATGTATGGAACTCATTGCCGCAGAGAGCTATGGAGACCAGGTCAGTGAGTGTACTTAAGACAGAGATAGGCTAGCTCTTGATCGGTAAGGGGATTAAGGGTTATGGGGAGAATGGGGTTGAGAAACATTTCAGCCATGATCGCATGGCGAAGCAGACTCGATGGCTTACTCCTATATCTCATGGTCATGTGCTCTTCCAGAAACTTCTCTGGAGAATAGCTAC
Source organism: Chiloscyllium plagiosum (assembly GCF_004010195.1). NCBI lineage: Eukaryota > Metazoa > Chordata > Chondrichthyes > Orectolobiformes > Hemiscylliidae > Chiloscyllium > Chiloscyllium plagiosum. The sequence goes on from NC_057713.1 coordinate 9,309,382, forward strand.
ATCAATTTCTCAGCTCTGAAGCTGGATTCTCAGAAAGCATTTCAGACCAGGCAAAATCGAATAAATTCTGTTAGCAGGCTACACACTGAGGAAGCTGCAAACAATATCTAATTGCCACAACTCCTGACAGCAATAAGCTCAGACATTTAGACTCCATTAATTATTTATTCCTTGAATACAGGAGTCCCTGTTTGCCCAGCAATATCTTTTTTTTGTCTGCACCTGGAATTTTGTTTTAGTTGTGATTGAGCATTTGAGGGTTTTGAAGGGCTTAAATTGCATTAGTAAAATAGACATTCTTTGCTCACGGTTTTTTTTTAAATTGTGTGTTCCAAAAAATAGTGTTATGTTTCTGTTAATGACGAAACCTGGTATGAGTTACTTTTGAGCAGCATGTCAATTCAGAAACTTAATCATCTTGGTGATTTCATTGGGATTTCGTGCATTTATTCATTTTGTGACTATTTGTGAAGCAGTGGGGCACATTTATTAAAGCACGCTTCACAGTTCAGTCCAGTACAAAGTAGTTTTTTTATAAATTGTAGAGTTGAGATCCCTACACAGATCCCTGTAGCACTCCACTCATTTATCTTGTCAATCTGAGAGAGGTCATTTCTGTATTATGTATGCAATCAGCCAATCTCTTAGCTATGTCAATATTCTACCATGTACACCATTAGCTTTTATTTTGCACAGTAACTCTTGATGTGGTACTTTATCACCTTCTGGAAATCTGTACAGTACATCCATCCATTCCCATTTATACACAGAAATTTATCTTTACAAAGATCTCCAATAGAGATCGTCATAGAGATATACAGTGCGGAAACAGACCCTTTGGTCCAACTCATCCACATGATTTCACTTTCACAAAATCATGTTGACTCTGCCCGATGACCTTAAACTTATCTAAATGCCCTGCTATAACTGCTTTAATAATAGCTTCCAACATTTTGCCTATGATAGATGTTAACATAATGGTTTGTAGCTACATACTTTCTGTCTCTATCCCCTTTTGAATGAAGGAGGTTTATTCACACTCTTCCAATCTAAAGGTCCTCAAATCAAGGGAGTTTTGTAGACTTAGAATCAATGCATCGACTATCTTACTAGCCACTTCTTTTGAAATGCTGTAGTGGGTTCAACGAGGACTTGAGCATTTGTTGTTACATTTCATGAATCACTTCATCGTGCAACAGTGTAACGGCAAAATTGAAAACTTTCATGTTTCTTTTCAACTTTTCAGAAGCCCAAATTATAGCTTCCACACTGTTAGACAAAACATTGAGTAGGAAATAATTTATTGAACAGTCAAATGTATTTACTACTGTGCAAAGTGATTGTAAATCCGCCCAGCATAGAAATGCTTATATTCTCATTTCCTGCACCTCAACACAACTGCAATGAGGAGTGGTTACATTAGACAATGAGGGCTTTCATCCATTGAATGTCTTCTGTAATTACCCTATTATCTAATTAGTGCTTCTGCATTGGGCTTTCAATGTGGAAAGTCAAGCTTATACGAAAATCTCCGAGTCAGTGGAAGGTACCTGGAGACACCACCCTTTGCACCGTCCTCTTCAAACCAACACTGTCCTCGGCTACTCCCACTTGTACCTGCCTGCTGACAAAGGCTGTCTTCTTCCTTGTGCTGAAACCATCTCACTGACCCCCATCTCCTCAAATTCTCCAGCAGGGTCTTCCTGAGGAAGGGTGAGAGAGGGGGGTGGGGAGTGTGAGCCCAGCTCTCCTCCACAGTCAGAAGTCCAAATGAGTGGGATCCAAACTGGTACCTTTTGAATTAGAATTAATGGATGCCCTATCCCTATTCCATACCCCTCCTAGAGAGGGTGGGAGTAACTAGTATACCCTTTCAAGAGCTGGCTGTTCAGCTCAGGTACAGATTCCCCAACCTCTAAATGGATGTCCCATTGTGGCAGGGAGGAAAGGTCAAAAGATTCACCTCTACTCGTAAGGAGTCAATGGTGCAAATCAGAATTCAAGCTATTGCCTGGAATCAGAGAGCATCTCCTCTCCTGGAGATCAGATAACCCCAGAAAGTGGAACCTGTGGAATCCGGGATCATGTAAACATTAGAGGCGGACCTTTCAGTAGTGAAATTAGGAGAGATGGTTGCTAAAAGGGGAGGAGTTTGGAGTTCTCATTTGCAAATAGCAATTGTTACTGAATCATGAGGAGCAGACAGTACATCTCACACTCTGAGTGTGTCAGCCTTAGAGTCATACAAGTCTACATTAACACACAAAAGACCCTTCGGCCCATTTGAGTCTACCCCGATAAAAAACAGCCGCCTAACTATTCTAATTCCATCTTCCAGCCCATAGACTTGGAATGGCGAGAGAGCATTTAAATACTTCTTAAATCTTATGAGGGTTTCCACCTCGAATGCTCCTGAACAGTATTCCTCAGATCAATGTACCACATCGCATCCACATTCATTCCTCTACACAGGGTGTCTCCGATTCTTACCCCATCTGCCAACTCTCACACTCTGCCTTGTCCTGCTGTCCTCTCAGACACATGCCCCGCAGTAACCCTGCACATTCCTATCCCTCCATTCGATCAAACAAGTGAAGCTGCAGGATTGGGATTGCAAATTGTAAATTTTAAAACGGAAATTTATTTTGCTTTTAATTATTAACATTTTAGAACAAAATTTGGGTGGATATTTTGCTAATCGTAAGTTCTTCAGGGTTATAGAAACATGGAAAATAGGCGATTCAGCGCATCAAGTCTTCTCCACCATTCAAGATGATCATCCACCGCAGGAATAAAAGAATGACTAGGATAGGAATAGGTCCAGTCAAGGATAATAGTGGGAAGTTGCGTGTGGAGGCTGAAGAGATTGGGGAGACACTGAATGAATACTTTTCGTCAGTATTCACTCAGGAGCAGGACATTGTTGTCGATGTGAATACTGAGTCACAATTAAGTAGAATGAATGGCTTTGAGGTATGTAGGGAAGAGGTGTTGGAAATTCTGGAAAGGGTGAAAATAGATAAGTCCCCTGGGCCTGATAGCATTTATCCTAGGATTCTCTGGGAAGCAAGGAAGGAGATTGCAGAGCCATTGGCCTTAATGTTTATGTCCTCGTTGTCTACAGGAGTAGTGCCAGAAGATTGGAGGCTAGCAAATGTGGTTCCCTTGTTCAAAAAGGGGAGTAGGGATAACCCTAGTAACTATAGGCCGGTGAGTCTCACTTCTGTTGTGGGCAAAATCTTAGAGAGAATCGTAAGGGATAGGATTTATGAACATCTGGATAGGAATAATGTGATCAAGGATAGTCAGCAAGGTTTTGTGAAGGGCA
>NC_057713.1:9313491-9321442 GCF_004010195.1 Chiloscyllium plagiosum
GGGGGGGTAGGTATAGGGCAGATGTTAGGGGTAGGTTCTTTACTCAGCGTGTCGTGAGTTCATGGAATGCCCTGCCAGTAGCAGTGGTGGACTCTCCCTCATTATGGGCATTTAAGCGGGCATTGGATAGGCATATGGAGGATAGTGGGCTAGTGTAGGTTAGGTGAGCTTGGATCGGTGCAACATCGAGGGCCGAAGGGCCTGTACTGCGCTGTATTCTTCTATGTTCTATGTTCTATGTTCTATAACTTCTTGTTGCCACTTTCTTCCCCAAACCCTTTGGTGCCTTAATCCCTCAGAACTATATCTAATACCTACTTGAAAATATTCATTGCTTTGGTCTCGACTGCTTTCTGTGGCAGAGAATTCCATCGGCTCCCCACTCACTGGGTGGAGATGCTTCTCCTCATCTCATCTCAGTCCTGAATGATCTATAGGGTGAAGGTGAAGACACTATCGCTATAGGCCACAGATCAACTTTAATCTCATTGGATGGCAAATCAGGCTCAAGGGGCTGTTTCCTGATATGTGGAGCCTGAAGGCTGGCTTGGCCTGGGTCTTTCCTTTTAGATTCAATGCATTTCTGCAGAAGACGTACATTAATGTTAAGCTAAAGTTTTGAGGTGAGTGTTTACTGCAGTATGGAGATGTGTGTAGGTTCTGCTGCCTCCCTCAGGCTCAAACTCTTTCCTCAGATTTATGTTGACTGTCATATGAATGAAATATTTTGGGGTGGTTCATCAAATAAAAATGGATTAAAAATTGGCCTTGTTAAATTTACCGCTTTGTCTCCTGGCAAAACAAGACCTAAAAGATGTTCCATTATACTGAGGATTGATTGCTTTAACTCTGACATCAATTCGAATGCTGAACTTTGCAGATCCAGGATTGTACTTGTGGTAATTAGCTCGCCCTGATTTTCTCTTTCTCTGATAAAAGCAGCAATATGTATGAACACGCTGGTGCAGGCATCTTGCCACTGGGCTGGTAATCAGACCAAACAGAGCTTCAAATCTCACCATAGCAATGTTGATTTCTCAAAATAAAATAAAAGCCAGGCAACGTTTTCATGCAGAGGGTGGTACGTGTAGGGAATGAGCTGCCAGAGGATGTGGTGGAGGCTGGTACCATTGCAACATTTAAGAGGCATTTGGATGGGTAAATGACTAGGAAGGGTTTGGAGGGATATAGGTCGGGTGCTGGCAGGTGGGACTAGATTGGGTTGGGATATCTGGTCGGCATGGATGGGTTGGACCGAAGGGTCTGTTTCCATGCTGTACATCTCTATGACTCTATGACTCTGTTCGCTGCCAGAGTACCATGAAAGGACCAACAATAGCTAAAATGCTTCTTTTGTAAAGAGTAGCAGTAATGTTCTGGGGGGGGTCAGGTGTTCAAACCCCACTTGGCAGCTAGTGGGATAAACATAGTAATGACAAAATGTGTAAATTAACACCACCATCATGTCTGCTGGGCATGTCCTGTCCTACTGGGAGGACAGACCCAGCTGAGGTGGTGGCACATTCTTATAAAGTTGGGAGTGAATTGCCTGAGGAGTTTTCAACATTGTCTCCAGGTGTCAAGGCATCAGGCCAAATATGGGCATGGAAGCTTCCTGTTGATTATCACCTACAGCATCTTCCGTGCTCCCCAGTCCACCTCAGCTGAGGGAGCAGTACTCCCTCATGTTGAACACCAGTTAGAGGAGACACTGGGGGTGGTAAGGATACAGAATGTACTCTGAGTATGGAATGTCCAGTACCACTACTGACCCAGCTGACTGAGTCCTAAAGGAGACAGCTACTTGATTATAGTGAGGGAACCAACAAGAGGGAAAACTCCACTTGACCTCCTACTCAGCAATCCACCTGTCACAGGTGCTCCTGCCCACAATAGTGTCAGTAGGAGTGATCACCGCACAGTCCTCATGGAGACAAAGTTTTGTTTTCACATCATGTTGTGTAGAAGATCAAGAGCAGCAGGTATGGGGTTCACAACCATCTGACAGTTCTCCTGCAAGCCACACACTGTCCTGACTTAGAAATATATTACCGTTCCTTCACTTTCGCTGAACAAAACGCCTAGACCTCCCTTGCTAACAGCATAGTGGGTGTCCTTACTAATGCAAAGACTGCATTAGTTCAAGAATACAACTCAATGCCAACTTTTGCAGGGCAGTTAAGGATCTGCAATAAATGTTGGCTTAGCTAACAATACCCACATCCTATGACTGATATAAAAATGAAGAGAAATTGCGATGACCATGAATCTATCATCAATTATTGTTAAAACCCATCTGGTTCACTCATGCCAACTAAGGAAGGAAATCAGCCATCCTTGCCTGGTCTGGCCTACATGTGACTCTAGGGTCATGTAAGTGCTATGCCACCTGGTCTAGCAATAATGTTATTAAGGTAGCACTTCTATGATCCTGGGGAGCATGGATTCCAATCCCACCATGAGTACTTAGCAAAATTGAAATGCAATTAATTGACCTTGCATTTAATGCTAGTGAAGTGATGAATTTTTGTAAGTATGTTTACTAATGTCACAGAATTATTGCAGCGCTGAATGAGGCTATTCAGCTTTATGTGCCTGCACTGATTCTATCCCAATCTCCTGCTTTTCTCCCTCTACTCCTGGAAACTTGGCACTGTCAGCTCACCCTTGTAGCTGGGCAGGAGTCCGCCTTGGTGCCTGCGTCTACACCATTCCGATTTTAATTTCCCTGCTTCCCATTGATTTTATGTGCTTTCCTAACATTGATGTGGATTTTAAACTTTATTGATGCAATAAACTCAATGAGGTAGAGCTGAGGATGCAAGCTCTAAGATGACAGAAGCAAAGACTATTCATGCTGCTTTCTGTCTAACTACTGTTTCAGAAACACAAAATCACTGACAATGTGGAACTGGTGCATGCTGAAATTATTCAATCATTTTGATCTTAAGATGAAAAGACATGGGAGCAGATGCAGCCCATTAAGTCTGCTGTGCCATTCAATGAGATCGTGGTCGATCTGATAATCCTCAGCTTTGCTTTTCCTCAAATTGATGCCATGAAGATAGAGGGTTGGTTTGCTGAGTGGTTGGCTTGTCATGCAGAGAGATGTTATAAGCGTGGGTTCAATTCCCACACTGGCTGAGATTCCTACAAGTGACTTCTCTACCCTCATGTGAAATGTGGTGACCCTCAAGTTCAGCATCTCCACCCCCATCGTATCTGTTTCGAATGAGAGAGCTGTGCTCTGTTCCTCTGGGACTATGGCAGCACTACTCTATAAAGACGCACAAAATTAAGAGTGAATTGAAGGCATGACAATCAAATAATGCGGTATGATCTTCTAAAAATAAAATAATCTTGACATTAAAACAAGGTAAGACTAAGCATGTAAAATTAAGTGAGCTTTTCAATAACACTAAGTATTCTTAAGCTTTATGAGAGACTCCCAAAATACATAACATTAACGTAAAATACATAAACGTGCTGAAATACAGAATTGCACAACCTGCAGTGTCTGAAACATGACTTCTTATTCAGATTTTGGTCTGATCTGATACATAGCTGTTTATCTCCTGTATTCACAAGCAGGTAGGCAATTCAGCCCCACCAGGAGAAAGTGAGGACAGCAGATGCTGAAGATCAGAGTTGAGAGTATGGTGCTGGAAAAGCACAGCAGGTCAGGCAGCATCCGAGGGGCAGGAGAAACAACATTTCCTACAAGAGCCATTAATCAGGAATGAGGCTTGTGGGTCGGGGCTGAGAGATAAATGGGAGGGGGTGGGGTTTGGGGGAAGGTAGCTGGGAAATGATGGGTGGATGAAGGTGAGGGAGAAGGTGATAGGTTGGAGGGGGGAGTGACAGACGGGTCCTTAGTCCAGGCAGTGTTTGGAGGATACTGTGTGGATACAGAAAACAAAGAATTAGCCACAAGCGCAAATATCCTCTCAATACAAACGGGGCACTGAGAATAAGGTTGGTCTCAAACAACAACACGGTTCCTCTCACAGCATTCAGCCTTGCTGGCAAATGGCTTGCTTTCAGTTCATGATCCAATCTGTTTAATCCAACATAAGCACAGACACTGTCGCTCATGCAGAGAGAGCTGGAACTCCCTCCTGATTTCCCACTGTCTGCTCTGACATCATTCTCAAGTAGCTGGCTGCTGAGCTGCTTGAAGTGGAGTTGGGGGATGGTGGGTGGCAATGGGCCAGTAAAAAGACCTTCCTCACCTCTGCCATGTGATGGTCAACCCAGCATGTGGCCCTCCTGCCTGACGCCCAGGCTGTGCTACTGAACAAGGAGACAGGACAACCCACCAGTACAACTACAGGGACAGGATAGGTCAAATCTAAAAACACACTGCTGATGAAAAAAAAATCACAAACTTACTCAGAGCCAAACCTTGCACTTCACCCCAAAACAATTCTCCATCAAATCCTCTTCCCCTCTTAGGTGGCCATTCACTCTCGGGTTAGCCCCTGCAGACCTGCCTAATGCACACCTACACGGGCCACATGCTGAACTATTCCACTCTCCCTACTCTAACACAATCCTGAATCTGGGGATTACACCTGTAACAGCAACCTCGAATCCCGCCCAGGCTCTCCTCCCTCCATTCCTGCACCCAGGCTCTCCTCCCCCTCTATGGCTACCTGCCTTCCATTACCCCACCCTCTATGACTCCCGTTCCCTCCCTTCCTGTCTCCTGGACCCCAGATTTCTGCTCCAAATCCTATCCCTATGATTCCTGTTCCTACAGTGGTTACAGCACAGAAACAGCCCCTTTGGTCCAACCAGTCCAAGCTGAACAAATCCCAAACTAAACTAGTCCCAACTGCCTGCGCCTGACTCATATTTCTCCAAACCTTTCCTGTTCATGTACCTATCCAAATGTTTTTTGGATGTTGTAACTGTACCTGCATCCACTACTTCCTCAGGAAGTTCATACCACACACAAACCATCCTCTGTGTAAAACGATTTGTCTCTCATGTATTTTTTTTAATCTTTCTCTTCTCACCTTAAAAACATGCCCTCTAGTCTTGAAATCCCCCATCCCGGAGAAAAGACAAGTCCCATTAACTCTATCTAAACCCTTCATTATTTTATAAACTTCTATAATGTCACCTGTTAGCTTCCTATGTTTCAGTGAAAAAAAATTCCAGCCTTCTTTATACCTCAAACCTTCCATACCCAGCAACGTCCTGGTAAATCTCATCTGAACCCTATCCAGCTCAATAGTACCTTTCTATAACTGGATGACCAGAACTGAACATAATATTCCATAAGAAGACCGAGAGAATAGATTATAAGAACTTGCTGGAATCTCTTTGTCTCCAAAGGTCTGTCAGCCAATGTCTTGAATATTTCCAAATTCTAATGATCCATAGCTCTCTGGAGTTGAGAATTTTGAGCCCATGTGACTCTAGTAATGTGATTGACTCCTGAGTGCCCTCTGAAATGGCTGAGTAAGAGACATTCAATTGTGGCAATGAGTCACAAATGCTGGCTTCGGTAACATCCACCAAATGCTATGGAAATGGAAGTCAGGTTTTGAGTATAATTTTGTCTTTTCTGGCCCCATCTCCTTTCCTTGAGCTCAGAAACGCCAATTAGTACCCTCTGGATTGTGGAGAAATGTCTGGGGGACTTGGGATCGGTTAGGTTCCCTGAGCAGTGTCCAGCGCTGGTCAACAGACAGACCATCCCTTGTGCAAAAGCAGCCAATCAGGCAATGTAGAATGGAGCCACTGACCCATTGTGACTTCAATCTATCCAACTGGCCCCACTTCTTCAAGATTGATAAAAGCCCAAGAGGGACTGCACAAAGTTAAAAATCACACAACATCAGGTTGTAGTCCAACAGGTTTAATTGGAAGCACACTAGCTTTCGGAGCTTTCATCAGGTGAAGGAGCGACGCTCCGAAAGCCAGTGTTCTTCCAATTAAACCCGTTGGACTATAACCTGATGTTGAAAAATGTGTTGCTGGAAAAGCACAGCAGGTCAGGCAGCATCCAAGGAGCAGGAGAATTGACGTTTCGGGCTGACCTTCAATAACATGCTTATGCCTGAAATGTCGATTCTCCTGTTCCTTGGATGCTGCCTGACCTGCTGCGCTTTTCCAGCAACACATTTTTCAGCTCTGATCTCCAGCATCTGCAGTCCTCACTTTCTCCTTTTATAACCTGATGTTGTGTGATTTTTAACTTTGTACACCCCAGTCCAACATCGGCATCTCCAAATCAAGAGGGACTGAATCAACTTCAATAAGAGTGAAATTAAACGGGTGTGCCAGTTCGGTGAATGTGTGAAAACTCATGACGGATTTCAGCCTAGCAGTGAATACCAGAATTCACTTCTTTCCAACGAAATTGTCCCAACAATAAATTAATGAGAGACTGGTGTGCTGCGAGGGAAGGCTGACCTTCAATAACATCAGCAAATATTGCTAATGCCTTTGTAAATTCAGTGTGCGTCAGTTTTCTCGAGGGGGGAGGTGCATCTGTCACTCACTCAATGCAATATATTTCCTAATCAATGCAAAGTTGCAGAAATCTCATTTGACTAGCTCAAAGAAGAATATGCCATGGAAAGCGACTGTGGTGTTCACTGTGTGCTGCTGCTGCAATGGCTGGGGACTTGAGGTCCTCACTGAGGTGAATAATTACTCAAACTAACATCCGGTTCTCGAAACACCCACATCTCCCAGTCACGACACATTGCTGTCTCTTCCAGTGATTACTTTGAGGTTTAATCTTTAGTTTTAGGTAGAGCATACAAACTAGGAGCAGGAGCAGCCCCTTGAGACTGCTCCACCATTCAATGCAATCATAACTGGTCTTATCTTGATCTCAGTGTGAAAGGGCAAAGCTAGTAAACAAAGTCCTGGGGATGCTGGATGACGAGAGAAATTGAAGCATTGGTCAAGAGAAAGAAGGAGACTTATGGCAGGGAGAGACAGCTGGGATCAAGTGAATCTCTCAAGGGGTACAAGGGCAGTAGAGAGAAATGAGGAGGGGAAAACGGGGTCATGAGATAGCTTTGGCAAATAGACGTCTATACAATCATGAGAGACATAGATAAAGCAGATAGTTGACAGCTTTTCCCATTGTATGGGGAGTCTAAAAATGGATGGAAAAGTTTAAGGTGACAGGGGAGAGATACAAAAGAGTCCAGAGGTGCACATTTTTTCTTACATGGTGTAGTGAGTGTCAGGAACAGGCTGCCAGAGGCAAGTTGTCTAACTTTCCTAACTTCTTGGAGAAAGTGAAGACTGCAGATGCTGGAGATCAGAGCTGAAAATGTGTTGCTGGACTTGCTGCGCTTTTCCAGCAACACATTTTCAGCTCTTTCCACTTCTTATCAGCTTGAATGTGTGATGGTCTCCATTTCCTCATTAAGACATCATTTGTTAAGTAATAACACACAGGAATGCATTCACTTTTTATCTTTGTAAATACCTTTTGATATAACTGTTTTAACTCCTCATCTTTCTGCTGTAATTCAATTAGCTTAGTAGAGCTAAAGATACTGGCAGGTAAAAACAATGACTGCAGCTGCTGGAAACCAGAGTCTAGATTAGAGTGGTGCTGGAAGAGCCAGCAGTTCAGGCAGCATCCAAGGAGCAGCAAAATCAACGTTTTGGGCAAAAGCCCTTCATCAGGAATAAAGGCAGAGAGCCTGAAGCGAGGACAGATAAACTAGAGGAGGGTGGGGGTGGGGAGAAAGTAGCATTGAGTACAATAGGTGATTGGGGGAGGGGATGAAGGTGATAGGTCAGGGAGGAGGGTGGAGTGGATAGGTGGAAAAGAAGATAGGCAGGTAGGACAAGTCATGGGGACAGTGCTGAGCTGGAAGTTTGGAACTAGGGTGAGGTGGGGGAAGGGGAAATGAGGAAACTGTTGAAGTCCACATTGATGCCCTGGGGTTGAAGTATTCCGAGGCGGAAG
>NC_057713.1:9331291-9342084 GCF_004010195.1 Chiloscyllium plagiosum
TATTGTACTCTATGCTACTCCCCACCCCCACCCTCCCCTAGCTTATCTCTCCATGCTTCAGGCTCTCTGCCTTTATTCCTGATGAAGGGCTTTTGCCCGAAACATCGATTTTGCTGCTCCTCGGATGCTGCCTGAACTGCTGTGCTCTTCCAGCACCACTAATTCAAAATAAAGGTACTGGCATGTTTACCTATTGGCTCCTTCTCTGTTCCACTTATCTAATCAAAGTAAGTTTCTGCATAAAGCTTAGTCAGTTTCCTTATCTGTGCCTTTTGATCTCTCCTGCGTCACCTTGTGCCTCTGTGATCTTGTGATCACACGATCAGGGAAAATTCCTGGATAAACATTCTCCATATCTTCAGTTGCCTGTGTCACCACTGGCTTTTCAACTAGAGTAAGCAGCACATCTACCGGTGAATCAGCTATATCATTTGAAAGGACAAATTGTGTTCCTGGAGCTGAGAGTTTGTTCAATACTCCTACCACAAATTCTCCACTCTTCTCTGGACTCTTTAGCCTCAATTTACATAATTTTTGTCTCACCATGAATTCCTGTTACCGGTATATTCTCTGGCAGTAGTCTCTCAGGAGTGCATATCTCCTCACCCTTCAGCGTTACAGACTAAGAGGATCCTGTGTCTCTTCATATTTTATTAGATTAGATTAGATTACTTACAGTGTGGAAACAGGCCCTTCGGCCCAACAAGTCCACAACCTGCCGAAGACCCACCCACACCCATTCCCCTACATTTACCCCTGCACCTAACACTACGGGCAATTTAGCATGGCCAATTCACTTAACCTGCACATTTTTGGACTGTGGGAGGAAACCGGAGCACCCGGAGGAAACCCACGCAGACACGGGGAGAATGTGCAAACTCCACACAGTCAGTCGCCTGAGGCGGGAATTGAACCCGGGTCTCTGACACTGTGAGGCAGCAGTGCTAACCTACTGCTCCTGGCCGATGTGAATAAATTTTACCCTTGCATGTATATGTTTTAAGGCGAAAGTGAGGACTGCAGATGCTGGAGATCAGAGTCAAGATTAGAGTGGTGCTGGAAAAGCACAGCAGGTCAGGCAGCATCCGAGAAGCAGGAAAATTGACCTTTTGGGCAAACGCCCTTTATCAGGAAAGCAGATCTGGCACTTTCTCCTTAATCAAGCTCTGATCATCTTGTACACTCTGAGGCAATTGTCTAACTTCCCTTGTGCTTTTTGTTTCTAGTCCAACAAAACTTCCAGGCTTGTCTGATTTTCCCACATCTGGCTTTCTCCTAGCACACCAACACTGTGATTTTGTGTGGCCCACTTTATTACAATGAAAACACCAGAGCTTTTTAACTTCATTGTCCCCCTCAAGGGTTTCTTTTTTACCCTATGGTAAGTTATGTTTATGATGTCATTGAGATCTACCTTTCTCTTTCCACGTGAAGATTTTTCTTTGCCCCAATTTCTATCCCTCATGGATTGAAATTGATTCTGGAAACCAAATTGAGTTTTATGGATCAGCTGATAACCATCAGCCAGTTCAGCTGCTAACCTTGCTGTTTTAACTCTCTGCTCTTCCACATGATTTCACACTAATTCCTCACTGAGTCCACCCACAGCCTTTACCTCCAGCTTTTTAATCTGACTTTCCTTTTTAAGTGTCAGTTTTTGAAGTTCAAAAGTTCTTTTTCTTTCTCTGCTGTCTTTCTCCCTCTCTTCTTATGCTCTCTCTTTTTCCCTCTCTTCTGCTTTTAATCATAACTCAAACTGTTTCATTTCTGCTGCCATTTCTTTATCTCTCACCTTTAACTCAAGCTGCTTCATTTGTCATTGAATTCTTGCCATCTCTGTAGATTCTGATGGTTTCTCCAGCAAGTTTAAATGCTGAACTACTGCTGTAATTATCTCTCCTTTCCTGACAGAAGCAGGCAGTTCCAATTCCAGCTTCTCTGCTAATTCTTGCAACTTGGTCTTATTCACTTTTTGCAAACCTTCCAAAGTCACCGCATCCATATCCAGAAAATGTTTGGCGACTGAAAGAGCCATTATTATCCCGAGCTTTGTCCACCCAACCAAACCAACACCCGAAATAAAGACACTAGCACCTACCACTCACTGTTTAAAATCCTGCAAAGAGCCCCGAACTGACTGCAATATTCACTGTGTACTGCTGCTGCAATGGCTGGGGACTTAAGGTCATCACTGACGCAAATAATTGCTCAAACTGACATCCAATTCTCAAAACGCCCACATGTCTGGAAAGGCAAGGACTGATTAGGGATAGTCAACATGGCTTTGTATGTAGGAAATTGTGTCTCACTGACTTGATTGATTTTTTTTGAAGAGGTGACAAAAAAGGCAGAGCAGTAGATATTGTCTATATGGACTTCAGCAAAGCATTCAACAAGGTTTTACATGGTAGACTAGTTGGTAAGGTCAGATCACCTGGGATCCAGGGGGAGAAAGCAATTTGGATGCATAATTGGCTCAAAGGTAGGAGACAGAGGGTGGAAATGGAAGGTTGCTTTTCAGACTGGAGGCCTGTGACCAGTGGTGTGCCATAATGATTGGTGCAGGGTTCCCTGCATTTCTTCACTTATATAAATGATTCAATGTGAATATAAGAGGAATGGTTAGTACGTTTGTAGCTGACACTAAAATAACAGATGTAGTGGGCAGTGAAGAAGATTATCTCAGAGTACAAAGGGACTGTGATCAGATGGGCTAATGGACCGCACAATGGCAGATGGAGTTTAATTCAGATAAATGTGAGATGTTGCATTTTGGTAAGGCAAACCAGGACAGAACATATTGTCTAGCTATCACCATTGTTAACAGCTAACCTGTGAATGCAACCTTTTTAAAAAAAGGTTTTGTGATTTACACATGAAAGAAGTGAAACTATCATGGTATTCTAACAGATGAAAGGCTTAACAGACAATCAATTTTTCAATGTATAATTTCAGTTACATCACACTGTAAATTTTTGCTATAAATTCTGTGTGTTAGGATTGAGCCCTCCACTACCACCTGATGAAGGAGCGACGCTCCGAAAGCTAGTGCTTCCAATTAAACCTGTTGGACTATAACCTGGTGTTGTGTGATTTTTTAACTCAGGACAGAACTTATACACTTAATGGTAGGGCCCATGGGGAGTGTTACCAAGTAACAAGACATAGAGGTGCAGGTTCAAAGTTCCTTAAAAGTGGAGTCACAAGTAGATAGGGTAGTGATGAAGGCATTTGGCACACTTCCCTTCATTGGTCCCTATACTGAGATAGGATGTCAAGTTGTGGCTGTACAGGACATAAGTGGGACCGCTTTTAGAATACTTCAAATAATTCCGGTCTCCCTGTTATAGGCAGGATGCTGTGAAGCCTGAAGGGTGCAGAAAAGCTTAACAATGATATTACTGGGACTGGAGGATTTGAGGTGTAAGGAGAGGCTGAATAGGCTGGGGTTAACTTTCCTGGAGCATTGGAGGCTCAGAGGTAACCTAATAGAGGTTTATAAAATCATGGGCAGCACAGTTAGGGGGAATAGCCAAAGATCTTCTTCCTAGAGTGGGCAAGTTCAAAAATACAGGGCATAGACTTAAAGTGAGAGGAGAAAGGTTTAGAAGGGGTATCTTTTTCACACGGAGGGTGGTGTGTGTATGGAATGCCAGATGGGTATTGGAGGCTGCTACAATTACAACATTTAGTTCACCTCTTGATGTGTACTTGAATAGCAAGGTTTTAAAGGGATATGGGCCAAATATTGCCAAATGGAACTAGTTCTGATTGGCTGTCCGAATGGCATGGAAGAGTTTCCATACTCTATAACTCTAATTCTACTTATCGGCATGTTCCCCATAACATTTTAACCCATTATTGATTAAAAATCTGTCTTCACTATATTCAGTGTCTCACCACACTCTGGGGTGAATTCCAAGGATTCATGACCCTTTGAGAGCAACAATTCTTCCTCATCTCTTAATCTTTGCCAAAACTCTGACTTTTCTTTCTAAATTGCCCACAAGAGTAACATGCTGTCAATTCTTGAAGCATCTTATTTACATCAATTAGATTTCCTCTCATTCTTCTGAACTCGTGCGAGTATAGACCTAAACTGTTCAATCTCTCCTCATAAGACAAGCCTTTCATTTCTAGAATTAATCCAGTGAACATTCTAAAGAGTGTTTCACCTTCAAGCATGTGGAGTATTCCTTCAGTTTAATGCCAGAAAGTCCGGTAAGGAATGCCTCTGGCCTTGCACTTAATTCTCACTCTCACCAAATGCCTGTTTCTCGGAAGACAGTCTTGCCCTGCCTCAGAAAGATATTGCCTTTCCTGACTGGAGCAAATCCCAAAGATGGCTTTTGGACAGATAGTTAATCCAAGTCCTCCTGCTTTTTTTTAAAAGAGGAGATGGGGAGTTATCTACAGTGTCCTGACCAACATTTATCCCTTCGTCGACATCAGTTAAAGTGAGATTATCTACTCATTGTCACGGTGCTATCTTGTGATGAGTGATTAAGTCCCACATACAGAGCTTAGTGTGCAAAATCAAAGCAGATAGGATTGGGTGGATGGTGGGGTAATATACTTCCAAGTATTGAGAATTAGTCAGTAGGCAGGAAACAGTGGGTCTTTTTTAAGGTGATATGGTAGTGGGATACCACAACGATCAGAGCTAGGGCCCCAGCTATTCACAACACATTTTAACAATTTGGATGAGTGAATTAAATGTAATATTTTAAAGTTTGCTGAGGACGCTAAACGAAGGGGGACTTTGAGTGGTGAAGAGGCTGCAGGGTGATTAAAACCAATTGTGTGAAGAAGCAAATACATGACAGGAGCAGCATTATGTGGACAAGTGCAAAGTTATCCAATTCAAAATGGTAGAGTATTACATAAATAATGATATGTTTGGAAATATTATTGTACTGCATATTGAACATGAATCACTTTGTACATCGTTCAGTGAAAGCAAACATCCAGGTAACAGTCAGCAGTTAGGAAGGAAAATGGTAATTTGACCTTCATTCCAGGTTTTGGCTACATCAGCACTAGGTCTTACTATAGTTATAGAGCCTTGGCAAGTCTGTATCTGGAGTTTAAGACTGCATTTTCCAAACCCACCACAATTACCATCCAGAAGGACAAGGGCAACAGATACATAGGAACAATGTCACCTACAAGTTCTCCAGTTTGTGTAAGTAGCTGTTTCATTTCTTTACCGCATCATACTTTAGCACATCATATGAAAGTGCCCCTTTGTTTTATAGATGGAGCATTTATTCATAACAGCTAGGCACTGTTTGAGACTGAGTTTTCCTTACCTCACAGCACTGTCAGTGACAGTTACCATCCATCCTACATTTCTGCATCAGCTTCTAACATGTATCTTTAAGATATTTGCATCTTAGGAATTGAATGGGTTCTGTTAATCTCCTGTGACAAAGTTTGTCCTCTCCTCTTTGCATTTATCTGTGTTTCTCCCAGACGTTTGCTTCACTCACCAATTAAATGTTTTTTTTTACTCTGACATCAATTATGTCTCCAATGAATTCTGACTGTAAATCTCCAATAGTCACATCTTTCCATTCATCTGTAGCGATCACTGTGCAAACTCGCTCTGAATTCTCCTGGATGCTGAACACCTCTATTAGGTCTCACTCTTTGAAGAATTTTAGACAGGGAACAGCAGGCCAAAGAAATTTTGTTTAATGACAAACCAGCCAAGGGACAACCTGTATAGGATTTCACTAGATTTCTAGACCCATGGCAGAATCCAAACAGGAAACAGGACCCGTTGAGATTATTCTGTTGATAAGAGACTGATCTATGAGCTACAATCATTTCTAAAATATACAACATAAGTAGAAGAGAAGAAAGAACATTATGTGGGAGAATGGGCAAATCACAGATCCTGCAGGATTGTAAATGAACACATTCCTGCCAAAAGTCGACGATGTTGATGATGGTGCATGTTAGAAGACTGGCTACGCCAACCTCACTTCAGGTACAGGTCCTGGAAAAATTACACCAAGGACATTTAGGGATTAGATTAGATTAGATTAGATTACTTTACAGTGTGGAAACAGGCCCTTCGGCCCAACAAGTCCACACCGACCCGCCGAAGCGCAAACCACCCATACCCCTACATTTACCCCTTACCTAACACTACGGACAATTTAGCATGGCCAATTCACCTGGCCTGCACATTTTTGGACTGTGGGAGGAAACCGGAGCACCCGGAGGAAACCCACGCAGACACGGGGAGAATGTGCAAACTCCACACAGTCAGTCGCCTGAGGCGGGAATTGAACCCGGGTCTCTGGCGCTGTGAGGCAGCAGTGCTAACCACTGTGCCACCGTGCCGCCCATAAGTGTAAGGCCAAAGCTTGGTCATGGATAGGGAATCTTCAAAGGCATTGAAGCTTTTCTAATCCATTGATGGTCTTCTACTCCATTGTTAAACCAGTGACTATATTCGACTGGCAGATGTGGTTTCCACTGTTATCAACACTGTGGAATGCTTATTTTGCAGATATCAGTAAGGTTTATCAGAAAACATGAGGAATCAGGTAGTCAATGAACAGTATTCCACACTTGAGTTAATAAATAATTCTTCAACTGATGTTACTGACAGTGCAATATGGCCTGGTGAACAAATAGTTGTGATAGTTTGGAGTCTGATCTGAGATGCTGAGTTAATTCAGATTTAATTTTAACAGAGAATATAATTTCCGTGTCTCACAAGAATTATCCTCAGTACCTATGACAGAAATCATGTCAAGTGCGAAGCAGCCCTCAAATAGAGTCATATCAGACTCAAAACATTAGCTCTGCTTTCTTGGCATATGCTCCCAGATTTGTTGAGTTTTTCCAGGATTCTCATTGTTACTTTCAGAATTCCAGTATCTGAAGCATTTTACAGTTTATTCTCAAATAGTATCAATGAGTAGGCGAGAACCTGTTTGTTTATTCATTCATGAGGTGGGAATATTGCTGACTCGGCTGACATTTATTGCTAATCCATAATTTTCCTTAAACTGAGTGGATTGCTCAGCCATTTCAGAGGGAAATTAAGAGTCAATTGAATGGCCATCCATTCTGGAGTCACATTAGGTACGAATGGCTGGTTTCATAGAATCCCTACAGTGTGGAAACAGGCCATTTGGCTCATCAAGTCCACACTGTCCCTTCAAAGAACATCCTACCTAGACCCACCACCCCCACCCTATCCCTGTAACATTGCATTTTGAAGGTTAGTCCACCTAACCTGTACATCTCTGAACACGTTAGGCAATTTAGCATGGCCAATATAGCAAATATGCACATCTTTGGCTGTGGGAGGAAATTGGAGCACCTGGAGGAAACCCACACTGACACTGCAAGAATGTGCAAACTCCACACAGACAGTTGCCCGAGGGTGGAACTCAAGTCCCTGGCAGTGTGAGGAGGCAGTGCTAACCACTGAGTCACTGTGCCACCCCCTCTCCATAAAGGACACTAATGAACTAAATGAGTTTTTGTGACAATCTACAGTGGCTTCATTGTCATTACTAAGCTAACCTTTTATTCCAGTCATTATTGAGCCCAAATTTCACAAAGCGATGCAAACCCACATCTCCAGAATATTTGCCTGGACTCTGGGTTACTGGTCAAGTGACATTGCAATAGCACCATCGCCTTCTTTGAATTCATTTCATTTCATTAATTTAATTTTATGTAATATCGAGTTCTGTAATGTAGAAAATGCAGCAACCTATTTACACACAGAAAAGTCATGGAAAGATGACCAGTTGGTGACCTTCAGTCTTACTCAATGACAATTTGATGCATAATCCCATATTAATGAAAGGAAATTGACCTGAAACATTACATCTGTGCAGTTCATTATCTGAAGTACTGGGACCTGCACAGCAGATATCAGGTTGCACTGTAATACAATCATCTCCACTGAATCTACGGAAATACAAACTTCTATAGCCTGATATGCAAGGGACAAATTGCTGTTCAATGAAGGGGTACTGCTGTGCTGCATGTTCCTGAGGAAGTGAAGAGAGAAATATTGAAATGTCATAATACTGACTGAAGCAGGTGGGGGGCGGGGGGAGCTACATAACACAGAGGTACTTAATAAAAGTCAAAATGCAAAAAAAAACCGCTGCAAATGATTCAGTTCAGAAGGAGAAACAGGAGTTAATATTTGAGACCAACAACCTTCCAGCCAAGTCAGTGAGTAAAAGGAAGCCGAGGTTTTAGAGGGTTTGTAATTAATAATTGATCGTGGTTGGGATTGGTGCTGTGCTCATGCTCCTGCAACTGTGATAGATGAGGAAACACACAAGGGCGATGTGTCATTGGCAGGCACCACAATTGCTACATCATTTGTAAATACCCAGAGAACGATGAAAATAAGAAACACTTCTGCATTCCATTACTGTGTAATGAGAAATGGTGCTTTAAAATGGAATTTAAGATGTGAATTATAATGCACACACAATTTTCGAACCAAGTAAGTGCTTTGCAATTAGTGCTCAATTGCAAACATCCTCTAATAACATCAAGATTACATTGGCTATCCATCTATATTTATTATTTTATATTTAATGATTATACTTCAATTATACATTTCTTATCCATCACGGATTATTATAGCATCATAATTACTCAGAGTGAATTTCTCATCAGATTTCGTCTTCTATGTGACTCTGATTGGAATTTCTCCCAATCGAACACAAGTTTCTTTCGATTTATTGATGTCCATGAATACTTGTAATTATCTTTGAGATGAAAATTGGCCATTAGCGAGGAAGGAAGCTGTAGATGGCAAGAAGACTGCAATGGACTAGTCAGGTGGCCAAAGAAGTTGAAAGTAGAATTCAGGACTGGAGACATGTGAGATGATGCATTTCTGGAGATTAAACCTTGGGAAAGGAGCAGACCGTGACCCTAAATGTACCACTGTGGACCGCATGCTGATAGATTCCTGAAAATACAAGGTCAGGTAGATAAGGCAGTTAAAGACGTTCGATAGCTCTTTTATCAGCCAAGGCAATATAAAAACAGGGAAGCTTGTGCTAATTTGGTCACATCTCGAGCTCCATGTACAGTGTTGTCACCCCATTCTAGGAAGGATGTGATCACACTCGAGGGGGTGCAGATTATCAGGATGTTGCCAGAAAGGGAAAATCCTATCATGAGGAATGAGTAGATAGGTCAGGGATGTTGACTTCAAAACAGAGGACACCAAAAGCTGATTTGCTCGAGAGTTAGGTTTGATGGCTGATTTGTTACGCCAACAGCATGGGTTCAATTCCCATCACCAACTGAGGTTACTGTGATGGACTCTCCTTCTCAACCTCTCCCCTCACCTGAGGCACAATGACCCTCAGGTTAAACCACCACAAGTTGGCTCTCTCTAATAATGGTGTGGGACTATGGTAACTGTACCTTTATAAACTCATGAGAAACCCAGATAGTGTGGATGTAGTTTCATTAGCAGTGAAGACAATAACTTGGAGCATAAATTTAAATTATTTGCAGGATGAGAGGGGATTTAAGTAGTAATATTTTCACCCAGATAGTGGTGGTGGGTGGTCTATAACTCATTGTGGTAGAGACAGAAAACCCCATTGCAGTTAAACAATGCTTACACAAGCATTTAAAATGCTTTAACTTCCAGGGCTACAGAACAAGAGCTGGAAAGTGGTATATAACTGGATCACTCCTTTTTGACTGACACAGATGCAATGGGCCAAGTGGCCTCCTTTTGTGCCATCAGTAATCTCTTTCTACTTACAATACAATAGAATAATATTGAACAGATAGAGGCCATTTGGCCCATTGTGTCTTCATCAGAAGGTTGTAAAGAGTGATCCAAAAGTCCTTATCCTCCATCTATTCTGATGGTAGTAGTCGTTTCTTAGTACAGAACTTGGGAATTAATGCAAAAAAAATGCATTTTATCAAAGCTTTTTGTCTTGCATCCATCAGGATAAAAGACTGGAGGTTGGCTAACATGGTGCCACTGTTTAAGAAGGTTGGTAAGGACAAGCCAGGGAACTATAGATCAATGCGTCTGACGTTGGTGGTGGGCACGTTGTTGAAGGGAATCCTGAGGGACAGGATGTACATGTATTTGGAAAGGCAAGGACTGATTAGAGATAGTCAACATGGCTTTGTGCGTGGGAAATCATGTCTCACAAACTTGATTGAGTTTTTTGAAGAAGTAACAAAGAGGATTGATGACGGCTGAGCGGTGGACGTGATCTACATGGACTTCAGTAAGGTGTTCAACAAGGTTCCCCATGGGAGATTGGTTAGCAAGGTTAGATCTCATGGAATACCATGAGAGTTAGCCATTTGGATACAGAACTGGCTCAAAGGTAGAAGACAGAGGGTGGTGGTGGAGGGTTGTTTTTCAGACTGGAGGCCTGTGACCAGTGGAGAACCATAAGGATTAGTGCTGGGTCCGTAACATTTTGTCATTTGTATAAATGACTTGAATGTGAACATAGGAGGTATGGTGAGTAAGTTTGCAAATGACATCAAAATTGGAGGTGTAGAGAACAGCGAAGAAGGTTACCTCAGATTAAAATGGGATCTTGATCAAATGGGCCAATTGCTGAGAAGTGGCAGATGGTGTTTAATTCAGATAAATGTGAGGTGCTGCATTTTGGGAAAGCAAATCTTAGCAGGACTTATACACTTAATGGTCAGGTCCTAGGGAGTGTTGCTGAACAAGAGACCTTGGAGATTCATAGCTCCTTGAAAGTGGAGTCGCAGGTAGATAGGATAGTGAAGAAGGC
>NC_057713.1:9342098-9356317 GCF_004010195.1 Chiloscyllium plagiosum
GAGATAGACTGGGGCTGTTTTCCCTGGAGCATCAGAGGCTGAGGGGTGACCTTACAGGGGTTTACAAAATTATGAGGGACATGGATAGGATAAATAGACAAAGTCTTTTACCTGGTGTGGGGGAGTCCAGAACTAGAGGGCATAGGTTTAGTGTGAGAGGGGAAAGATATAAAAGAGCCCTAAGGGGCAACTTTTTCACACAGAAGGTTGTGTGTATATGGAATGAGTTGCCAGAGGATGCGGTGGAGGCTGGTGCAATTGCAACATTTAAGAGACGTTTGGATGGGTAAATGACTAGGAAGGGTTTGGAGGGATATGGGCTGGGTGCTGGCAGGTGGGACTAGATTGGGTTGGGATAGCTGATTGACATGGACAGGTTGGACCAAAGGGTCTGTTTCCATGCTGTACATCTCTTTGACTCAATGAGTCTAACACCAAAATATTTGAAAGCATACCAATACCATAAGATTGGGTGGGAGTGATGAAGCAAAAATTCTTCAAGGGAATTTGGGGCAGCTGAATGGGAAGGGAAGTGTTTCATGTAGAAAAATTGGAGGTCAGCCACTTGGTTGTAGAAATGGAGGTGCAGGATTTTTTTGAATGGTGAGAGATGGAAAATGCTGCTGACCGAAGGGCCCTGGACATCCTCATTCATTCATCACTGAAAGTTAGCACCTAAGTGCAGCAGACAATGAGGAAGGCAAATGGTATAATGCCCTTATTGCAAGAGGACATGAGTACAGGAGGTAAGTGGTCTTGCTTCTATGTGTATATCACTTTGGTGAGCATGTGGTTGGAGTCCTGCGTGTGGGAGTCTGGTCCCCTTGCTGAAGGAAGGCTAGACTTGTCAGAGAGAGAGTGTGCAGCTGGCATTCACCAGACTGATTCCTGGGGACTGTCCTGTGAGGGCAGGTTAAGGAGGTTAGACCTTTATACTCTCAAGGTTTGAAGAATATCAGGTATCTCATTGAAGTCCTCACTGGGTTACATAGAGTTGATGTAGGAAGGGTGTTTCCCCTGCTTGGCTGGTCAATGCTGTTGAGGTAGATGATGTAGAATAGTGGAGCAGGCTGGAGGGCCTGAATGACCTTTTCCTGTCCCTATGCTCCCATTGTTGTAATATTCCAGTCACCCCATGTACTGGAGTGGCCTTACCTGAGGCTTTGACATTCTCCCTCAAACATCATTCCTATTATTCACGACAATACTCAGGTTGAACCAGAACTTTATAAACATTTGACAACAAGCATTTCTTTATTAACTAAGTACTCCTGTAGTGTTTATTTTTAATAATCTTTTTGCCAAAAGCAACTTCCTCTAGCCCAGCTGTTGGTTAAGATGTTTCTGGACCTGCTAATGCTGTCGGATAATATGGCAAAGGTCTGTGGGTTCCAGCACTGAGCAAACATTCAAAGGCATAGCTTTTTAGTGACTGTGGTTGGGATATTTTTAATCAAGCTGTCCTGATGTGCTGTGACAGACATACATCGATGACAGACATACCTCTGGAGCAGTACGGGATCTGAATTTGGACATACTGGCCCAGTGACACTCCCACTGTGCCACAAAGTCCCGTGAACATGGTCTGCAAGCCTGAATTATTCTAAATTAGGCTTTTACTATCGTAGTGTATCCCTGCCAGGCTCCCAATCTCATCTGTGCAAAAAGTGACCTGTGGTGGGGGAAGAGTAGGCAGCAGAGTGGAGTTGTGAATCTGTACAGATATGGTTTAGTGAATAGGAGATGAATCTCTATGATAATGAGTTCTTACTGTCACCTCGATGATTGCGTGTGAGAGCTGCTATCAGAAAGTTAGAACTAGTGCAGCTCAGTGCACTTAACTGGTGTTTATATTGTGAAAAACATTGTCTTAAAAATAATCCTTGAACATAGAACATCGTCAGAAGTCACATGGCAGTAAATTGAGGAATGTGTAGGTTAGATTGATCTTAGCTTAAAGTAAATGCTTGGCACAACATCGTGGGCCGAAAGGCCTGTACTGTGCTGTACTGCCCTATATTCTGTGTTCTATGACACCAGGTTATAGTCCAATAGGTTTACTTGAAATCATGAGCTTTTGGAGCACTGCTCCTTCATCAGGTGGAATGACAAGAAGCCCACAGGCACAGAATTTATTGGCAAAGAGATCAAAATATTCTATAATTGGTGTGAGTGAAGTGTTGACAGGATGAATAAAGTCTCTTTGAGGAGAGAGTGCTCCAAAAACTTCTGATTCAAACAAATCTGTTGGGCTATAACCTGGTATCATGTGACCTCTGACCTTGTCGATCCCACTCCAATACCAGCACCTCCACATCATAGAACATAAAAGAGTGCAGCACTGGAGCAAGCCCTTTGGCTCATCATGTTGGTGCCTACCATGATGCCAATCTGCCTGCACATAGTCTCTACCCCTCCATTCTCTGCCCCTTCTTGTGTCTGTCTAAATGCTTCTTCAGCATTGCTCTCATATCTGCTTCTACCACCTCCGCTGGCAGTGCATTCCAGGCACTTATCATCCACTGTGTTAAAAATAACTTGCCTCGCGCATCTCCTTTAATCGTTTCCCCTCTCACTTCAAACCTATGCCCCTCAGTATTTGTCATTTCCACCATGGGAAAAAGACTCTGACTATCCACCCTAAACATATCGCTCATCGTTTTATATGCTTAGGTCATCCCCTCAGCCTCCAACACTCTCTACTGAAAATAATCCAAGTTTGTCCATCCTCTCCTTATAACTAATACACTCCAATCCTGATTCGGAGATGCCGGTGTTGGACTGGGGTGTACAAAGTTAAAAATCACACAACACCAGGTTCCCGTGTCTGCGTGGGTTTCCTCCGGGTGCTCCGGTTTCCTCCCACAGTTCAAAAATGTGCACGTTAGGTGAATTGGCCATGCTAAATTGCCTGTAGTGTTAGGGGCAGGGGAATGGGTCTGGGTGGGTTGTGCTTCGGAGGATCGGTGTCGACTTGTTGAGCCGAAGGGCCTGTTTCCACACTCTTCCCCGTGTCTGCGTGGGTTTCCTCCGGGTGCTCCAGTTTCCTCCCACAGTTCAAAAATGTGCACGTTAGGTGAATTGGCCATGCTAAATTGCCTGTAGTATTAGGGGCAGGGGAATGGGTCTGGGTGGGTTGTGCTTCGGAGGATCGGTGTGGACTTGTTGAGCCGAAGGGCCTGTTTCCACACTCTAAGTAATCTAATACTCCAAGTGTGGCTTAGCTAAAGTCTTGTACAGCTGCAACCTAACTTGGCAACATTTATATTCAATGCCCCATCTGATGAAGGCCAGCACCACGTATGCCTTCTTTACCATCTTGCCATTTTCGGTGACATATGGACTTGCCCCCTAAGATCCTTCTGACTATCAACGCTCCTCAGGGTCCTGCCATTTGTTGTCTATACTGAAGTCTGGTCTGAACTTGTACAAAGAATAGAAAAAAACCCATAGCAGGGAGGGGCTATTTTCAGCTTTCACCCACATTTGATGCCATTTCAAGTTGAGCTGGGGTGTGGCAGTGAAAATCACAATGTGGAACCAAGACAGACACATCCATGAACAGAACCTGTGGTGAGAGATCTTCAACCTGAATCTCTAACTCTGTTTCTCTCTCCACAGCTGCTACCAGTCCTGCTGAGCTTTTCCAGTTCCTTCTGTTTTTATTTCTTTCGGGTGCACGTCGCATTTATTCCTTCTGTGTCACGAGTTTGATGGAATAGAAATAGGAGAAATAATTGAGAGAAATGACGGACATTTTTCATTTATCATGGTTCCTGTGAGGGAATCCAGAATTCTTGAATGACCTCGAAGTAAAGAAATTGCCTCTTTTGTAGCTTTAACATGACTCAGAAACAAGGCAAACTGAACGCGAATTGACAGGAAAACAATGCTTCAAACAAAAAAAAAGCAAAGTTTACTTCAAAATGTCAGTACAACAAAGTCTCATCATATGCCACCACAAACAATCTCCATACAAGTGGAGCTACCTTAGGTGGGTCTTTTCTCACTCGCGGGAGCTCAGGAATTCTATCTGACAACAGCTTTCACCTCTGGACTTCACACGTATGCTTGTAATTGGTGAGGCAACAATTCTGTCCTCAGGTAACATGTATGATGGTATATCGCGAGAGATTTCTTTTCAACGACACAACTTATGACAGCCCGGTTTGGCAATTTGCATGCCAACACCCCCAGCTTTTTAATGTCTCCAAGCTCCAGGCACATTGACTCCTACCATGCTTCCCTTTTTTGCCAGACAGAAATATCATCTGAGACCTGACAATCATCTGGCAATGGTACTGAATATCTCTGCTCATTTCTTGCCACACCCTTAGTTGAGATTATAGATTAGAGTGGTGCTGGAAAATCTCCCTCCATTCCTGATGCAGGGCTTTTGCCCGAAACGTCGATTTTCCTGCTCCTCGGATGCTGCCCGACAAGCTGTACTTTTCCAGCACCACTCTAATCTAAACTCTGGTTTCCAGCATCTGCAGTATTCACTTTTGCCTACATCCTTATTCGAGCTGTTCCAGTACAGCTAAGGCATAGGCATCTTCCTGCCAATGTGGAGAATTGTCCAGGTAGACCCTGTACGCAAAAAAGCTATGCAGATCCAACCCGACCAATTATTGCCCTATCAGTCTGCTCTCAATCAAGCAGCATTTACAGAGGATCAACCATAGTTTGGGTTCCACCATGGCCACTTAGCTCCTGACCGTACAATATTCTTAATCCAAAAACAGATAGAAGAATAGAACTCAAGATAAGAAGGAAAGTGACTGCCTTTGACATCTGGGCAACACGTGACTGAATGGGTGACATTAATGAGCCGTAGAAAAACTGGAGTCAACAGGAATTAAGGAAAACCTCTCCATTGTTTGGAGTCATACCAGGCACATAGGAAGATGGTTGTAATGGTGGTTGTTGGTTAACTCAGTTCCAAGACATCTCTGCAGGAGTTCCTCAGGATAGCGTATCAGTCCCAACCATCTTCAACTCTTCAGAAGGGATGTCATGGTCCTGGAGAGGAGGTACAGATGAGATATAATAGAAAACTGAGAGGGAAAGTGGAATTCATGGATGTGTGGACTGGGAGTTGGGTCTCTTGACAGCTGAGAGTATTCAGAGGATATTTCACAGGTGAGTCTGAAATAATGAAGAGTTTTGTTGGAATAGACCAGGAAAAGAGTTTCCAATGGCCCAAAGATTGGTAATCTGAGGACCAACCTTCAAATAATTGTGAAAAGGACAAAAGCAAATTGAGGAGCAATATTAAGAGTCGTTGGATAGCTCATTTGAAGAGCAAATATAAATTTGATGGGCTGAAGGGTCTCCTTCTATTCTGCATCACTGTATACTTCTAGGAATGAACTGTTAAAAGCAAAAATACCTTGGTTTAAGGTTGCAGGTTCAGTGATACAGCTCTAAAGGAGCAAAAACAGAAATTGCTGGAAAAGCTCAGAAGATCTGGCAGCATCTGTGGGGAGAAATCAGAGTTAATGCTTCAGGTCCAGTGACCCTTCTGGAGAACACCTTCCGAAGAAGGGTCACTGGGCCCGATCCTCCTGAGTTCTCCCAGCCATTTCTGTTTTTGTTTCTGTATTCCAACATCTGCAATTCTTTCCTTTTTTTATTTTATTATTCAACACTGAAGGAGATCTATCAATCTATCACACCTATCCTGGCTCTTCATGAGAGCTAGCCAATGTTTTGTCCTATTCATTTACAGGACGTAGGTGTTCCTGGTTGGGGCCAGCATTTATTGCCCATCCCTAATTGTTCAGAGGCTAGTTCAGAGTCAGTCAACCATACCACACTCCCACTAACTTTCATTGTCCATGCAGGCCAACCGCCAGAGTTCCTCCCTCTGATAGTTTCTGTCGAACCTGTTTCAATATCAGGGACAAGACAGTGTCATATCAACTCTGCATTACAACAACAAAAGAAATCTCCGCTCCCCTCTGGTTCTTTTGCCAATTATTTTAAATCTGTGCCATCAGATTAATGAACCTCCTGACAATTTATTTATTCTAGCAAAAGCTCTCAGAATTTTGAATGATTGTGATGTGCGCCTGTGTGTGCAAAAAGCTCCAGTCAATGTGGTTTGAGACTAGCATGCAAACAAGAGAAATATTTTGTGAGATTTTAACAGCTGAGTGGGTCTCTACGAAGAATGTAAGCTTTGTTCTGATCATGTAATCTATAAAGTTCCTGGCAGTTTATTAGATCAGTAACAAGAGCCAAAGAGTACTTTCTCTTCTGGTTTGGCAATGACATGTTACCCACAACATTTGAACCTAATCTTAAGTGCTTTTGAAAATAGTAGCTCAAGTGTGGCTATTTCTTTTCCAAAGGTTTCCAACTGAGAAAAGTGACATTAACAGCTATCAAAGCTGCAAACTAATCTAAAATGGTTAAATCCAGTTCCATAGAAAAGGAAACCTTTGATTGCCCCTTCTGTATTCACACTTTCTCCGTTCCACTTCTCATAAGCTTTGGATGTTCTGGAGGCTGTGTTAGCTTGAGAACATAAAATAGTACAGCACAGGAACTGGCCCATCGGCCCATGATATTGTGCCGAACATGATGCTAAATGGGCAGCACTGTGGCCTAATGATTAGCACTGCTGCCTCACAGCGCCAGGCACCCGCATTCAATTCCAACCTCGGGGGACAGTCTGTGTAGAGTTTGCATATTCTCCCCGTATCTATGTGGGTTCCCTCCAGGTGCTCTGGTTTCCTCCTACTGCCCAAGGACGTGCAGATTACATGAATTGGCCATGCTAAATTGCCCGATAGTGTTCGGGGGTGTGTAGGCTAGGTGCATTAGTCAGGGGAAATGTGGGACAACAGGGTAGGGGTATGGGTGGGTTACTCTTTGGGGGGTCGGTGTGGATTTGTTGGGGCAAGTGGCCTGTTTTCACACTGTAGGGATTTTAAAAAAAATTAAACTAATCCCTTTTGCCTGCCCCGGTCCATACCCCTCCATTCCTTGCTTATTTATGGGCTTATCTAGATGCCTCTTAAATGCTTCTCTACCACTAACCACGCATTCCACACTCCTACCACTCTTTGTATAAAAAGAAACACTTGCCCCTTACATCTCCTTCTAAACTTACTTTAAATACATGCCCTCTAGTACGGACATTTCACCTCTGAGGAGAAGACTCTGACTGCCAGCCCTATTTATGCCTCTTGTAATTTTATCGACTTCTATCAAGTCTCTCCTCAGCCTCCGCCATTCCAGCGAAAATAACCTGAGTTTGTCCAGCTTCTCCTTCGAACTCATACCCTCTAATCCAGGCAACATCCTCTTCTGCACCCTCTCCAAGTCAGGGAGGTCATCTGAGAATTAGGAATGGCTCTAATTTCACTAATCTGTGAACTCTTTCTGCTTGGAAGCCAAAGACAAAGTAATGGTGCATATTGACCCGAAATGATCGTTAATCAATGACTGGCAGAATTTCCATGGACCACTCTCCGTATTTATTCAGTCAATTATTCATCGCTCTGTCAGCAATTTTTCCGCAGGAAACTCTGTCTCCTCAATCAGCTGACTATTATATTCTGCACTGATCTGTGTACTTTTTCCTACATTTTGAGTCAGGAATTATACTTTGGTTCCACTTTTGCCTGAAAAGGCCTATTGGCCAGTTTTAGCTATCGCTGTTGCTGATCTATGTCCATTTTTCTCATGTGGTAATCCTTGGGGATTGGTGGTGTAAGGGTAGTGTCACTAAATTATTGTCCAAGCACAGCTCCAGCCAAACAACCTGAGGTCAAGAGTTTAAATCCCACTTGAGCAGTTGAAATAAATTTGGAAACTAGTCTGAGTAATGATGTACAGAGAGATCTGGGTGTTCAGGTCCATTGTACCCTGAAGGTGGCAATGCAGGTCAGTAGAGTGGTCAAGAAGGCGTACAGCATGCTTTCCTTCATCGGATGAGGTATTGAGTACAAGAGTTGGCAGGTCATGTTACAGTTGTATAAGACTTTGGTTCGGCCATATTTGGAATACTGCGTACAGTTCTGGTCGCCATATTGCCAGACAGATGTGGATACTTTGGAGAGGGTGCAGATGAGGTTCACCAGGATGTTGCCTGGTATGGAGGGCATTAGCTATGAAGAGAGGTTGAGTAGGTTAGGATTATTTTCATTAGAAAGACAGAGGTTGAGGGAGGACCTGATTGAAGTCTACAAGATCATGAGAGGTATAGACAGGATGGATAGCAAGAAGCTTTTTCCCAGAGTCGAGAACTCAGTTACTAGGGGTCACGAATTCAAGGTGAGAGGGGGAAAGTTTAGGGGAGATATATGTGGAAGGTTCTTTATGCAGAGGGTGGTGGGTGCTTGGAACATGTTGCCAATGGAGGTGGTAGAGGCAGGCATGATAGCATCATTTAAGATGTATCCAGACAAACACATGAATGGGTGGGGAGCAGAGGGATTCAGACCCTTAGAAAATAGATGACAGGTTTAGATAGAGGATCTGGATTGGTGCAGGCTTGGAGGGCCGAAGGGCCTGTTCCTGTGCTGTAATTTTCTTTGTTCTTTGTTCCTAGGGCTGTAGCAATTGTCAATCATTGTCATTAAATAACCATTCATTAATGTCCTTTAAAGAAGGAGATCTGCCCCATGTGTAACTCCAGGTCCACAATAATGCAGCTGCTGACACTTAACAGCTCACTGAGATGAAAATAGGAATTTCTGGAAAAGCTCAGCAGAGAAATCAGAGTCAGCATTTGAGTTAAATGAGAAATGGTCACTCAATCGGGCATGTTCACTCTGATTTCTCTCCACAGAGGCTGCCAGACCTGCTGAGCTTTTCCAGAAATTCCTATTTTGTGGAGAGAAATCAGAGTGAACATGCCCGATTGAGTGACCATTTCTCATTTAACTCAAATGCTGACTCTGATTTCTCTGCTGAGCTTTTCCAACAATTTCCATTTTTGTATTCGATATACAGCATCTGTAGTTCTTTCAGTTTTTATTTAGCCCTTTGAGATGACCTGAACAAGCCACTCAGTTCAAGGGCAATTAAAGATGGACAACAAATGCTGGCCTTGCCAGCAATGCCCACAAAAAAGGTAATTTAAAATAATTTTGATTGATATTTAAGGCTTTTCTAAATCGTCTTGTCTAAGGTGTAACAAAAGTACTTATGCACAAACCAACAACAATATAGGAACAAGATAAGAATTGAAACTGTTCCAACAATACATTAGACTGAAGCATGTCTTAGGACCATCTGCCATCTTTTAAATGAATTGTGTTTGCGTTGTGCAAGTGGTAGGAATTAACAAGGAAATTACTTGAGTAATTAGAAATAGACACGGAAAAAAAACTGCACTGTTGGATCAGTAGAAATAGATCTTTATTGTGTAACCTTGTAACTAAATATCATATGAAGCTTGTAAGTATCCTATGTCTCTTTAATGTAGATCATTTCTCTTGGATATGAGGCCCATGTGATTCACATTACAGTGGTCATGTTTTTTGAGGGAGAAACAGACTGTAGATAGCCATTAAAAAACAACAAAGTGCTGTGAATGCTGAGTATCTGACACAAAAACAGAAAATGCTGGAAAAACTCAGCAGGTCTGGCAACATCTTTGGAGGGAAAGCAACGTTCAAGTTTCACGTCCAGTGACCTTATTCAGAAGGCCTTTTAGTTCAGATTTTTGTTGAATTCAAGTTTCACCGTAGTGGGATTTGAACACTTGTTCTCAGAATTTAAGCCTTGGATGTTGGCAGTGCAGGCAACAAATGTTGTAAGAGACATGATCTGAAAGGTACTGATTGAAAAGGTGGGTGGAATTAGATTTAATAGACATGTCCAGAAAAGGGAATTTGATAACTGTTTGAATGGCACAAAGAACTGAAGGACAATGAGGGAGGGGCGGGGGACTGAGATGTAATATGAGAAAATGATGACGTAAAAGATTTATGTAAGATTGACATCAACAATCACTTGCTACTGAGACACTAAGAGAGGATGGATTAATGCGTCAGAGAGCTACTTTGCCTGGGATCAGGATTCGGAATCCTAGTCTGTAAATAAAAGAATTGATTGGAAATCCTGCATGTCAGACAAAATGTCACTCATAGAATCGCTACAGTATAGAAGGAGGCTATTTGGCCCATCACGTCTGTACCAAAAGTACATCCCATCCAGACCCAGACACCCCTCCTACCCTTGTACTTATCATAGTTAATCCAGTTAACCTGCACACCCTGAATACTATGGCCTCTCTTCCAACCTAGTTTACTGCATCAGCTGCTCCTGATGATCTCAATCACCTCCCATTTCAATTTCCCAACCACTCCCTTTCGGACATGACCATCCTTGGCCTCCTCCATTGCCAAAGCAAATCACACTACCTACTGGAGGAACAACACCTTATCTTCTGCCTGGGCACCCTACCTGGGACTCAACATTGAGTTCTCTAATTTCACCCCCCTCCTCCCCCTCCCCCATAATCTGGACTCCTCCCACACCCAAAACGTTGACTTGTCCATCTCCTGATGCTGCCTGGCCTGCTGTGTTTTTCCAGCCTCCTGCCTGTCTAGTAAGGGGCAATTAAGCATGGCCAATCCACCTAACCTACACATCTTTATTCTGTTGGAAGGAAAACCAGAGCACCAGGTGGAAATCCATGCAGACACGGGGAGAACGTGCAAACTCCATGCAGTCAGTTCATTTCAGGAAAGATGAATGGTTCCACTCCCCATCCACTTTATAAAATTCATCAACTGGGATCAGCAATATCATTTCCAGCTGATCCACATCAAACTGTTGGCTGAAACTACCAAAGGATGAAGTCAAACCTTTCAAAGTGTTTTAAGATAAAAAGAAATGCATCAGCTATTATTGCTGCATCACCTTTACTGTAGTAGAACATTTCAAAGGCATTTCATAGGATTGTTTTCAGATAAGGGTTGTCTCTGAGTTACATGAGGAGAGATGACGACAAGGGGAAGTAGTATTGTCACTGGGTTAGTAATCCGAAATCCCAGAGTGTTGTTCTGGGAACAAGGATCTGCAAAATAGTCAAATATGTAATCTATTAAGCCAGGTTTCATAGAGTCATAGAGATGTACAGCATGGAAACAGACCCTTCGGTCCCACTCGTCCTTCCCAACCAGATATCCGAAATTAATCTAGCCCCATTTGCCACCATTTGGCCCATATATCCATCCAGATGCCTTTTAAAAGCTGTAATTACAGTATACCAGCTCCTACAACTTCCTCTGACTGCTTATTTCATATACACACCATCCTCTGTGTGAAAACATTGCTTCTTAGGCCCCTTTTATATCTTTCTCCTCTCACCCTAAACCAATGCTCTCTACTTATAGACTCCCCTACTCTGGGAAAAAGATCGTGACCATTCACCCTATCCATGATCCTTATGATTTTATAAACCTCTATAAGGTCACCTCTCAGCCTCAGACGTTCCAGGGAAAACAGCCCCAGCCTGTTCAGCCTCTCCCTATAGCTCAAATCCTCCAATCCTGGCAACATCCTTGTAAATCTTTTCTGAACCCTTACAAGTTTCACAACATCTTTCCGATAGGAAGGAGACCAGAATTGCACGCAATATTCCAACAGTGGCCTAACCAATGTCCTGTACAGCCACAATATGACCTCCCAGCTCCTGTACTCAATGCTCTGACCAATAAAGCCACGGTGAACGAGATGCTTTCCTTACCAATCTGTCTGCCTGCAAGCTTACCTTCAAGGAACTTTGGGATTGAACCTGTTCAGGATTACCATCATTAGAATAGTCCTCATAACCAAGTTACATCATATCAAAGATCCAGGATTGCTTGCTGGGAGACATCAGGTTTAACTTAAAAGTAAGCACACATTTCTACTTTCTCTGCATACTGTTGATGCAAACACAAGAGGATTTCTTGTGGAGCAGTGGTAGTTCCCTTACCTCTGGGCCCGAAGTCCTAGGTTCAGGTGTATCCAAACAGATTGATTAAAGATATCTTAAAGCTAATGCCGTCACTGGAGAGCAATCCACCACTGTTGGTGAACATACACAGAACCTATCAGGATACCCAGTAAACTGTCCTCTATTTCTGGGAGCTACTATGATGATATTTCTTACTCTTTCCATGGAAAGGTAGCATAGTGATAGTGTCACTGGACCAGACATTCATTAAACCCCAAGCTAATGTTCTGGGAACATGGGTTCAAAAGTCCACTGTGGTAGGTGGTGAAATGTGAATTTGATAACAATCTAGAATTAAAAGACATCTATCTAATGATGGCAATGTGACTACTGTCAATTTTCGTGAAAACCCATCTGGTTCACTTTGGGGAGGGAGATCTGTCGTCCTTGGAGAAAGTGAGGACTGCAGACGCTGGAGATAAGAGCCGAAAAATGTGTTGCTGGAAAAGCACAGCAGGTCAGGCTGCATCCAGGGAACAGGAGAATCGATGTTTCGGACATAAGCCTTCCTGAAGAAGGGTGTATGCCCGAAACGTCGATTCTCCTGCTCCTTGGATGCTGCCTGACCTGCTGTGCTTTTTCAGCAACACATTTTTCAGATCTGTCATCCTTACCCACTGTGGCCTACATGTGACTTCAGACCTACACCATTTTGTAACTGCCCTCTGGGCAACTGGGGAAAGGCAATAAATGCTGGCATTATTAATGACAACCACATCTCATGAATTTTGTTTTTACATTTACTATCTGTCTGAGACAACAAATTGCTGCACGAGATTCTTCATCTCAGTTGTTTCTTTACTATTATTTAAAATCTGCATCCTCTGGTCATCCGTCATCCTACTGGTAACCAACACTAACATACTCCAGATGGATAGAAAATATATAATTCTTGCTGCTTCAAAAGCTTGCCAACCCTTCGCTTGAGAAGTTACTGATGTTGAAAGATGCAGGATTTGTTTTGGGTTTTGATTTAAGTGCCATGAACTTTTCACTCTTGAGCAAATGGAAATCACAACCTTGATGTTGTCGAACAGACATCTTTTTGTCAGCTGAGCAGAAACCGCCCATTGCTGTCTGCTGCTAAAGGATAACAACAGAAAAACAGGAACAGAATGGGTAAAGGTCACAGCACTGGGCACTTCATCAACCACAAATATCAGAGGAAGCTGCATTCGTGATCATCAAAAGCTGGTCATGCAACATGATATGAAAGGGAACATTCTTGATGGTCATTTACAAGCTGCTCTCCAGAACAATGGTCTAATTAATCCTGTATGACATATTCCAGAGTTCTGAGAACTGCTTAAGAAGTAATCAATCATTAGTCAGCCTCTTTAACGAGTAGCCAATAACACATGCATCTCTGAGACAGAAAACTGTGGGTTTACTTATCATTTTGGAGATTTGGGGTGGGAAGAAATCTCTGCGGACCTATTTGGGTCCTGGGTGCAGGGCAAGTTCTGAACCTTAAACTCAACCAATTAAGATGGCACTCCAATTAGTCTATTTTAAAATTCATTCAATAGGCAAATAGAATTAACGAGAATCCAAAGGGTTTTTACAAATACATTAAAGACAAAAGGGTAACTAGGAAGAGAATAGGGCCCCTCAAAGATCAGCAAGGCGGCCTTTGTGTGAAGCCGCAGAAAATGGGGGAGATACTAAATGAGTATTTTGCATCAATATTTACTGTGGAAAAGGATATGGAAGATATAGACTGTAGAGAAATAAATGGTGACATTTTGTCCATATTACAGATGAGGAAGTGCTGGATGTCTTGAAACGCATAAAAGTGAATAAATCCCCTGGACCTGATCAGGTATATCCTAGAACTCTGTGGGAAGCTAGAGAAATGATTGCTGGGCCCCTTGCTGAGATATTTGCATCATCAATAGTTACAGGTGAAGTGCCGGAAGACTGAAGGTTGGCTAACGTGGTGCCACTGTTTAAGAAGGGTGGTAAGGACAAGCCAGGGAACTATAGACCAGTGAGCCTGACGTCGGTGGTGGGCACGTTGTTGGAGGGAATCCTGAGAGACAGGATATACATGTATTTGGAAAGGCAAGGACTGATTATGGATAGTCAACATGGCTTTGTGCATGGGAAATCATGTCTCACAAACTTGTTTGGGTATTTTGAAGAAGTAACAAAGAGAATTGATGAGGGCAGAGCGGTAGATGTGATCTATATGGACCTCAGTAAGGCATTCGACAAGGTTCCCCATGGGAGACCGATTAGCAAAGTTAGATCT
>NC_057713.1:9356902-9371806 GCF_004010195.1 Chiloscyllium plagiosum
TCCCTGGGGTCAGGGAGTCCAGAACTAGAGGGCATAGGTTTAGGGTGAGAGGGGAAAGATATAAAAGAGACCTAAGGGGCAGCATTTTCACACAGAGGGTGGTATGTGTATGGAATGAGCTGCCAGAGGATATGGTGGAGGCTGGTACAATTGCAGCATTTAAGAGGCATTTGGATGGGTATATGAATAGGAAGGGTTTGGAGGGATATGGGCCGGGCGCTGGCAGGTGGGACTAGATTGGGTTGGGATATCGGGTCGGCATGGACGGGTTGGACCGAAGGGTCTGTTTCCATGCTGTACATCTCTATGACTCTGTGAGTACTAACCCATGATAGGTCAAAGTCTGTGTCAAAATAATCTGTGATTCATAGGATCGCTAGCTAGGCCAGCATTTATTCCCCATTCCTAATTGCCCCAGGGGTAGTCAAGAATCAACTACATTGCTGTGGGTCTGGGTTCTCATGTATCCCAGATTGGATAAGGATGGCATATTTCCCTCTGTAATGGATCCTTGGTGAAATAACTCCACAGAGGCCGGTATCCCATCACCAAATCCCCCTTTATCTACACATGGAGAGTCCTTGACACTGATCCAGTTCTCTCAGAGTGAACAGAACCCCTGACAGTCTTGTTTGTATCTGTCAGCCAGGGCTACCTGATTGACCAGATTAACAGCCCCGATCAGGGAACTCATATTATTTAAGGTCCACCTGGCTGACCTCTTTACAATCACTACACTCTGAAACCAGAGTTGTTTTTGCTACAGCTGATGATAGATTCATACTCACCATTACTGACACGAGTTTCACAGACAAGATTATAACGGATTGAAAATAGATTCCACTGACTGCCAAGCAGGGATTTGAACCCACGTTCTCAAAGAATTAACCTTGCTTTCTGTATCACTAATGTAGTGACACTGCTATTATGTCAATGTCTCTCACCTCCCTAGAAGGACTCTCTGCTATCTCAGATGGATATGGTTCCATTTTAAAGAAGAGCCAGGTCTCAGATAATGTTTATCCCTCTGCCAATGGCACTGGAATAGATTCTCCAGGCAGTGTATCATTACTGTCAGAAGAATCTTTGGCTGCTGCATTTCTGACTTCACAACACTGCCCACACCTCAGAAGCAGTTCATCAGTTGCAAAGGGCTTTGAGATATCCTGAGATGGTTAAAGACACTACAGCAATACAGCTTGGTTCTTTTTGAGAATTCATGTGGCAATGGAAGTGGCTGTACTTTTTCAAAGAAATGTTGCTCCTAGCTGTGCACTGAGACCGATTGATGTAACTGTGGGGATAAAATTCACCGTGCCAGGAATCTCCGACTAGAATATAGCTCCAGCCAGAAACTGGAATGCTACATGTCTCAATGTGTGGGAGCTGGATAAACACAAGAGGATCGACTGTTCAGTTGAGGTTAAGAGGTGTAGGTTTAGACTCATGTACAGTTCAATGAGGAGAGATTGAGTAGTTTAAGCCCATACTCGCTGGAGTTTAGAAGTCTGAGAGGAGATTGAATTGATGTAAGGTGGTAAAGGAGACAAAGTAGAAAGGAGGCTTCCCGTTGTGGGGAAATCTGGTCATAGATTTAGGATAAGAGGTCGCAGATTTAAGACAGAGATGAGGAGTAAATATTGTCCAGGACAGAGTGACCAACACCCTGCCTCTTGACCAAAAAGGAGAAGATTTTGGGTTAACTCAAAGGCATCTTTAGGAATTGATGCAGTCAGTAAAGGCAGTATCTTTCTGAGGCAGAGGAAGACTTCTCCCTAGCTATCTGAATTCGGCGAGAATGGGAATTGAATGCAAGGCTGGAAGCACTCCTTACTGGACTCTCTGGCATCATATTAAAGGAATGCTCCATATGCTTCAAGATGGAACACATTTTAGAGGATTCACTATATTAATTGCAGAGATAAAAGCCTTGTCTTATGAACAGACATTAAGAAATCTAGGCCTATACTCGTTCACGTTCATAAGAATGGCAGGAAATCTAATGGAGATACATAGGATGCAGGTTTTGCATCTTTTCTGATTGCAGGGGAAGGTACCTGGGGGTTGGGGTGGCATGAACCCCGAACACTATGGGACAGTTTAGCATGACCAATTCACCTGACCTGCACATCTTTGGACTGTGGGAGGAAACCAGAGCACCTGGAGGAAA
This sequence comes from Chiloscyllium plagiosum, assembly GCF_004010195.1. Taxonomy (NCBI): domain Eukaryota; kingdom Metazoa; phylum Chordata; class Chondrichthyes; order Orectolobiformes; family Hemiscylliidae; genus Chiloscyllium; species Chiloscyllium plagiosum. The sequence goes on from NC_057713.1 coordinate 9,359,073, forward strand.
CCCACACAGACATGGGAGAATGTGCAAACTCCACACAGACAGTCACCCGAGGCTGGAATCGAACCTGGGACCCTGGCACTGCGAGGCAGCAGTGCTAACCACTGAGCCACCATGCCACCCCAAATAAACTTGTTTATTTATTCACTGAGGAAAACGATACTCAATCCATGTTGTAACAGTCACAGCCAGGGATTGGTGTACTTTATAAAGCACCACCATCGCAAAAAATTCTATCATCATCATACTGAGGAATTTCCTCTCCATGAATGATGCTTAATTCAAAAATGATCTCTGTCACAGATAGTGGTGGAGGCCAACACATTGAATGGCTTTGAAAAGGATTTAAATATCGTTCTTGGGGCTAAAAAGGTCAAAAGGTATGGGGGACAAAGCGGCAACAGAGGACTGAGTTGGATGATCAGCCGTGATTATATTGAATGGTGCAGCAAGCTTAAAGGGCTGAATGGCCTACTGCTGCACCTATTTCCATTGATTCCCTGTTCATTATTTTCACTTTTCTAACTACAATGAAGCACTTGCTCAGTCTTATGACTTGTTTTGCGATTAAAGACATAGCTATGCAAACCATTTCATGATCTTTTGACTGATCGACGCATCAAGATGTGATTCTTACAGAAGCTGGCGAGGCCACATGACCCTTAGAGCTTGCTGCCCATTCTTCACCATGTCGCAGCGGCAGACCCTCAGAAAGGAGGTGGACACTTGCCACAGAGAAGAAAGCAACAAGAACCTGGATGGGTTGAAAGGGGGAAGTCGGTACGGTTAACCTCAACCCTAACCCTCATCTTAGTGCTAGAGTTAGGGTTAGACCTTAACCTTAACCCTGACCTTAACCCTACCCCTTGCCGTGACCTTAACCATAACCCTGACCCTAAATCTAACTCTAACCCAAACACCGATGCTAGGTCTGACTCTAATACGAACACTTACATTAATCCTGGCCCTGATCCTAATCCTAACACTAAACCTGACCCTGATCCTAAACTAATCCTTACCCTGACCCTGACCCTGACCCTGACCCTAACCCCAACCAGCAAAGACATGTTCACTGCAGTCACCCTTGGTTAAACCCCTTAAGAATTTTGCGCTTCAATGAAAACACCTCCATTCTCAGGAACAACTCAATCTTCTCACAGTGCAATCCCTCCATCCCAGCAACCTGTCCTGCATGCTCCCTTGGCCATTCCTGGGTCAGGAGATCAAAACAGTACAAAGCGCTCAAGGTGTAACTTCACCAATGCCCAAATAATTGTGAAAGGACCTTGTTATGTTTATAAGCGAATCTATTTGTATCTGAAGCGAGCTCAGCAGTGGGCCCCCTTGATTCTCCACAGTTAGAGTTCTGACAGATGCTGTACAGTCCTTTAATCTCAACAGATATGAAACCATTTTCCTTTGTTTGAAATGAGCTATCTGGGGCTTGATTTAATGTAGCCCATCACAGGAGATACTGTACTGGCCAACATTGGGAGAGAGTCTCTCAGTGGTGGCAAAACGTCCTCCAAATTATGTCAGAGGGTGGAAGGGGCTAACAGGGATAGTGATGGCCAAATATCAATTAAAGGGAGGATAACATTACAAGGTGGTAAGGGAATGTAATCAAAATGGAGGACACTGTAAAACATTCACCGCATAAAGTGGAGCTGACTTATTTTTGATTATATTTATTATTTTTCCATTTCTGTTACTATTTACACCTATCATCAACACAATTTTTCATCTCAATCTCACCATTAGCACTCCCTATGTCTTTTGCTCTGTACACCGTCACCATCTGTTCTATTCTCTCCTCCCCCGCCTCTGTGTTGAAGGAACCTTTGGGACCTTGGGGATGCTGCACGCTGCTGTCACTGTGCAACAGTGGTGAAGGGAGTGAATGTTGGAGATGATGAATGTGGTGACAGTCAAGCGTTGTCCTGGACTGTCACAAGCTTCTTGGGTATTGTTGGAGCTGTGCTCATCAAGGAAAGTGGGGATTACAGCATTTCACCACACTCCTGACTTGGATTCAGGAAAGGGCATGTATGCAGGATTTGAATGCCGGCTGAGGGGTTGAGAGGGAACAATTGTGAATGAATGTGGGACTCAAGGTTGAGAGAGAAATTTTGCCAAGGACACTCCCTGCTGTTCATTGAATGACACCATGAGATTATTCACAATTGCTGGTAAATCAATTAAAATTCTGCTCCCAGTCAGGATTGATTCTGACATAAGTTCTATTTTAATTGGCATTTCATATTATAGGCAGTGAGAGCAATGATTGTTACCATAAAATGATTAAATCCTATCAGCATTAAAAATTAATGAAACCCTTTGTGTGTTTTCCTTCATTTTGTTCTGTAATTACAAGCATTGCATATTTATTTTTCATTTTCAATTCACTCCAATGCTTATAAAATAGTTCACATTGAAAATTCAGCAATTGGAACGATGTTCTTTTTAAAAAATCATTCACAGCATAAGGGCATTGCTGGCTAGGCCAGCATTTATTAACCATTCCTAATTGCCCAGAGGGCAGTTAAGAGTCAATCACTGCGCTGTTGTTCTGGAGTCACATGTAGGTCAGACCAGGTAAGGATGGCAGTTTCCTTCCCTAAATGACATCCATGAACGAGATGGGATTTTTTGACAATGGATTCAATGACCGCCATCTACTACAGTGGGAATTGAATCCAGGTCCCCAGAACACGATCTGGATCTCTGAATTAATAGTCCAGAAAAAAAAAACCCACTAGGCCATCACTTCCCCCTTTATAATTCAATTGGAATGCAAATATTACTTTTCTTGAAACCTCCAATACGTCAATAACCCAGAATTCCTTTTGAAAATTAGCATCTTATTAAATAAATTGAAGGGAATTTTTAGATTTTCCGTGAAGAAACTTCTTTTGTAATTTTACATCGACACTGACAATGTGAAATATTTTTTAAAATTCCTTTGGAATCAAAGATAAATCAAAGCACACCTTCTTAGAGATTATTCAATGTCCAGTGACATTCTGTAGGGATGATATATTACAATATCCTATGACATTCTGTGGGGATGATGCATTACATGGTGATCAGAGGGATTATAATGAGAGATTAATCTTAGTCGCAGCAAAGAATCATGCCCACCTACCACCATGATCTAAGAATACACCAGATCTTTCATGTGTGATCTATTACTCGATGCAGTAGGTAATTGGGTAATGGCATTTGCTTCCTTTAATACTTTATTGTATTATTACTTGTCTTTGTCTCCAAGGTGATTTGACTTTCAAAGAAAATAACATTATACATTTAAATAAAGATTTCATCTGTATTCTCTCAGTCCTGGTAACATTAAATCTTTAATGCATTTCTTCCAGTACTTCAGTGTTTCCTTTGGTAGTATGGAATCTATTTAGCACACAATATTCCAAGTATTTTCTTCATTCACACGATGGGGGTATTGCTGGCTGGGCCAGCATTTATTGTCCACCGCATTTAAGAGTTACGGTGGGTCTGGAGTCACGGGTAAGGATGGCAGTTTCCTTTCCGAAAGGTGAACCAGATGGGTTTCTCAAACAACTGGTAACGGATGTGTGGTTATTGCTTTCAATTCCAGATTTTAAAAAAAAAGACTTCAAATTCCACCATCTGCCATGGTTGGATTCAGACCCAGGTCTCCAGAATTAACAGTCGTATGACAATACCACGAGGCCATCACCTTCTCAAGGGAGTCATCTATCCACACTTATGGGCAAGGTACTGCAATGTTTTGCCATTGCCTTCCATGGGATGGCTATCCAGAAGACTCTCCCACTTTTACTCTCCCACACTCCCAGACTTAGTATCCTGCAAACTATCTTATGCTAAAAATATGTTGCTGGAAAAGCGCAGCAGGTCAGGCAGCATCCAAGGAACAGGAGAATCGACGTTTTGGGCATAAGCCCTTCTTCAGGAATGAGGAAAGTGTGTCCAGCAGGCTAAGATAAAAGATAGGGAGGAGGGACTTGGGGGCGGGGAATTGGAATTGCTATAGGTGGAGGGAGGTCAAGGTGAGGGTGATAGGCCGGAGTGGGGTGGGGGCGGAGAGGTCAGGAAGAAGATTGCAGGTTAGATATGGAAGTTTCCTTTGGGGCCTTGGAGAGAAGTGAGGGGGGAGGTGTGGGCGCAAGTGTTGCACCTCCTGCGGTTGCAAGGGAAGGTGCCGGGAGTGGTGGTTGGGTCGGTGGGGGGTGTGGATCTGACAAGGGAGTCGCGGAGGGAGTGGTCTCTACGGAAAGCTGATAGGGGTGGGGAGGGAAATATATCCTTGGTGCTGGGGTCTGTTTGGAGGTGGCGGAAGTGACGGCGGATGATGCGCTGTACATGGAGATTGGTGGGGTGGTAGGTGAGGACCAGTGGGGTTCTGTCCTGGTGGTGGTTGGAGGGGCGGGGCTCAAGGGCGGAGGAGCGGGAGGTGGAGGAGATGCGGTGGAGGGCACCGTCGACCACGTCGGGGGGGAAATTGCGGTCCTTGAAGAAGGTGGCCATCTGTGTTGTACGTATTTTGAACTGGTCTTCCTGGGAGCAGATGCGGCGGAGACGGAGGAATTGGGAGAATGGGATGGCGTTTTTACAGGGGGCAGGATGGGAGGAGGTGTAGTCCAGGTAGCTGTGGGAGTCGGTTGGTTTGTAGTAGATGTCCGTGTTGATTCGGTCGCCTTAGATAGAAACAGAAAGGTCTAGGAATGGGAGGGAGGAGTCCGAGACTGTCCAGGTGAATTTGAGGTCGGGGTGGAAGGTGTTAGTGTAGTGGATGAACTGTTCAACCTCCTCGTGGGAGCACGAGGTAGCGCCGATACAGTCATCAATGTAGCGAAGGAAGAGATGGGGGGTGGGGCCAGTGTATTTGCGGAAGATGGATTGTTCCACATACCCTACGAAGAGGCAGGCATAGCTGGGGCCCCTGCGGGTGCCCATGGCTACTCCTTTTGTTTGGAGAAAGTGGGAGGATTGGAAAGGAAAGTTGTTCAGGGTGAGGACCAGTTCGGTCAGTCGAAGGAGGGTGTCGGTGGAAGGGTACTGGGTGGTACGGCGGGAAAGGAAGAAGCGGAGTGCTTTGAGTCCTTCGTGATGGGGGATGGAGGTGTACAGGGACTGGATGTCCATGGTGAAGATGGGGCGTTGGGGACCGGGGAAGCGGAAATCCTGGAGTAGGTGGAGGGCGTGGGTGGTGTCACGAACGTAGGTGGGGGGTTCTTGGACTAATGGGGACAGGACCGTGTCGAGGTATGCGGAGATGAGTTCGGTTGGGCAGGAGCAGGCTGAGACGATGGGTCGTCCGGGGCAGTCAGGTTTGTGGATTTTGGGCAGGAGGTAGAAACGGGCGGTGCGGGGTTGTGGGACTATGAGGTTGGAGGCGGTGGATGGGAGGTCCCCTGAGGTGATGAGGTTATGGATGGTCTGGGAGATGATGGTTTGGTGGTGGGAAGTGGGGTCATGGTCAAGGGGGCAGTAGGAGGAGGTGTCCGCGAGCTGGTGTTTAGCCTCAGCAGTGTAAAGGTCGGTGCGCCAAACTACTACCGCGCCTCCCTTATCTTGTGGGCCATGTTATGAATGGACCTTCCAGAACCTACACGTCTTGGTTTGGAACTTGAACCTGGAACATCTGGATATTACCCACTCCACCACAAGTTCTCTGCAGAATATGCTATTCCTCAGGAAATGAGCCACATTATCTTTTTATGGCTTTTGGTAATTCACATATCTTTACACCCAGATATCTACTCCCTTGCCCTCCAATTCCTCCCTGACATTGCAATGGATTTCTTAAAGGGAAATTGGAATGTTCAAATGCCTACAAGCTTCAGTACATTGTGGTTAGTCCTCAGCATTTTCTGGAGACTGTACGTTGACATATTGGGACTACATCTCTCAGTATTTTAGAGATGGTGGCCTGAGCCCATGCTCTGGGGCTGATCATTGACTAGAAACTGACTGGACTAGCCACGTAAATACTGCAGGGGTACGTCAGAGGCTCGGAATCCTACAGTGAGTAACTCAACTCCAGAATCCCTCAACCTCATCCAACATCTACTCGGCACAAGCCCAAAGTGTGATGGAATACTCCCCACTTGCCTGGATGGATGCAGCTCCAACAACACACAAGAAGCCATCCAGGATAAAACAGACCACATGATTGATGCCTTGTCCATAAGCATTCACTCCCTCCACCACTAATGCTCAGTAGCAGCAGTGTGTACTAGCTACAAGATGCACTGCAAAAATTCACCAAGGCTCCCCAGACAGTACATTCCAAACTTTTGACCACTTCCATCTAAAAAGACAAGGGCAACAGAAACATGTGAACCAGATATCAGCAGATACCATCACCTGTAAGTTCCTCTCCAAGTCACTGATCATCCGGATTTGGAAATATATTGCTGTCCTTTCTCTCCTGGGTCAAAATCCTGAAATTTCCTCACAGATGGCATTGTGGGTCAACCTAAAGTACATGGATTGCAAAGGTTCAAGAAGGCAACTCCCCACCACCTCTCAAGGGCAACTAGGGTCAGGATGTGCCACCCACATCCCATGAGTGAATACAGATAAAATGGCAATATGACTGGATTTGCAATCCAGAGCCTGAGGCTAATGACCTGGGAAAATGGGTTCAAATCCCACCATGGCCAGCGAGGGGAATTTGATAATAAATATAGAACAATAGTACCTTTTCACAGGAACAGTGTCATGAAAATAGCATTGAATGTTGCTGGAAAAACCCATTTGATTCGTAAATGTCCTTCAGGGAAATGCATCTGCCATCCTTAGCTGGTTTGGACTACACATGACGCTAGGCTCACAGCAATTCACTCTTAGCTGCCTTCTGAAATGAGCCTAGCAATACCTCAGTTGCACATGAAAACTGAAAGGACTCTGAGTGCGGGACATCAGAAACAAAAACAGAAATTGCTGGATAAGTTCAGCAGGTCTGGCAGCATCTGTGGAGAGAAATCAGCGTTAATATTTCGGGTCCAGTGACCCTTCCTTATTGTTCATGACTGCTGTAGAGATCTGTTCAAAAAGTGTGCTTCATCACCACCTTTGCAAATACAAATAAGGATTGGCACCAAATGTGTACCTTGCCAGTGCTGCCCACCCCACATCTTGTAAAAGAACAATCAATAAGCAGAATTTTCAGCAACTGTTTAAAAGCTTTCTGTCATGATTCCCACGTATCACAAACAGGCTGGTTGGAGTAGATAGACAGAAACAGTTCCTATTGTTAAACCGTGCAAGAACAAGAGGGCATTGGTTAAAGTGATATGCAAATGAAGAAAGAGAGTGACACCTCATTCACTACCTTCAGTATTCAACCTTTCTGTTCAACACTGCACTACATCGGTGCATAGATTAGAGTGGTGCTAGAAAAGCACAGCAGGTCAGACAGCATCAGTGGAGCAGGAAAATCGCCATTTCGGGCAAAAGCCCTTCATCAGGAACCAGTGTGTACCATCTACATGATGGAATTCAGCAACTCACCAAGCCATCTCTGGCACTGCCTCCCATATCTGTGCCATCTATCACCTCGGGCAGCAGATATATAGGAGCACCAAGTCAGACTCCATCCTGACTCAGAACTATATTAGAGTTCAGAAGGTTGACGAGAGATCTAAAAGAAACTTACAAGATAATGCAGGGCTTAGAGAGGGGGACGCTGGGAAGTTGTTTCCGTTAGATGGGGAGACTAGGACCCATGGGCACAGCCTTGGAATGAGAAGGGGTTAATTTAAAATGGAAATGAGGAGACATTTCTTCAGCCAGAGAGCGGTGGGCCTGTGGAATTCATTGCCATGGAGCACAGTGTCTCCGAAGCAGGGATTGATAAATTCTTGATCTTTCAAGGTATTAATGGCCATGAGGAGAGTGCAGGTAAGTGGAGTTGAAATGCCCAGTCATGATTAAATGGTGGAGTGCACTCAATGCCTTACTTCCACTCCTATGTCTTATGGTCTTACATTGTTGTTCTTTCATTGTAGACGAGGCAAAAAAAAAACTTGGAACTTCCTTTCCGAAAACACGATGGGAGTGTATGTGCATCAGTTGGACTGGGGTAATTTAGGAAAGCAGCATACATCACCTTCTCAAGGGCAATTAGGGACAGGGACAAATAATGCTTGATAATGCTTGCATTACATGAAATAACATTCCACAAATATATATTAGGAAAGGCAATGTGTATTTGCTGGCACCATGTCATTATACTATTATCACTTTTATGTACTTTTGATGTAGTATGATTAATTTGTGGTTGGGAATGTAGAGATGAATAGTAAAAAATTAGATGCGAAGAACAAGTGAGGAAACTTTTATAGCTCACAGACCAGAGTCATATAGTGTGGTGTTTCAATAAAGACCTGACCATATTCAGTAACTGTTTCTTGTGTATACTCTGATGTTTAAATTAATGAGGTGTATTTTAACAGGAAAGCAGTCCAAAATGTCTAAAGTCGGCCACTGTTCATATATAAAGTCATATTTAACATTATAATCATAGTTTGAGAGATTAGATGGGAATAGACTATTGCCTCAGGCAAGATATATATGCTATTGATAGGACAAGATAATGGGCCAAATGGTCTTCAGGCTGGTTAACTCTGAGTCTACTTATGGATAGATGCATCTTCTGGGTAACTTTGATTATCCGAACATCAATTATCCGAACTTCGATTATCTGAACAAGATCTCAAGGCCTGATGCTTGGGTAAACTGTATTATCCAAGCATTCGATTATCAGAACATCTGATTATCTGAACAAAATACTCTCCGCCCGTGTCGTTCGGATAATCGAGGTTATCCTGTATATACGTATGGTTATATTTATCCAATGGTGATATATCTATATAATTGTGGTGTTATGTCAGGTCCATGACATTCAGAAGGGTGGTTGAATCTTCTGATTATGTCTTTATTAAAGGCAAGGCTAATTCTACATCCAATGTAGACACAACCGTGTTAGGAAAATGTTCAGTTGATTACCTCTGTCTTTTCTCTTCATAGTTGCCATTTCAGCTCCTCAAATCTGAGCTGTGCTTGCTTACACCACCTGACCGAAGGAGAAGGTTTCTTTAAAAAAATGAAATTGGATTTTAATTTTCAAACAGTCTGGCATTATCTGGCTGGAGACAGACAGCGATTTTCAGAAGCTGCACAAAATCCTGCTGAAAGCACCAGCATGTTTGAGCTTGTTCAATAAAAAGATAAAAGATACCCTCCATGTCTCTTCTAATTAAAAGATGAAAATAAACTTGATTATCCATCTCTGCATGACAAACTTCATTCAGTCTGACATCTCAGATGAGAAATGTGGCACTACGCTATACCGAATTAGAGGACTATAGTGGTGAATTGATATAACCTTGGTAGAGAGGCTGATATATTATATTGCATTTCTGAATTTAATATTTCCAACTCACTGAGATAAAGTGGGATTCCATTCTAAGAACATAAGAGTCATGCTGTATAATTCATAGGATCATTTTGCTAAACTGGAATTGATGCTATTCCTTTGGGACTAAAGTGCTTTTACCCCAGAATACCAATCGGCTTCAAAAGTGACCTCTGATTGTGATGCCTTAAGAGCAAAATCAGTGCAATAAAAGTAAATGCAGCCTGATGTTCTCCAACGAGTTTTACTTTTGAATTAGTGAATGATTGACAGAGATACAAGAATAAGTGCAATGATTGTCAGGTGAAAGAAATTCAAATGGAAATATTCAGTCCAATTTGACAAGGCTTCTTCGACAGCACAACACAATGATGCAAAAAAAAAGGGTGAGATGGTGACAGCATGGTCAAATCATCACTGTTTTACCAGACCAGAGGTCTGCTGTCTCAGAGACAGTTGGTGGTGGTTTAACCTGAGGGTCACCACAACTCAGATAAGGGTTAAAGTTAAGATGAAGAGTCCTTCATACTAACTGCAGTCAGTCAATTGAATCCATACTATTGGCATTATACTGTATCACAAACCAGCCAGCTAAGCCAACTGAACCCAGTGCTATAGCTATGTGGAGGGAAAAGGTTAATGTTCTGAAGACTTGTCTCTCAATTCCACTACTGCAGCTAATGGAATTTAATTTATCTTCATTCATTCATGGGATCTAAGTGGCACAGGCTGGACCAGCATTTATTACCTATCCCTAATTGCCCAGAGGGCTGTAAAGAGCCAACTGCATTGCTGTGGGTCTGGAGTCAGATGTAGGCCAAACAAGATAAATCAGCAGATTCACAGATCAATACAGTGCAGAAAAGGCCCTTTGGGCCATTATGTCGGTACAGACTCAAATGACCTCTAAAAGTGCGCTAATCCCGATTTCCTATAGATTCACTGATTCTGTTCGCCGAGCTGGAAGTTTTTGCTGCAAACGTTTCGTCCCCTGTCTAGGTGACACCCTCAGTGCTTGGGAGCCTCCTGTGAAGCACTTCTGTGGTGTTTCCTTCAGCATTTATAGTGGCCTGTCCCTGCCGCTTCCGGTTGTCAGTTTCAGCTGTCCGCTGTAGTGGCCGGTATATTGGGTCAAGGTCTATGTGTTTTGTTGATGGAGTTTGTGGATGAGTGCCAAGCTTCTAGGAATTCCTGGCTGTTCTTTGTTTCGCTTGCCCTATAATGGTAGTGTTGTCCCAGTCAAATTCATGTTGCTTGTCGTCTGCGTGTGTGGCTACTAGGGATAGCTGGTCGTGTCGTTTCGTGGCTAGTTGATGTTCGTGGATGCGGATCGTTAGCTGTCTTCCTGTTTGTCCTATATAGTGTTTTGTGCAGTCCTTGCATGGGATTTTGTACACTATATTAGTTTTGCTCATGCTGGGTATCGGGTCTTTCGTTTTGGTGAGTTATTGTCTGAGAGTGGCTGTTGGTTTGTGTGCTGTTATAAGTCCTAGTGGTCGCAGTAGTCTGGCTACAAATCTTCTCACAAACTTTGAAGATTCACTGATTTGTACAGATTTCCTTCCTTAAAAGGTCATTAGAGGACTAGGTGAGTTTTCACAAAAAATAACAATAGTTACTTAATTGCCATTGGCGAGCTTTTTGAATTTTAAACTTTTTTTTGTTGAATTCAAACCTCACCATCTGCTGTGGTTGGAATCAAACCCTTGTTGCGAAAACATTAACCTGGGGCTTTAGTCCAATGGCATTACCACTACACCAAAAATAAATAAATCAGCACTCAATGATAATTCATTAATATAGGTAAATAATGAATAAATCTGAACTGAAAGCAGAGGTGGAGCCTGCCTTTACTGTGTGGGATCATACTCACCAGTGAGAGACATACTCTGTCTCTTCTCAGGAAGACACACTGAATCATAAGCCAATCAGACAGTGGTGAGGACCACAGCAGGTTTTCCCCAGGGTTATGGAGGGCCCAGCACACAGGTTAGTAACAGTAGTGAGTGTTGGGGAGGGGGTTGCGGAGGTTGGGAGTTGGAACTTGATTGGTGGGTGGTGTGGGGTCAGGGAGACAAAGCATTCAGAAACAAGGGCAAGGGATAGATCTTGTAGTCTTAAGAGTTCTTTGTACTTGAGACAGGCGAGGTATGAACACCAGTGTAATTTTGTTAACATTGGCTTCCTACAAACTGTACATACAAACATGTAGAGCATGGTAAAACCAAATGAACTGTGGATGTTGTAAATCAGAGTCAAAATTGGAGAGTGCTGGAAAAGCTCATGTCTGGCAGTATCTGTGGAGAGAAATCAGAGTTAATGTTTCCGGTTGAGTGATCCGAGTGAGCGTGGTGGTTCTTTCTTCCATCAGAGCAGGTCTGTGTGATTTAACATCATCATCTAATAGCCCCTTAAGCACTTACACAGTAGCTATTACAACTTTGGAAAAAATATCTGGACGAACACTTCAAATATCATATTCAAGGAATGTGTTCTCTCCTTTTCACTTTTCAAGTCAGCATGGATTTAGTAAGGGGAGGTCATGCCTGACAAACCTGTTAGCATTCTTTGAAGAGGGAACGAGTAGATTAGACCAGGGACACCCAGTGGATGTTGTCTATCTAGACTTCCAAAAGACCATTGATAAGGTGCCTCACGGGAGGCTGATGAGTAAAGCGAGGGCCCATGGTGTTTGAGGTGAGCTACTGGCATGGAGTGAGGATTGGCTGTCTGACTGAAGGCAGAGAGTTGGGATAAAAAGGTTCTTTTCCGGAATAGCAGCTAGTGACAAGTGGTGTCCCGCAGGGTTCAGTGCTGGGACCGCAGCTGTTCACTAAATATATTAAATGATCTGGACGAAGGGACTGGGGGCGTTCTGGTGAAGTTCGATGATACAAAGTTAGGTGGACAGGCACGTGGTACTGAGAAGGTGGGGAGGCTGTAGAAAGATTTACTGCATCCGCTGCACCCGATGTGGCCTCCTCTGTAATGGGGAGACAGGCCGCCTACTTGTGGAACGTTTCAGAGAACACCTTTGGGACACCCGGACCAACCAACCCAACCACCCTGTGGCTCAACACTTCAACACCCCCTCCCACTCCACCAAGGACTTGCAGGTCCTTGGACTCCTCCATCGCCAGACCATAGCAACACGACGGCTGAAGGAAGAGCGCCTCATCTTCCGCTTAGGAACCCTCCAACCACAAGGGATGAACTCAGATTTCTCCAGTTTCCTAATTTCCCCTCCCCCCACCTTGTCTCAGTCCCAACCCTCGAACTCAGCACCACCTTCCTAACCTGCAACCTTCTTCCTGAC